>NC_034203.2:10816616-11143491 GCF_002021735.2 Oncorhynchus kisutch
CAAAAGACCTGAGACTGGGACGGAGATTTGTCTTCCAACAAGACAATGATCCAAAACATAAAGCAAAATCTACAATGGAATGGTTCAAAAATAAACATATCCAGGTGTTAGAATGGCCAAGTCAAAGTCCAGACCTGAATCCAATCGAGAATCTGTGGAAAGAACTGAAAACTGCTGTTCACAAATGCTCTCCATCCAACCTCACTGAGCTCAAGCTGTTTTTCAAGGAGGAATGGGAAAAAATGTCAGTCTCTCGATGTGCAAAACTGATAGAGACATACCCCAAGCGACTTACAGCTGTAATCGCAGCAAAAGGTGGCGCTACAAAGTATTAACTTAAGGGGGCTGAATAATTTTGCACGCCCAATTTTTCAGTTTTTGATTTGTTAAAAAAGTTTGAAATATCCAATAAATGTCTTTCCACTTCATGATTGTGTCCCACTTGTTGTTGATTCTTCACAAAAAAATACAGTTTTATATCTTTATGTTTGAAGCCTGAAATGTGGCAAAAGGTCGCAAAGTTCAAGGGGGCCGAATACTTTCGCAAGGCACTGTATATTATATCATAAGTTTCAGTGTAATTTTCGAAATGCCGGCAGATAATTTGTTAATTCGACATGATGGGATCTTTTTGCGTCGGTAAAATGTATTTTGCTGGAAATGGCGGTGGAAATGCCTTTATACTTAAATATTGATATAATAACCATCACATCATCGTAAATTTGGAGACACCCGATGATATGGTATGTGGTCCTCCCACTACGACTCGGGAGACAGTTTATTAGGCTACACTACAGTTTGTTAGGTCCGCACTACTCGCTGCCATTTCCGACTCACTCTTCCACGCCCAAACTCCAGCCATGTCTTCCTTCAAAAACACAACAGCCCAAGAAAGTCTTCTTCTTAGGCCTTGGATATCATTCACCATTTAGTCCACTTTTATCCATGGATTAGCAACATTTTACTTCTCATTCTGAACAAGTCATATGACATTACATGCATGCACTTCCGTCTGCTCTGGACTTTACATCGAGAGCCGTGATTTCCTCTCGACAGCTGCTCTTGACGTCTTTCCTACTTCAAACTTTGAATTTCGGCGGATTTTTGGACAAACATCAGTGGTGCGTGAAAACATCCCCATAACATGCTGACCACACCACTCTCATTACGTGTGCGAGCATTGCAAAATAAATGTACACAATACATGTTATTCAACAATTTCATCCAAACTGCTCGCAAGCGTCTGCACAGCCAGGCGCTACAATATAACTTGGTTCTATTTTTGACGCTTGACACACTGCAAGTTCCGCCTCGCTGCAAGTCCCGCCTCTACCAACTCCTCGTTGATTTAAGGAGCATATACCCATGTGGGTGATTGAAAGCTGAACTGAGGTCCATACTCTAGTCCAGTTGGTGGTGGCAATGCACCTATAAAGTCCACAGAAGACGTCTGAAGGAGGAGAGATTATTAGAAACTAACAAAATGTCCCCTTTTTCCAGTGGATTAACTGTTGGAGTAAAAAACACACAATTTTGACTCAAAATGGGTCAAAATTCTACAAATATCTTGGACAAAAAGGACCTTGTGCATTTCAGGTAAAATAACACCCTAATGTTCATATCCCAGGACAAATTAGCTAGCAACAGCAAGTTAGCTAGCTAAATTACCATGAATCTTTAATGCATTTCGACCTGTCCCCAAATTAATATAGTTGGTTCATAGTTTGGTTTGATATTTCAACCTGCGTGTCCTGATCACGTCTGGTGTAGGTGGACAAAATCAACATGCGCGCGAGCGGTCTGGTCAGCATGTTAGAGTAGAGTGTTTGTTCTCCGCTGATCAAATTTGATCAACTAAATTGTCAAAAAGAGCAGCACGACATCTTGCCTTGAAGCGCTGTTTTGTACAGATAACTGTACAAAACAAAATGATTTGTTGCCACTCTTGGCCCTGCCGCAGAATGCTTCCTTATGACTGCATGTGATAAGATAGCCTACTACAAGGGATTTTATTAACCAGCTTCATGAGGTAGTCACCTGGAATGCTATTCCAACAGTCTTGAAGGAGTTGCCACATACGCTGAGCACTTGTTGGATGCTTTTCCTTCACTCTGCGGTCCAACTCATCCCAAACCATCTCAATTGGGTTGAGTTCGGATGAATGTGGAGGCCAGGTCATCTGATGCAGCACTCCATCACTCTCCTTCTTGGTCAAATAGTCCTTACACATCTTGGAGGTGTGTTTTGGGTCATTGTCCGGTTGAAAAACATGATATTCCCACTATGGGATGGCATATCGCAAACCAGATGGGATGGCATATCGCTGCAGAATGCTGTGGTAGCCATGCTGCCATGAGTGCCTTGAATTATAAATAAATCAGAGACAGTGTCACCAGCAAAGCACCCTCTCACCATCACACCTCCATGCTTCACGGTGGGAACCACACATGCGGAGATCATCCGTTCACCTACCCTGCGTCTCACAAAGCCGCGGTTGGAAGCAAAATTCAAATTTTTGGAATCATCAGACCAAAGGACAGATTTCTACCGTCCTAATGTCCACTGCTCGTGTTTCTTGACCTAAGCAAGTCTCTTCTTCTTATTGGTTCCGTTAAGTAGTGGTTTCTTTGCAGCAATTCGACCATGAAGGCCTGATTCACGCAGTCTCTGAACAGTTGATGATTAGATGTGTCTTTTACTTGAACTCTGTGAAGCATTTATTTGGGCTGCAATCTGAGGTGCAGTTCATTGACAATTTCTGAGGCTGGAAACTCTAATGAACTTAACCTCTGCAGCAGAGATAACTCTGAGTCTTCCTTTCTTGACCTTCATGTCTTAAAATAATGATGGACTGTTGTTTCTCTTGGCTATTTTGACCTGTTCTTGCCATAATATGGACTTGGTCTTTTACTAAATTGGGCTATCTTCTGTATACCAACCCTACCTTGTCAGAACAAAACTGATTGGCTCAAACACATTAAGAAAAGACATTCCACAAATTCACTTTTAACAAGGTACACCTGTTAATTGAAATGCATTCCAGGTGACTACCTCCTGAAGCTGGTTAGGAGAATGCCAAGAGTGTGCAAAGTTGGCACCAAGGCAAAGGGTTGCTTACTTTGAAGAATCTCAAATATAAAATATATTTATATTTTTTATTTTACTTTTTTGGTTACTACATGATTCCATATGAGTTATTTCATAGTTTTGATGTCTTCACTATTATTCTACAATGTAGAAAATTGTAAAAATAAAGAAAAATCCTGGAATGAGTAGGAGTGTCAACTTTTGACTGATACTGTAAACTTACGCGAAAAAGTACATTTTGTGTACACTATATCATCACGCACTGTTTAAAAAAATATATTTTTGGTGGAAACATACCACTGGTGGGGAAATGTACATATTTTCTTTATGCAGATTCTAGAATATTCGCATGCAAATCTGTCACCAATTGGATGGAAACCTAGCTTGTGAACAGCTTTGGTTTGTTTCATGACTGTGTAAAGTTAGATGCCATATGCTGACATCAGCTTTCATGACTGTATGAAATATGTTATGTCATGACATTATGACAGCATTATGTTATTATGAAGGCCAACGTTACCAGAGGGGTCGAAATTTCAAGTTTCATACATACTTTTCTCAGTACAAAAGGATGCCCTTCAGTGGCTATATGTATCAGAAAATGCAAAGAAAATCCACCAAAAGGACACAAACTTGGAGGATGTTAGTGATTGACAAGGGTGAGATGCGAAGTACATTATATGCTCTGTGGATTTAGCCAAAAGTGTTTAGAGCTATGCGACTGTACCTTGAAAGCCTCCCTTCGACGGTACTCTAGTTTGGCCATCTCGTCTGCGACCCATCCAGGAATATCAGGGATGGCCACATGGATGACGTATTTGAGGAGGATGGCAAAATGCTGTATATCCCAAAACAAGAAAGGAAACAAACACTGACATGAGAACACAGAAAAGTATAGATTGCTGGTATCAAATCCTAGATGCCATTGCCTGCCGTTGTGCCCTTGAGCAAGGCACTTAAACCCCTCCACAACAACTGCTCTGCGGGCATCCAATGTGGCAGCCCCTTGCTCCAACCTCTCCAACCTACGTACAGTGCCTTGCGAAAGTATTCGGCCCCCTTGAACTTTGCGACCTTTTGCCACATTTCAGGCTTCAAACATAAAGATATAAAAATGTATTTTTTTGTGAAGAATCAACAACAAGTGGGACACAATCATGAAGTGGAACGACATTTATTGGATATTTCAAACTTTTTTAACAAATCAAAAACTGAAAAATTGGGCGTGCAAAATTATTCAGCCCCCTTAAGTTAATACTTTGTAGCGCCACCTTTTGCTGCGATTACAGCTGTAAGTCGCTTGGGGTATGTCTCTATCAGTTTTGCACATCGAGAGACTGAATTTTTTTCCCATTCCTCCCTGCAAAACAGCTCGAGCTCAGCGAGGTTGGATGGAGAGCATTTGTGAACAGCAGTTTTCAGTTCTTTCCACAGATTCTCGATTGGATTAAGGTCTGGACTTTGACTTGGCCATTCTAACACCTGGATATGTTTATTTTTGAACCATTCCAGTGTAGATTTTGCTTTATGTTTTGGATCATTGCCTTGTTGGAAGACAAATCTCCGTCCCAGTCTCATGTCTTTTGCAGACTCCATCAGGTGTTCTTCCAGAATGGTCCTGTATTTGGCTCCATCCATCTTCCCATCAATTTTAACCATCTTCCCTGTCCCTGCTGAAGAAAAGCAGGCCCAAACCATGATGCTGCCACCACCATGTTTGACAGTGGGGATGGTATGTTCAGGGTGATGAGCGGTGTTGCTTTTACGCCAAACATAACGTTTTGCATTGTTCAATTTTGGTTTCATCTGACCAGAGCACCTTCTTCCACATGTTTGGTGTGTCTCCGCAGGTGGCTTGTGGCAAACTTTAAATGACACTTTTTATGGATATCTTTAAGAAATGGCTTTCTTCTTGCCACTCTTCCATAAAGACCAGATTTGTGCAATATACGACTGATTGTTGTCCTATGGGCAGAGTCTCCCACCTCAGCTGTAGATCTCTGCAGTTCATCCAGAGTGATCATGGGCCTCTTGGCTGCATCTCTGATCAGTCTTCTCCTTGTATGAGCTGAAAGTTTAGAGGGACGGCCAGGTCTTGGTAGATTTGCAGTGGTCTGATACTCCTTCCATTTCAATATTATCGCTTGCACAGTGCTCCTTGGGATGTTTAAAGCTTGGGAAATATTTTTGTATCCAAATCCGGCTTTAAACTTCTTCACAACAGTATCTCGGACCTGCCTGGTGTGTTCCTTGTTCTTCATGATGCTCTCTGCGCTTTTAACGGACCTCTGAGACTATCAAAGTGCAGGTGCATTTATACGGAGACTTGATTACACACAGGTGGATTGTATTTATCATCATTAGTCATTTAGGTCAACATTGGATCATTCAGAGATCCTCACTGAACTTCTGGAGAGAGTTTGCTGCACTGAAAGTAAAGGGGCTGAATAATTTTGCACGCCCAATTTTTCAGTTTTTGATTTGTTAAAAAAGTTTGAAATATCCAATAAATTTCGTTCCACTTCATGATTGTGTCCCACTTGTTGTTCATTCCTCACAAAAAAAATACAGTTTTATATCTTTATGTTTGAAGCCTGAAATGTGGCAAAAGGTCGCAAAGTTCAAGGGGGCTGAATACTTTCGCAAGGCACTGTATGTATGTGTGTCTTACGGAGGGTTTGGGATAAAGTGGATGTCAAATTTTGGATAGACCTTGCGCACAATTGATGAATAATGTGATCTTAACCTATACCAGAGTGGATAGAGTATGTGTGATGTTGCAATGCTGGGTGTGGTGTGTAGAGGGAGCTGCTTGCTCTTCTCAAGCCTGGGCTAGATCAGCCGGTGAAGCGTCAGACTCTTACTCTCAGGGTCATGGGCTTGAGCTGCACATTGGGCACAAGCACTGTAGCAATAGTTTCTCAGTTACCTGTCCTTTCCTTTTTCATTTTGAAGACAGCACAATGTGGATCTAACCTCTTGTACAATGCTGCAATTGATATTCAAAACAAGATGTCATCTTTGAGTGAAGGCTATTTACTTGTGTTTAGACAACACCTCCTCCTTTTTTTGCTATAGTCCATTGTTTTATATTCTGTAATCTTTGTGGATCTATGTACAGTGTCCTTGGTTTTGATAAAGGTAGTATATAAAAAGTACTACAATTGCTACGATTGTTGTCTGTATTTGTGGCATTGATCCACTAGGTGTCACAGAGTGAAGACACAATGGCTGGCTACGTTTTACCTCCAGTACCACGATGGAGATGATGACCATCTCAGGGCTCAGCCAGGGGAAGAGTCGCTGCAGCTGACCACACTGGCCAATGAGATAACAGTTCACCATAATGGCTATCAAGCCCATGGCCTCCATTGCTGTCTGCACACAGAGAGAGTGAAATCTCTGAGGAAAAAGAACTTTATGAAATAAATAACAGTTAGCATGCTTTTTTGCAGAGATGCTTGAAATGTATGATTCTAAAATGGTTCTCTGACCTTAATTGCAGGTGGGGTAAATATACACTGAGTGTACAAATCATTATGAACACCTGTTCTTTCCAAGATATACACTGACCAGGTGAATCCAGATGAAAGTTATGATCCCTTATTCAAATCAAATCAATGTTAATGCAAGTGTAGCAAAATGCTTGTGCTTCTAGTTCCGACAGTGCAGTAATATCTAACAAGGGACCTAACAATTGACCAACAACTACCTAATACACACAAATCTAAAGGGGTGAATGAGAATATATAAATATATGAATGAGCGATGGCCGAGCGGCATAGGCAAGGTGCAATAGATGGTATAAATACAGTAAACATTATTAAAGTGGCATTATTTAAAGTAGCATTGTTTAAAGTGACTAGTGATCCATTTATTAAGTGGCCAGTGATTGGGTCTCAATGTAGGCAGAAGCCTCTCTGAGTTAGTGATTGCTGATTAGCAGTCTTATGGCCTTGAGATAGAAGTTGTTTTTAAGTCTCTCGGTCCCAGCTTTGATGCACCTGTACTGACCTCGCCTTCTGGAAGATAGCGGTGTGAACAGGCAGTGGCTCGGGTGGTTGTCCTTGATTATCTTTTTGGCCTTTCTGTGACATTGGATGCTGTAGGTGTCATGGAGGGCAGGTAGTTTGCCCCGGTGATGCATTGTGCAGACCGCACCACCCTCTGGAGAGCCTTGTGGTTGAGGGCGGTGCAGTTGCGTGATATAACCTGACAGGATGCTCTCGATTGTGCATCTTTAAAGGTTTGTCAGGGTTTTGGGTGACAAGCCACATTTCTTCAGCCTCCTGAGGTTGAAGAGGCGCTATTGCACCTCTTCTTTGGTACAGGAACAATGGTGGCCATCTTGAAGCATGTGGGGACAGCAGACTGGGATAGGGAGCAATTTAATATGTAAGCACAACACACCAGCCAGCTGGTCTGCACGCAGCTAGGGATGCCGTCTGGGCCAGCAGCCTTGCGAGGGTTAACACGTTTAAATGTTTTACTCACGTCGGCCACAGAGAAGGAGAGGGGTGGGCGCAGTCCTTGTTAGTGGGCCGTGACGGCGGCACTGTATTATCCTCAAAACTGGCAAAGAAGGTGTTTAGTTTGTCTGGAAGCTTGACGTCGGTGTCCTGGTTTTCTTTTTGTAGTCCGTGATTTCCTGTAAAACCTGTCGCATACGTCTTGTGTCTGAGCCGTTGAATTGCGACTCCACTTTGTCCCTGTACCGGCATTTCGCTTATTTGTTTGCCTTGCGGAGGGGATAACTACACTGTTTATATTCAGCCATATTCTCAGACCTCTTTCCATGGTTAAATGCAGTGGTTTGCCACCATCCATCCACGGTTTCTGGTTAGGGTAGGTTTTAATAGTCACAGTGGGTACAACATCTCCAATGAACTTCTTTATAAACTCACTCACAGAGTCAGCGTATAGATCGATGTTGTTATCTGAGGCAGACCGGAACATATCCCAGACCGCGTGATCAAAACAATCTTGAAGCGTGGATTCCGATTGGTCAGACCAGCGTTGAATGTTTCTAGTCACTGGTTCATCCTGTTTGAGTTTCTGCTTATAAGACGGTAGGAGCAAGATGGCGTCGTGGTCGGATTTTCCGAAGGGTGGGGGAGGGATTTGTATGCATCACAGGAGTTAGAGTAGCAGTGATCGAGTGTATTACACCTGTGCATAGTGCAATCAATATGCTGATAGAATTTAGGTAGCCTTGCTCTCAAATTTGCTCTATTAAAATCCTCAGCTACAATAAATGCAGCCTCAGGATATATGGTTCCAGTTTACATAGAGTCTAGTGAAGTTCCTTGAGGGCCGTCTTGGTGTCTGCTTGAGGGGGAATGTACACAGCTGTGACGATAACTGATGAGGATTCTCTTGGGAGATAATATAGCCGGCAATTGGTTGTAAGGAATTATAGGTCGGGTGAGCAGAAAGACTTGAGTTCCTGTATGTTGTTATTATTACACCATCTTCCCAGAGAGGAGTTTAACTCTGTTGGCGCGATGCATGGAGATGCCCGGTGGTTGAACTGATCCCGAGAGAGCCATGTTTCCATGAAACAGAGAATGTTACAATCTCTGATGTCTCTCTGGAAGGCAACCCTTGCTCGAATTTCATCTACCTTGTTGTCAAGAGACCGGATATTTGCGAGTAGTATACTCAGGAGCGGTGGGCGATGTGCACGTCTACGGAGCCTGACCTGGAGGTCGCTCCATCTGCGGCGCCGTTGTTTTAGGTCAGCTTCTGGGATTATGTCCATTGTCCTGGGTGGTGGTCCGAACAGAGCATCCGCTTCGGGAAAGTCATATTCCTGGACGTAATGTTGGTAAGTTGACGTCGCTCTTATATCCAATAGTTCTTCCCGGCAGTATGTAATAAGACTTAAGATTTCCTGGGGTAACAATGTAAGAAATAATGCATAAAAAAAAAAAAATACTGCATAGTTTCCTAAGTACTCGAAGCGAGGCGATCATCTCTGTCGGCGCCATCTTGTTTTTCAGTATATTCACATAATTTAAACATACAGTATATAGATTTACATGGAGTGTATTGATGTCATTTGTTAAATCCACTTCAATCATTGTAGATGAAGGGGAGGAGACAACAGGTTAAAGAAGGATTTTTAAGCCTTGAGACAATTGAGACATGGATTGTGTATGTGCGCTATTCAGAGGGTGAAAGGCAACACACATTTTTTTTTTAAGTGCCTTTGAACGGGGTACCGTAGTTGGTGCCAGGCGCACATGTTTGTATCAAGAACTGCAACGCTGCTGGATTTTTCACACTCAACTGTCCACCAGCCAACTTGACGCGACTGTGGGAAGCATTGGAGTCAACATGGGCCAGCATCCCTGTGGAATGCTTTCGACACCTTGTAGAGTCCATGCCCAGATTAATTGAGGCTGTTCAGAGAGGGTGCAATTCATAATTTGGAAGGTGTTATTAATGTTTTGTACACTCAGTGTAAATCTATATACTGTATGTCTAAATTATGTGAATATACTGTATGTCCTGGGTTATTCCAGGATAAACTCATATTGGAGAGTAGGAGTGCTGACCTAGGATGATTTTTGCCATTTAGATCATAATGAATAGGATTATATGAACAAGGGGGGCCTGATTCTAGATCAACACTCCTACTATGAAACATATTTTGAATACGGGCCCAGATGTGAGCGACCAATGACCTGCCACTGTCCAATGCTCTCCACCCTCTGGCCAAAGGGCCTCTGCAGGCCTGTGCAGAGCTTCAAGGCGTCACTCCGGATTTCGATGATGTTGTTGATGAGGGCCCACATGGCAGCCAGCGGGAAGGCGGAGGAGAAGAGCACCACGTAGCCAAACTGGATGAACATCTCCTGGTAGTCCTGCAGGGTGTCCTGTTGGGTCAGAGGTCAAAGGTATGAGGTCAAAGTCACATAATCACAAAGTCACATGGAATAGCATTGGTGTTTCAAATAACTTTTTACTTTAAATTTGAATGTACTGCTGCATGTACCAGCTACTAACACTAGCCAGAAATACTCTCCAAGTCCATTAAATTAAACTAAACACGTATCCAATATAAACTGACAGCAGGTCAAGTGCATAACAACAGATCTGATGACTAAGACACACCTCATATGTCTGCATGCAGCTCTCAACCTCTGCTTGGCTGAGAATGACAGACTTGGGCTCATCAGGCGGGTCAATCCAGGACTTTGTGGCCTTTTTCTCTGGGATTGGACTCTTCCATCTCTGACATACTAGCGTGTCATAGCCATTTGGTGGGGAGACACTAGTCTCCTTGGTCTCAGAGGACTCATAGGTGACAATGTCAGAGACTATCTCAAAGATGCTGGAAGGATCCATGCCCTCCTCCACCAACGTGGGACTGTCCTCCAAGAAGCTGTCCTCTGGCTGGGTCGCCAAGGCAATGTCCCTGGCAACATGCACCTTCTCATTGAAGCTAATCTTCCGTTGCCTCAGTGTGTAATTTATGTCCCACTCTTCCTCTGTAAACCTATAGCCAGCTTTTAGATCTCCTCTCTTCTTCTGTTCTGTCTGTCCAGGAAGTGTGGCAGGGCCTTTGGGGCTTAGCAGGGACTGGATAGTCCATGAAGCCTGGGACTTTCCTAGAGCCAGGCGGCTGTATTTGAGCACTATGGCCTGGAGAATCTCCCACACGACCTTGGGGGTAAATACTCCTAGTTTGTGATGCTCGTACAGATAAGGCTGGAGCACTTCCTTGATGTTCTGGAGGAACTGGCGGAAGATCAGGAGAGTGGCTAGCGTCTGTGAGGAGACAGTGTGAGTGATTCAGTTGCTATTCCTTGGGGGATTTTTGTTTGTTTGTTTGTTCAATCATGTTTTCCATTATCCAAATCTAATTGACAGATTTTACCTCCTTCAGTCGCTCCATGTCCTTGAGGTAGAATCCGATGTAGAAAAGGCTAAGGTAAGAATTGATAAACTCAAACTGCAAAATGAAGAGAAGGACTTTAAATCAGACTCAGACATGGCATTTCTAAACATATATTTACAAAAGTGTTAGTCAATAATACACCCCCGTGAATAACAGTGGTTAGTATGGTCGAAAAAAAAAAGAAGAAGAAATATCTAACTTACAAAAACCATTTTAATGATGAGATTATTCTCATAGGCACTCTGAAGTCTGTAGTTCTCTGTAAGAAAATAATACCAATCATCAAAAGACATTGCTCCATTTGATACTGATTACTGAACAAACCTGTGTGATCACTTTGTACAACACTACGTACCTGGTTTGAGGAGTTAGCGAGTTGATTTTGGTCAATTTTTGAGTTCAACTCGGGATAACCGGGGCTACAGAAGTGGCTCACATTTTAGACAGGTACATTTACATTTAACGATTCCTTCAGAACTAACCTGCTCCAGGGCAGGCTAACTCAGGGCTAACTCTACTAATCATGAATGAAATGCCTGAGCTGCAAGTTGAGGACCAATTGAAACAGATTTCCTCCCCTTTGACAAAGATTGCGTCATAGACATCTTCATTTGAGGAAAACGACTGATTTAAATATTGTTTCTGTGTGTGTTTAAGAAATAGTAATGTTAAAATACTAAATGAAAATATTTTTATCGATAGGAATGGGGGAATAAAAGCACATATTAATAAGCACACCAAAGACGACATTAACAATAAGTAATAAAATAAAGACGGGACTTGTAAAAGCCGATTTCACACCATAGCCTGCTAAATCTGCAAGATCACTTTTGTTAAATTTGGACTTCGGCACAAATGAAAATGTGGCACTGAATCGCCTATGGATGTTTCAGCATTGTCACAATGAAGAGTTCGGCATTCGACTAGCCACGTGCGACATGCACGCACAGTTTCAAGTCTGCTAGAGTTAGTGGCAGGTGGACGAGCAATATTCACCGTCAGTGGCGTAGCGGTGCCTGGAGAAGTGTGTATACTCAAATTTTGCTTAAAGAAATCCAAACGGCCAGCCCGGTGAAGGAAAGGCGCCCTGTGTGAAAAATTCGGAGAAACCGTGACATACTCTGAATGATCTAAAATGATAAATTCCATATTGGTGTTTCACAGTCAGGCCAACCCAAGCTGTACTGAGCAAGAAGGCTAATAGTAGGCCCACTATTGAAATAGATAAATGAGGCTGTCAACTGAGTCAGAAATTCACTTTTTTTTTTTCCTTCTGGTTTTCGCTCTCAAAGTCACACTTTTATTCATAGAAAAACAACAAATTGCATGTTCTAAGTCCACAACAATGCTTAAACCACATCAGGTGACCACTTTTGAGGTCTGGGAAAAATCTGAGATATTAATTTTTTTTGTGTTTTGTTACATTTTATTCAAGTGTGCTGGCACCTAGCACTGTTGTTTGGGTAGCCGTGTTTCAGTAGCGCACATGAAATGGAGTTTGCAAAACAAATGGCCACTGTATTGATGCAAATAATCAAGATATTATTCTGCCAGGTAGGCATAGGCTACTTTATAGCTCTTTAACTGAGAAGATTTTTGGGAAAGCCTTTCCATCTACCAGAAGACGGTTACTCCTATCATTAGCGCCAATATATTTGTCCTGTTCCTTAATTGTTTGAAACATGGACATTTTACTTCATATTGTGAGGCATGTCCTACCTTGTTTCAATGTAGCCAAGCCAAAAACCGATCATAGGAATGTTGAGGGATTTAAAAAAAAAAAAACACTTCCTCATATGCGCTCTCCTGTTCATATCAACTTTCTTGTCTATTGTCTAGCAGCCAAAGGCATTATCCTAGTCACACAGTATTAGCAAACCATGATAGTTGTTGCATCTTTAGATCTCCCCCTTTCTAAAATTCAAACAGATATTTTCATCTCTGTCCATGAAACCGCTTGCTTGCGGTGAGCATTTTAGAACAGTGTTTTCCTATTCACGTGTAGGCCTACAGTACCACCATGTGCACATTGCTGCACTTAAAATGTGAAAAAAGACTATTTTTATCCCAATTCTAAGCGAAACATTCAGATCTTTTCCATCAGCTTTATTCATTTAAACGCCGTGTACCTCCACATCACTAATTTGATACCCATCAGTGGAGATTAAGAAATTAGTATATGCAATGCCGACTGAAAAAAGAGTGGGTATATGGCGTATACCTGCGTATAGCCTCCACTACACCATTGTCCACAGTCGTAATATGGATGAAAAGCTAACTGAAGCTGGCTATCTTTTGAAAACCCTGAGTAGATCTAGCTTGCATCGTAGTATACCCCACTGATGAGATCAAAGCCAGTGTTCTTAAAGCATCTCAGACTAAGAGTGCTGATCTAGGATCAGTTTTGCCTTGCATATCATAATGAATAAGATTACATGGACAGGGAGGGACCTGATCCGTACTTCTATTCTGAGATGGGTGCTCACTGTTCCAATCATTCCTCACCTGGTGCTGATATTAATGAATCTCAGCTGCACAGCTTACCCATATAATTGAGCCAATGGGCGATCTTCCTATACACCTCATCACATACAGTCACAACGATGGCCAGCAACATTTTAGGAATGAATCTTGTGATACTGGGTAACTCCTTAATTTCCATCACAAACTCCTATAAAAAAAGGAGATAAACCACAACATCGGCATATTGAATTACAGAAAGACAGGTTAATTAACACTGTAGCCATTCTCTTTTATCTTAAAAGTGCCTACTCCTCAAAAGTGAATTGGTTTACATGTGATTTAAATGGGATGGCAGGTAGCCTAGTGGTTAGAGTGTTGGGACGGCAGGTAGCCTAGTGGTTAGAGCATTGGGCCAGTAACTGAAAGGTTGCTAGATTGAATCCCTGAGCTGACAAGGTAAAAAAAATCTGTCATTCTGCCCATGAACAAGGCAGTTGACCCACTGTTCCTAGGCTGTCATTGTAAATAAGAATTTGTTCTTAACTGACTTGCCTCGTTAAAATAAAAAAAATCTCTGTAAAAAATTTTTTAAAACACTAATCGTACCTGACATTAACACTACCAAGTGCTTTGACGAAAGGAGCTCCCCTCTAAACGTGTCAGCAATACATATTATTAACGGGAATTAAGCTGCCACCCTGAACCTTCTTGCAATACCGGACCGTGTTTGATGATCATGACTTTTGGGAATATGTCGGATGAGGCTATTTCCTGTTGACTTAGCTGTCTCTTACCTGCATCTCCAGACAGACGAGCATGGCCAAGAAGACGAAGCAGAGACAGAGGAGACAGATGGGGAGGCTGACCATCCACCTGAACATTGTCCTCTTCCAGGGTGGGTAGTATAACTCCTCACAGCCTGTTATTGGACTGCACTGCTTCACACCCTGCACACAGAGATACAGACTTGGTCGAGCACCAACTAAAATGCTTGCGCCCAAACTGGGGCTTGAACCCACGACCCTGAGACTAAGAGTCGCATGCTTTACTGAGTGAGCTAGCTCCGCCTTTATAAACCACAGGAGGCATGTGTCCCCCAAAATATAAGACAGTAGTTGAGAAGCGGCTAACAGATTACAGCACAACGTGGGGCTCAAACCAACAACCCTGAGATGAGTCCCACACGAGCTAGCCAGGCCTGATAGCAACAGTGACAACGGCCTGTTTAGAAACCACAGGAGGCATGTGTCCCCCCCAAAGACACAATGGTAGTTGAGAAGATCAGGACCGCCAGCTAAAACATTTATGCCCAACGTGGGGCTCAAACCCACGACCCTGAGATTAAGAGTCTCATGCTCTACCGACTGAGCTAGCCGGGCCTGATAGCAACAGTAACAACTGCCCGTTTAGAAATCTCAGGGGGCATGTCTCCCTGCCCCAACCCTTGGAATTCACACAACACTCTCCAAGCCTCGAGCTCATATTACTTATCACTGTAGACCCGTAAACTCTGGCCCTGGAACAACCCTGGAAAAGCTACTTGAGGCTGGTGATGGAATTTGTACTCTGGCCATAGTCCTGAAGGAACCAAACAGCTCTGGTAGTAATCTAAGGCTGGGATTCAAGCTAAGGTGTGTTGTAGAGCGCTATCGACAATACGTCTTTTAAATGCAATGTTCCCACAGCAGATGTCGGCTCAATCGGAAAGTACCTTTAAATGTCAATGGCTCTACAACACGCCATCACGAACCTCGGACTAATCTCCAGATCTAAAGTATTGCGTAATTGGCCCGCTGCTCGATCAAGTTCTGGGTCCAAACATTTTAAGAGAAGAGATGAAGAGATGCTAGAACAAGGAGCTCCACCCTCTCTCTTTGCACGTTACATCCCGAATGTTCCACCCCCTTCCCAAATTCGAAAGATTCTAACACCTTTGAAATCATGATATGTCTAAATAACCAGTGACTGCTGCTCGTTAGCCCACATTCCTTCCCGACAGATTCTACGGTACCAGTTATGTTTACATAGATCTGTCCATGAGAGATTCATCTCAACTCTGAAATGAATAGGATGCAATAATAGGACACTCACCCGAAACTGGCGACGGGGTTCCTCAAGGGGCTCGGCGGGGGTGTCCAGTGTTCCCCACATGTATGCCAGCTCGGCCTCTCTCCGCTTCCATCTCTCCAGGAAGAGCGTCGCCCACACCACGTTGAAAAGGGCAAACACTACACAGCAGATGTCCTGGCTGGTCTGTTAGGGAGTGGGTGAGCCACATGAGATACATACAAAACACAGGGACCTTTGTACAGTAACTCAAAAGAACAAAGGCGACTGTATCATTTTACATTGAAGTCATTTCGCAGACGCTCTTAATCCAGAGCGAATGAGATGAGCAATTAGGGTCAAGTGCCTTGCTCAAGGGTACGTCGACAGATTTTGTCACCTTGTCGGCTTGGGGAATTAAGAGCTGTGGCGGGGGATACATTTTTGAAGTATAGGCCCAACACATCCATGTTTTGTTACATGCTGTTTCATGCAGTGATTGTGAAAAGAAACACCTACACATATTCCCACAATAGGTGAGTCATTTGTATTGTGTAACTGTGAAATCCCATTGTGTATGTTAGCTACATTTAGCCTAATCCACGATCTGTTTGTGCTATCTTGCCAACTCCTACGTCACTGTCACTGGCAGATTAGGTAGTAGGCTGAACTACATTGTGTATGATACATTAGTTACCGTATATTGACAGGTTGATTGGCCAGTGTGTGGTCTCCATTGAGGCATGTGATGCTGGATCACCTACCTGGTCAGCCTCTGCCAGGATCCACATCAGGAAGCCAACGACGGCAGGGTACAGCATGGAGTTGGTGTAGAAGCCCAGCCAGGCAAAGTACATGCCGATTTTCACCCCAAAGTAATCACAGACGTCATCTAACACACAAGGATCAGCAGGCACGGACCAACAACATGGACAAAAGACAGACAAAATGGGTTATTGGTTTCAGCTAGTGAATGATCATTTGAAGAAATGTGCATCTTTCCATTGATATTGCATTTGTAGTGCAGATAATTGTAACAATAAGTAATGCTGTGTTGTCTCAACAGTTGCTGCTCACCCAAAGGCTGTCTCTCACAGACAGCTTGGACCCATGACGTCATCAGCTGACTGAGGATCCGTTGCTCGTGTAGAGGAAACACTTGACAGATTACTCCTCTGGCCACCAATTCTGGAACTATAATAAAAAGTGAATGCCATTCACTTTTTTAACGTATGTGTGGTCAGAGCTCCCTATCCTGATGTTACAAACTCTACCAACTGAGCAATAGAGGAATACATTATTCATGTCCATACTCTCCAAGGATATTTAAACGTTTGAGATCAATCAACATAGTTATCAGTCAATAATGAAGCAGTCTTACTGTATATGTTGTCATGCTGTAGAGAAAGGGATTGATGAAATACAAAAATAACAGTTTACTGATTGGTTGTCCCTCCAGGAAGTGGATGTTGTGAAGGACCGCCCCTGGTTTGGCACGTAGGTTATCCAGCCAGTACTTGATGATACTCTGACGCTCCTAAAGACAAGGTAAGAGTGGAACAACCACATAGATTAAGGTAACAAGGTAAAAGTCAGCAACAGGACATACACTATATATGCAAAAGTATGTGGACACCCCTAGAAATTAGTGGATTCGGCTATTTCAGTCACACCCGTTGCTGACAGGTGTATACAATCAAGCACACAGCCATGCAATCTCCATAGACAAACATTGACAGTAGAATGGCCTAACTGAAGAGCTCAGTGACTATCAACGTGGCACTGTCAAAGGATGCCACCTTTCCAACCAGTCAGTTTGTCAAATTTCTGCCCTGCTAGAGCTGCCGTGGTCAACTGTAAGTGCTGTTATTGTGAAGTGGAATCATGTAGGAGCAACAATGAAGTGGTAGGTAGGCCAGACAAGCTCACAGAACCGGACCGCCGAGTGCTGAAGCGCCTAGCACGTAAAAATCATCTCTCCTCTGTGGCAGCACTCACTACCGAGTTCCAAACTGACTCTGGAAGCAATGTTGCACAAGAACTGTTTGTCGGAGGCTTCATGAAATGGAAGATTACCATACACAATGCCAAGCGTCGGCTGGAGTGGTGTAAAGCTCGCCACCATTGGACTCTGGAGCAGTGGTCAAACGTTCTCTGGAGTGATGAATCACACTTCACCATATGCCGGTCTGATGGACGAATCTGAGAACGCTACCTGCCCGAATGCAGTGCCAACTGTAAAGTTTGGTGATGGAGGAATAATAGTCTGGGGCTGTTTTTCATGGTTCGGGCCCCTTAGTTCCAGTAAAGGAAAAAAATTACATTCTAGACGATTCTGTGCTTCCAACTTTGTGGCAACAGTTTGGGGAAGGCCCTTTCCTGTTTCAGCATGACAATGCCCCCGTGCACAAAGCAAGGTCCATACAGAAATGGTTGTTGAGATCGTTGTGGAAGAACTTGACTTGCCTGCACAGAACCGTGACCTCAACCCTATCGAACACCTTTGGGAAGAATTGGAACACCGACTGCGAGCCAGGCCTAATTGCCCAACATCAGTGCCCGACCTCACTAATGCTCTTATGGCTGAATGGAAGCAAGTCCCCGCAGCAATGTTCCAACATCTAGTGGAAAGCCTTCCCAGAAGAGTGGAGGCTGCTGTAGCAGCAATGGGGGGAACAACTACATATTAATGCCCATGATTTTGGAATGAGATGTTCAACGAGCAGGTGTCCACATACTTTTGGATGTTAAGTGTATATCAGAGATGTTTAAATATGTTTGGAGATTATGGCCATAACGGATACAAACCTGTGAGGTGAAAAAGATCAATTCGCTCTCTATGTTCTCATAGATGTTATCTTCCTCACAGGAAAACCTGCGTGTTCCGCCTCCGTACTGTGGTTTCACCACTTTGTGCATTCCCAACAGCTCTGCACCACGCAGCAAGCTGAGGAGAAATGGAGGATGGGGGGGGGATTAGGATTTCAGCGGGTCAGATATTGCCTTTAATTAACAGTCCTGTTTCAGTCTCTATTTACCGAGCCTGATCTCATATCTGACTTTGCTTGTCTTGCCAACTCCTCCTATGGTCATTGTGATACCAAACGTTGCGACACAGAACAAAAATACCTGGAACCAGGTCACTATTTACGAATTTGATGTTTACGAATGATGTGGTAACAATGTGAGTACGTCGGCTGCCAAATAGTGGTGCTTGTTTCAAACAATTACACAGAAACAAAATAGTACTTATTAGGTCATTATCAAGTTTTCAAGTTTTAATGTCATATGCACAAGTACAGTGAAATGCCTTTCTTGCAAGCTAACCCCAACAATGCAGTAATCAATATCAATGTAGCACTAAAAATTACATACAGTAGAACACACGAGAGAAAAAAAAGAAGAAATGAGAAGAACATGAGAAAGTAAGTAAGCATACTATACAGTATGCCCATAGGGGCACAGGGGCATACTATACAGTGCCTTCTGAAAGTATTCAGAACGATTCACGAAGAGACCCTGTGAGTTAGCAGACCAGCACCGTGTCTCACAGATACAGGGGCCAGATGATTCTCTGAGGCGAAACGGCTTTCAATTCAATTCAGCAGGCGACACAAAATCAAATCAAATCAAATTGGTCACATACACATGGTTAGCAGATGTTATTGCGAGTGTAGCGAAATGCTTGTGCTTCCAGTTCCGACAGTGCAGTAATATAACAATTCCCCAACAAATACCTAATACACACACATGGGTGAATGAGAATATATACATATACAGTTGAAGTCGGAAGTTTACATACACCTTAGCCAAATAGGCAGTTTTTCACAATTCCTGACATTTAATTCTAGTAAAAATTCTAGTAAAAAATCCCTGTCTTAGGTCAGTTAGGATCATTTTAAGAATGTGAAATGTCAGAATAATAGTAGAGAGAATAATTTATTTAAGCTTTTATTTCTTTCATCACATTCCCAGTGGGTCAGAAGTTTACATACACTCAATTAGTATTTGGTAGCGTTGCCTTTAAATTGGTTAACTTGGGTCAAACATTTCAGGTAGCCTTCCACAAGCTTCCCACAATAAGTTGGGTGAATTTTGGCCCATTCCTCCAGACAGAGCTGGTGTAACTGAGTCAGGTTTGTAAGCCTTGCTCGCACACGCTTTTTCAGTTCTGCCCACACATTTTCTATAGGATTGAGGTCAGGGCTTTGTGATGGCCACTCCAATACCTTGACTCTGTTGTCTTTAAGCCATTTTGCCACATCTTTGGAAGTATGCTTGGGGTCATTGTCCATTTGGAAGACCCATTTGCGACCAAGCTTTAACTTCCTGACTGATGTCTTGAGATGATGCTTCAATATGTCCACTTAATTTTCCTCCCTCATGAGGCCATCTATTTTGTGAAGTGCACCAGTCCCTCCTGCAGTAAAGCACCCCCACAACATGATGCTGCCACCCCCGTGCTTCACGGTTGGGATGGTGTTCTTTGACTTGCAAGCCTCCCCCTTTTTCCTCCAAACATAACAATGGTCATCATGGCCAAACAGTTCTATTTTTGTTTCATCAGACCAGAGGACATTTCTCAAAAAAGTAAAATCTTTGTCCCCATGTGCAGTTGCAAACCGTAGTCTGGCTTTTTTATGGCGGTTTTGGAGAAGTGGCTTCTTCCTTGCTGAGCGGCCTTTCAGGTTATGTCGATATTGGCCTCGTTTTACTGTGGATATAGATACTCTTGTACCTATTTCCTCCAGCACCTTCACAAGGTCCTTTGCTGTTGTTCTGGGATTGATTCACACTTTTCGCACCAAAGTGCGTTCATCTCTAGGAGACAGAATGCGTCTCCTTCCTGAGCGGTCTGACGGCTGCGTGGTCCCATGGTGTTTATACTTGCGTACTATTGTTTGTACAGATGAACGTGGTACCCGCAGGCCTTTGGAAATTGCTCCCAAGGATGAACCAGAGTTGTGGAGGTCTATAATATTTTCTCTGAGGTCTTGGCTGATTTCTTTAGATTTTCCCATGATGTCAAGCAAAGAGGCACTGAGTTTGAAGGTAGGCCTTGAAATACATCCACTGGTACACTACCAATTGACTCAAATGATGTCAATTAGCTTATCAGAAGCTTCTAAAGCCATGACATCATTTTCTGGAATTTTCCAAGCTGTTTAAAGGCACAGTCAATTTAGCATATGTAAACTTCTGACCCAGTGGAATTGTGATACAGTGAATTACAAGTGGAATAATCTGTCTGTTAACAATTGTTGGAAAAATTGCTTGTGTCATGCACAAAGTAGATGTCCTAACCGACGTGCCAAAACTATAGTTTGTTAACAACAAATTTGTGGAGTGGTTGAAAAATGAGCTAAGTGTACGTAAACTTCCGACTTCAACTGTAAGTATATGGATGAGCGATGGCCGAGCGGCATAGTCAAGGTGCAGTCGATGGTATAAAATACAGTATAAACATGTGATATGAATAATGTAAGATATGTAAACATTATTAAAGTGCCATTATTTAAAGTGGCATTGCTTAAACACTGCAAGTCCTCGCTGCCACTCAGAAGCGTCATGCCCATAGGGGCGCAGGGGCATGTATACAGTGCCTTCGGTAAGTATTCAGACCCCTTGACTTTTTCCACATTTTGTTAAGTTACAGCCTTATTGTAAAATTGATTCATGCCATCTTGCTGTGGGGGAACCAGCCCAAGTCTCTCCGGGTACTCATCAACTCTGGAGCCGATGAGAGCTTTGTGGACGCTACCATGGCATCCGAGCTGGGAATTCCCACTCAGCCCCTCTCCATTCCCATGGACATTAGAACGTTGGACGGGCACTCTATAGGCCGGGTCACCCACAATACCACCCCATCAACCTACGTGTGTCAGGGAACCACAGCGAGAGAATCCAATTTCTGCTTAAGTCTCCTCATGTTCCCATTGTATTGGGATTCTCTTGGCTTCAGCGACACAATCCCTCTGCTGGTGCCAACATGGGCTGGAGCCCATCCTGCCACTCTCATTGCCTGTTGTCAGCGCAGCCTGCCCACGGGACGTCTTCCTGGCGGCTCGGAAGTTGCCCCGGACGTCTCCGCCATTCCCGCGGAGTACCAGGACCTCTCGGAGGTGTTCGGTAAGGATCGACCTTCTCCCTGGCACCACTCTGCTCAGGGGACGACTGTATTCTCTGGCTATGGAGACCTACATTGAGGACTCCCTAGCTGCAGGGTTCATCCGTCTTTCTGCCTCCCCCGCCGGTGCAGGGTTCTTCTTTGTGGGAAAGAAGGACAAAACCCTGCACCTGTGCATCGACTACCAGGGCCTCAACAACATCACTTGAAAAACCGCTACCCGCTACCACTCATCTCATCAGGGGGCCACCATGTTCTCCAAGCTGGACCGACAGAACGCCTACCACCTGGTGAGGATACGGGAAGGGGACGAGTGAAAGACTGCCTTCAACACGACCAGCGGTCACTACGAGTATCTGATCATGCCATTTGGCCTTATCAACGCCCTTGCTGTGTTCCAGGCTCTGGTGAATGATGTTCTCTGTGACATGTTGATCAGGTTTGTCTTCATCTACCTCGACGACATCCTCGTTTTCTCCCGCTCCTCCCATGAACACGTGCTCCACATCCGACAGGTTCTCCAACGCCAACCGGAGAACCAGCTTTTTGTGAAAGCAGAGAAGTGCGAATTCCATCGCTCCACCATCCCCTTCTTGGGTTACATCATCGCTGCAGGGAGTGTACAGATGGATCCCGGGAAGGAGCGTGCAGTGGCGGATTGGCCCCAGCCTACATCCAGAGTGCAACTGCAATGTTTCCTGGGATTTGCCAACTTTTATCGCCGCTTTTTCCGGGGTTACAGCACCCTGGCTTTTCCCCTGTCTGCACTCACCTCTCCCAAGGTTCTATACCTTATGGACTCTGATCTGGATTACTGACCTCTGCCTGCCCTTGAACTGTCATTTTGCCTGCCCCCTGTTCTAGTAATACACTTTTGTTACTTCGACACTGTCTGCATCTGGGTCTTCTCCTGAAATGTGATAGTATGTGAGTGCGTGTGCGTGTGTCAATATAAATGGGTGTGCATGTTTTGTGTGCGTTGGAGTGTCAGTGTGCAAGAGTGTGTAGAGTTCTGTAAGTGTGCAAAGAGACCGTGCAAAAGGGTCAGCTCAGATAGTTAACATATAACCATTTCATTTTTGACAAAAATGTCAGGTCAGAAGTGGGATATCTTACTTCTCGAATGTGCTTGTAATGCAGAACGCATATCCCTGTGTGTGTTGATGCTGTCTGATCTGGATTTTCGCTTGTGGGATTCCCAGTCGGATATGGTTCAGCAGCCACAGCAAGGTGTGGTCATCTATGGTGTCTACAAAAAAAAAAAAAGTCAGTTTCTAGATTAGCTTTTGCATTCATTTTATGTAGGAGCCAATTTCCATGCATTAATATTGAACCTGTCGCAATTGCGTGACCATTTTTTTTACACTTTATATTCTTGTCATTCATCAGACACTCTTGGAGCCTCTTAATGAGTGTATTCACATAAGGATGTTGAAACAACGACATTCTCCAGAGCTTGGCAGAAGTAGCAGCAGTAACCGTGGGAGGACGGAGCCGTGGAAAGGTCAATCCAATCAAATAAGGTACACACCTGAGAGTGTATGGAGGCAAGGCACCACTGCATTAATGTCATCCCTTCTAGCAGGAATCAGTGCAATAATTAATATCCAATTTTGACTTTGATTACTGAAATTTATCCATGTGTAGCATGCATTCCCACAGCATGTGCAGAATCCTAGAGTACCTTACTCTGTAATAAACATACAGGTAATGCAGGGCTGCCCAACCATCTTCCTGGAGATCTACTGTCCTGTAGGTCTTCAGTCCAACCCTCTTCCTGGAGATCTACTGTCCTGTAGGTCTTCAGTCCAACCCTCTTATTGGAGATCTACTGTCCTGTAGGTTTTCAGTCCAACCCTCTTACTTAAGATCTACTGTCCTGTAGGTTTTCAGTCCATCCCTAATTTAGCATATCTGATTCAGCTATTTAAGGTCTTGTTGGTCAGCTAATTAGTAGAATCAGGTGTGTTAAATTAACGTTGGGCTGAAAAACCACAGGAAGTTAGATCTCCAGGAAGAGGGTTGGGCAGCCCTGAGGTAATGGATGTGATTCAGTATTCCACGTGAACTGTTTCATGTCACGTCTCCGAGTGATTGGCTCATTGCCCACAACGGCTAATAAGATTCCCATCTACATTTCCCATCGTGATTGAGGGGACTGAACCATAGAAGATGAATGTGGCGATTAAGTGTACCTGAGAATGTCATTAGGATATCACAGTCTTCCGTGGGAACCATTTTCAGCCAGGATTTATGGGACATGATGTACCGTCTGGCCTGCGAGAGGCGTTTCCCAAACAATTTGTCTAAAGGGGGAGAGGTAGAAGGGAGGAGAGAGAGGGCAAAGGGGGGATGCATAGACAGATGGAGGGTAAGAACAGTTCTCATCAGTGCCGTGTAGTGGGGAAAGAGGTGACAGAGGGAGAGACGGAGGATTCTGCCAAAGTGCTAAATCCTCACGGCCAGCTCTGTCACTTTTCTACTCGTCAACAAGGCCAAAGCAGTTTGTTACTCCTTTTTCTCCTCAGACAATTTGAAATTGCCACAGAAATGACATTTTTCTACATTGCACAGGGCTTGTGCAATTCAAGCAGCTTCCTGCGCAACAGAACACGAGGCTCACCATTACATAAACACCAAACAAGTGTTTACTCCACTAAGCTGCAGTACTTGTAGGGTAGCTTTTGAAAACTGCTCTTGAAAACCAACCACCACGTGGGAGGTACAAACCACAGGCTCCAACTTAATCAGGTCAAAGGACAGGATAACAATGAGAATCTGGAATGCTACTGTCAGTGCATTTACCCACTGAAGTGGGATCTCACTCATACGTCACCTACTACTGGCATGAGAAGTAGTCCTCTAACCTTCCTCGCCCCTTCCCTCTCTCCTGTTCTCTCTCACACGCATACAGACACCCACAAACACCACTGGGCTGCAGTGGGTGAGCCTTGTGTTTAGCTTGTGCAGTGAAATGCATCTTGTCACTCTAACAGGGCGCCACTGTAAGGGCTTGTGTTCTGAACAACATACAGTACTCGATCCTTCCCCTTTCTTGCACAACCACATCTTATACTTTTATCTTCACTGCCAAGTTACAATGTTTAAACCAATGACAGCTCCATACCCAGGACTTCTAGTGCTGGGACTGTTAAGGGACTAATAGCTACACTACACTGAACAAAAAATATAAACGCAACATGTAAAGTGTTGGTCCCATATTTCATGAGCTGAAATAAAAGATCACAGAAATGTTCCAGATGCACAAAAAGCTTATTTCTCTCAAATTTTGTGCACAAATTTGTTTACTTCCCAGTTAGTGAGCATTTCTCCTTTGCCAAGATAATCCATCCATCTGACAGGTGTGGCATATCAAGAACCTGATTAAACAGCAGGAGCATTACACAGGTGCAGCTTGTGCTGGGGACAATAAAAGGCCGTTCTAAAATGTGCAGTTTTGTCACACAACACAATGCCACAGATGTCTAAAGTTTTGAGTGGGTGTGCAATTGGCATGCTGACTGCAGGAATGTCCACCAGAGCTGTTGCCAGAGAATTTAATGTTAATTTCTCTACCATAAGTCGCCTCAAACATAGTTTTAGAGAATTTGGCAGTACATCCAACCGCAGACCATGTTTTTTTATGGTATACGTGACCAACAGATGCATATCTGTATTCCCAGTCATGAGAAATCTGTAGGGCCCAATGAATTTATTTCAATTTGCTGATTTCCTCATATGACCTGTAAATTGTTGCATGTTGCATTTATATTTGTGTTCAGTATAGTAGCAGCACGTAAAATGCATCTATCAGAAAATATAGAAAACGTAACTTTGTGATTGTACCTACTAGGGCTGTCCCCAACTAAAAAAAAAAAGGTCGACCTAGAGTCGTCTGTTCTTTCAACCAAACGATTGGTCGAAATGTTAAAACGTGTATTTTTCCGTATATAGACATATCCTATGTGTTTTTTTTGTGTTTTTCTGTGTGTGTTTTAAAAAATACTTTTACCCCCTTTTTCTCCCCATTTTTGTGGTATCCAATTGGTAGTTAGTCTTGTCTCATCACTGCAACTACCGTACGAACTCGGGAGAGGCGATGGTCAGGCGCCGTGCGTCTCCCGAAACACAACACGGCCAAGCCGCATTGCTTCTTGGCACAACACCAGTTTAATAACCCGGAAGCCAGCCGCACCAATGTGTCGGAGGAAACACCATATACCTTGCTACGGTGTCAGCGTGCATTGCGCACGGCCTGCCACCGGAGTCGATAGAGCGCGATGGGACAAGAACATCCCTACCGACCAAACCCTCCCCTAACCCGGGAGACGCTGGGCCAATGTAAACAACACTATAAATATGATAAGCGCACCAGAGAGTCTGTTGTAATGTTTTTACAAAATGTTTTTTTTAACCTTTATTACAGCAAAACCTAAAAACAGTTGAATGCAATTTCCGAAATGGAACGGTTTATTTATTATTTACGCAAATTATTCAAGGGTCTATTTATTTTATTTTCAAACTAAAATGCATGATTTTATCTCAAATATGGAATGACTCATATGGTGTGTGATGACACGAACGAAGGAATGACTGATTTACACAGTAGCCTATATAAGTATTGAAATATAGGCGTAAGTAAGTTACGATATAAAGACTAAACACGATGCGCTCTTTGGCCTATACTAAGCCTAATGATAATGACATGACTTATTATTATAATGACAGTCATAATAGTAGTAACAACAATAAGAAGGAGATCAAGAAAAAGGAATGTTATTATTATAAAAATACTTTTTCTGACTATTTGGAAGAGTGTAAACAACACTAAATACATTCTAAGTAATACCATAGAGGCTGTTCTAATGGAAAAAAAATGTGTAAAGCCTTTATTACAGCATTTCAAAGATTAAAAACAGACGAATTTGTGAAATTGTTTATCCGACATGTTGTGTGTGGGTGCGTGAGTCTTGGTGCTCACGGAATCAGTAGGCTATTAAACAAACACTCAATCAGAAGCAGGATCTGTCTTATTTCTGTAGATATATATGTATGATTTATAAAGCCAGATACATTTAACAGTTAGGCATTGATTATACATCTAATTAAGTTGGCGTTTCCTTTCTCCTCTCACTTTTCTTAGACAATTAAGGCAAGTGCTGTTTTCTCGTCTCCTAACTCCGCTGCTGCCTCCGCTGCATTGTTCTCAACAGTATATGCAGGTTAACGTTGCTATTATGCACATAGCAACATGGTCTAGGAAAAGGCGCCAATTCTACTGCGCTCTGATGGTTCAGAACTGCGGACAGCGACCTATATCCAACGCGGGAGAAAATGAATTTGTTATATGGTAGCCAAGTGGTTAGAGCGTTGGACTAGAAACCGAAAGGTTGCAAGTTCAAATCCCCAAGCTGACAAGGTCAAATCTGTCGTTCTTCCCCTGAACAGGCAGAACGACGGCCTACGAACAACCCACTGTTCGTAGGCCGTCATTGAAATTAAGAATTTGTTCTTAACTGACTTGCCTAGTTAAATAAAGTTAAAATATATATATATTATTTTTATTAGTGTTGCACCATTGTTCTTATGTAATATAACCATATACAATTTCAGTTGACATGTCTTAGTAATGGACTGTGGCATCCCCACGGCCTCCTCAATGGATTAGTCCAGGTGCGAATCAGACAGATGTCTTGTACACCATGAAATTATTATTTTTTGCTACTGCTCGACTAAAGAAATCTTGGTCGACCAACAGCCTATCGACCTAACAATTGATCAGTCGACTAAATGGGGTCAGCCCTAGTACCTACTGCCTTGACTATGGTGTTATGTTCCTAACCAAAGCTATAATTTGAAGACCAATTCAATTTTGCCCAATTTTGATAATTGTATGTGTGTAAGTGTGTGTGTGTGTGTGTGTGTGGACTGAATGGAGAATACTTTAGTCTAACAGTAACATTTTTTACAAATGCAGCCCAAAGCCTCTAAATGGGCTGTCCCCTCATCCAATAGCACATTGGGCCCCTATTCATATCCTAGATCAGTGATCCTACTCCGAGATGCTTTATGAATACAAGCTCTGAGCATCACCTCATTAACCCTCATCACCCCAGTAATTATTTTCAATTACCTCATTGCACATAGGCTTCCCCCACATTGCTAGATAACAGTGACAGCTAGGCATTGGCAGCAGAACACTTCAAGAATATAATATCTTCGATTATAGATGATTGGATTCTTATCTATCGACCTCCATCTCCAAATTCACAGAAAGGCCAAATCCTGTGCTATACTGTTTTCCTCTGCTGCTCTTTGAGGACTTTCTTCAACCATTGCAAGAAATACCAGTCAGTCAGCTCTCACCTCCACCACATAGTTGTGACAGAATATGCTAAACAAAAGGAAGTGCAGTAAAATGTGTCTGTGATGTTCTCGCCTTGACATCTTCATGATATGTCACCAATTGTGTCCTGAGTATATGTTCACTGGTACTGTAAACACTTGAAGATTAGGCTGTGTGTGTTCACTGGTAGAGTAAACACATGCAAAGTAGGCTAAGCATGTTCACTGGTAGAGGGGAATGGGGTAAGGGGGATACCTAGTCACTTGTCCAACTGAATGTATTCAACTGAAATGTCTTCTGCATTTAATCCAACCCCTCTGAATCAGAGAGGTGCGGAGGGCTGTCTTAATCGACATCCACGTCTTTGGTGCCTGGGGAACAGTGGGTTAAACTGCCTTGCTCAGGGGCAGAACGACAGATTTTTACCTTGTCAGCTCGGTAGGTAGCCTAGCTAACCAGTAGGCTACCTGCCGCCACAGTAAACACATGCAGAGTAGGCTGTGTGTTCGGTTGTTTCAGTTTAATGTAAACGTTAAAGATGCACTATGCAGGAATCGCTATATAATTTCCTGGTTGCTAAAATTCTAATAGTTTGCCTAATTTCAGTTTATGTGACAAAACAAGCAAGTATAGTGTACAACAGTGTTCCCCAAACTCTGTCCTGGATATGGCAGCTTTAAGTATAGGCCTACAAAAATGTGGACTTGGAAGACATGTGTGTGGTTGCTTAATGTTATGCACAATGCACTTTTTCAGAAGAACAAAGTTGTAATAAAATAACCACTGTAGGCTACTAAAATCCAACATTAAATATTTAGTTTTTAATCTTACAGTTTCTGTTTAAAGGAACTGTCCAGTGTTTCCAGATTTCTATGAAATATGACCTATAATTAATTACAATATGTGTGAAATTATTTTTCCTTCCAATTTTTCTGTGTTAGAATGGTGTGGGCATACTCCAACAACAGAATGGTGTGGGCGTATACCGGTCATTAAAAATATTCATGCAATTAGAGCACTGATTGGCCAGCTCCTTAGGAGGATGACATCATCCTTTGTGAGGAAATATCAAGCATTTTTAAACAGTCTGTTTGAGATACAAGTTTGAGGTTGGGCTTTTGAAGTGTTTTTCCACTCACATTTATGCTTTGGCCACAAATAGGAGTATAGGATGAGTCAACAACATTATTTGTGTATGATTTAACAGAATCTGAACTTTTAAAAGTGAGATTTTTACTGGACAATTACTTTACCACTTTGACAGCTAGACCACTGAAATAAATCATTAACATCTAACATTTATCAAAATACAAAGGCTACATTAAAACAATATAATGAATGGAAATGCGGTTGTACAAAAGCCAGCCTTAACTTGGCCCTTCTCATTCTCATTGGAATGCGCACAATGTTATAGGTCACGATGCACTACCAAATCAATAAAACATGTGGCATGAAAGATGAAGGGTGAAGGCTAAACTATAGGATTAACCTCGAAGGCTGGGGTCAATTGCATGTTTCGTGAATGTATGAGAATACGGCATCATAGTTTACCACCACAAATATCATCATTGATAATAATCCTCTATGTAACCATCGATCTCGAATTTACGCACCCTGTCACGAAGACAAAATGCTGTGTTCCTCAAGACACTTACCCAGTACACCTGACGACATTGAAGATATTTGCTCTTGCTTAGTTATCTTGTCCTCTTCGGTGGGCACTGTCTTCTCCATCCTCTCCCCTGCACTGTCGCTGTCTGCGGTGCAGTTGTGTTTACAGACGCGGCGATATTAGGTGCCGCACGCTCACGTCATAAGTATGGTGCATGAATTCACTGTCAAGTGCAGGTCCTGTGCTGGAAAGACAGCACTGCAACTATGGAACATGATGTTCCATGTATGAACAAATTTGGGGATACCCGCCTACCCTACCTGATGATGGACTGCACACGCCAGTCTTCCTTGAATGAGCAGTGAATAAGGAGTTAGGAGGTCGACACGAAGTCCCGTCCAATATAGTGTAACGACCCTGGGTTTATAAGCGCGGAAATCGACCCTGCCGCATGAGCATGCTTTTGCGGCAGTCGATAGCGCGCCGGACCTCGGGCTAGAAGACAACTGATGGTAGAGCTACAGCAAAGGTGGATCTCTTCTTGCTTTGCAATATCTGTCGTCAATGATGCAGTGATAACAAATATATCAATATCTGCTACCTTCCATTGGAGTGCAGTAAAACATTATGTGAGGTGGTTTTGTGACATGAAAGGGCTATAAAAGGGCATCTTCTATTGCGACTCCATCCATCATGTAGGCTAGACATAACATAAAAGGCTAATCAGACAAAACAATCCTGGAAGCACTGTGGAGTTTTATCTGTGTTGTAGCCTACATTCAGGTATTTGATTCATGCGTCACAGACAATTTGCTACTTATTGAACATTCTGTATGTACAGTGCATTCAGGAAAGTATTCCTGACCCATTGACTTTTTCCACATTTTGTCTTATTCTAAAATGGATTAAATCGTTTTTTTTTTCCACTCACCAATCTACACACAATACCTCACAATGACGAAGGAAAAGCAGGTTTTTAGACATTTTTGCAAATGTATAACCCCCCCCCCCCCCCCCACCCGGAAATATCACATTTACATAAGTATTCAGACCCTTTACTCAGTACTTTCTTGAAATACCTTTGACAGAAATTACAGCCTCAAGTCCTCTTGGGTGTGACGCTACAAGCTTGGCACACCTGTATTTGGGGAGTTTATCCCATTTTTCTCTTCAGATCTTTGGATGGGGAGCGTCGCTGCACAGCTATTTTCAGATCTATACAAAGATGTTCGATCGGTTTCAAGTCCAGGCTCTCACTGGGCCACTCAAGGACATTCAGAGACTTGTCCCGAAACCACCCCTGCATTGTCTTGGCTCTGTGCTTAGGGTCAAAGGCGAACCTTCGCCCCCAATCTGAGGTCCTGAGCGCTCCGAAGCAGGTTTTAAATCAAGGATCTCTCTGTACTTTAGTCCGTTCATCTTTCCCTCTATCCTGACTAGTATCCCAGTCCCTGCCGCTGAAAAACATCCCCACAGTTCCCTGACCAAGGCCCTTCTCCCCCATTGCTCAGTTTGGCCGGGCGGCCAGCTCTAGGAAGAGTCTTGGTGGTTCCAAACTTCTTCCATTTAAGAATGATGGAGGCCACAGTGTTCTTGGGGACCTTCAATGCTGCAGAAATGTGTACCCTTCCTCAGATCAGTGAATTGGCTTCTCAAGTTCTCAAGCTCAACTACTTTGCCTTTGAAAAACACTTTTTCCTTCAAGTTAGTGGAAATGCTATGGGCTCCACCTTTGCCCCTAATTATGTGTTATATGTGTGCTATTTTGAGCAAAAGTTTATCTGTGATGAGACCAGGATCCCTTACTTCTCCATGATCCTCAAATGATTCAGGTATATTGATGATATTCTCTCTGTGTGGATTGGCACTGAACAAGAACTCCATGAATTCACTTCCTTTTTGAACAGCATGAACTCTGACCCGAAGTTCTCTATTGAATATGACCACAAGCGGGTCCATTTCTTGAACATGTGGATAGAGGTTGCTAATTGGGAACTTTATCGCCACTCTATATCAGAAAGAGACTGGCAGTTACACTTTTCTCCTAGCAAGTAGCGCTCATTTTAGTGCCCTTGAAAGAGGGTTACCCAAGAGCCAGTTCTATAGGCCCAGACTTGTGTGTCATTCGACAAAGGACTTGATTGATAATGCTGTCAACGTGAAACAAACGTTTTCTGGACAGGGGTTACTCCACCCATTTGTGCGGAAGATGCGTACCGAATTTCGCTCTCTTAAACCTGGCCAGGATATACAAAAAAAATGTGTTAAAACTTCTAAGGAGTTCTACTACTTGCATATCTACATTCACCCCCAAAGCCTGTTTGATTAAAAACATAGTAATGAAGCACTGGCATATGCTCACCTCAGACCCAGAGCTCGGCCAGGAATTCAAGGAACCCCCTTTAATTGTCTACAAACGGGGCCCCAATCTTCGCAGTAGACTAGTCAGAGCCAGCTTCAACATGGACTCTAAACAAACCGTCCTTACTCCACCGAGAGATGTAAACTACCCTTATGGCAATTGTGCTCAGTGCAACAGAACCGAAAAAGTCTCAGTTCTGACACCCGAGGTCTAGATACAGGTTGTTCTTTATTTTCATATTTTCTACATTGTAGAATAATAGTGAAGATATCAAAACTATGAAATAACAATCATGTAGTAACCAAAGAAAGTGTTAAACAAATCAGCATATATTTGAGTTTTGAGATTCTTCAAAGTAGCCACCCTTTGCCTTGATGACAGCTTTGCACACTCTTGGCATTCTCTCAACCAGCTTCATGAGGTAGTCACCAGGAATCCATTTCAATTAACAAATGTGCCTCGTTATAAGTGCATTTGTGGAATTTCTTTCCTTAATGCGTTTGAGCCAATCAGTTGTGTTAAGACAAGGTAGAGGTAGCATACAGAAGATAGCCCTATTTGGTTAAAGACCAAGTCCATATTATGGGAAGGACAGCTCAAAAAGCAAAGAGAAACGACAATCCATCATTACTTTAAGACATGAAGGTCAGTCAATCTTTGAACTTTGAAAGTTACTTCAAGTGCAGTCGCAAAAACCATCAAGCGCTACGATGAAACTGGCTCTCATGAGGACCGCCACAGGAGAGGAAGAACCCAGAGTTACCTCTGCTGCAGAGAATCAGTTCATTAGAGTTAACTGCACCTCAGATTGCAGCTAAGTTTTCCTTTTCTTTCTTTTCTTTTGTTGCTTTTTTGACTTTATTGCTCTTTGAGAGAATGGGTTCCTTATACTAACACCACATACCCCTGTGTTTGTGTGTTTTGTTCTAGCAGTAATACTGTACATCTATAACATGTTCTATTCTATCCTGTATTTCTATCTCATGTTACGACATCTAGTGGCCCTTTTGGGTACCTTAGATTACCACAGGCGTCTACAATTACATCTGGCTCACTGTGTGGACATATCTGTCCCCACTATTGTTTGTGGTGATATGCTCTGATGAAAGCTCAGCTATAATTAAAATACATTTGCATCTAACTGGAAGTGTGCAGAGACTTTTTTCTGTTTCTCCAGTTTTGCCTTTTGCTTCAAGATTTGGGTGTGTGGTAGATTCAGCCTATTATCAACATGCGATACCATGAAATTAAATGTGAAAACATCTGAGCACATGTGAAAGCTGAGGAGTCAAATGTAATTTTGAATACTTTACTTTAAAAGGCGTCCTTGACATTAATTACAGTTTTTTTTCTGATTGCTTAGGCACTATCTTTGAAATTATAGGCAATTTTTTGCAAAACCCTACACACTAACCACAAAACCTTACACCAAGCCAGCAAAACATGATAAATCTCTTGCAAAAGCAAACAATTCTTGCAAAACTCTTAAATTTTTGTTTTGTTTTTGCATCAATACAGTACACACAAACCATAATTTGGATAAGCACACATGTTGTCACATATTAAACCAAATCACATTGTTTCACATGACATGTGAAAACGACATGTCACATGTGAAATCATGTGAAAACACTTTGTTTTTGGAACACTTCAAGTGACATTTCACATGTGAAAACATGTTTTTGGAATACTTCACGTCACATTTCACATGCAAAAATATGTGTTTCTGGAACACTTCACTTCTAAATATATTTTTTAACTTCACGTGATCACACGTTTTCACATGCAATTGCATGTTTTTATCTCTTTTCAGTTAAAGTGTTATTAGTTTTACACTTAAGACATTACTCTGCCGTTGTGCTGTAGAATTTGGGAATTTACTCTCTTGTATAATACATTCTATACATTTGTTTATACTGGATTAAGTGTAAATGTTCATTAATTGTAATTTTGTTAGTTATAATCCAACTTTCTTTTTAACTATTGGTTGTGATAGTTTATATTCTCTTGTAAGAGATTGTAAGTTGGATATGCTCTCTGTAAGGTATAAACATATCATTAAACCTAACTCAAATAATCTTTTCACAAATAAGCAAACGACTGGAAGTGTTAATTTGTTCTGCGGTCTCCCCTACTATGTAGAACAGGGGGGTCAAACTCATTTTCCCTGCGGGCCACATTCGGAGGGCCGCACTTAAATGATTATTTCCTCATTGTCATCATTTTCAGAAAATGATCCTCTATAGTCTATCTATCACCTTTGGAATTTTCGATGCTCGCTGACTCTTAGCAAGCTGGACAGAGTAAGACCATAAATGTGTCCATTATTATTTCTATACAGTTTCCATTTGGTTTTAGTAATTTTAATGTCGATTGAGATATACAGTGGGGCAAAAAAGTATTTAGTCAGCCACCAATTGTGCATGTTCTCCCACTTAAAAATATGAGAGAGGCCTGTAATTTTCATCATAGGTACACTTCAACTATGACAGACAAAATGAGAAAAGAAAATCCAGAAAATCACATTGTAGGATTTTTTATGAATTTATTTGCAAATTATGGTGGAAAATAAGTATTTGGTCACCTACAAACAAGCAAGATTTATGGCTCTCACAGACCTGTAACTTCTTCTTTAAGAGGCTCCTCTGTCCTCCACTCGTTACCTGTATTAATAGCACCTGTTTGAACTTGTTATCAGTGTAAAAGACACCTGTCCACAACCTCAAACAGACACACTCCAAACTCCACTATGGCCAAGACCAAAGTGAATGACCTGCAGAGAGCTGGGACCAAAGTAACAAAGCCTACCATCAGTAACACACTATGCCGCCAGGGACTCAAATCCTGCAGTGCCAGATGTGTCCCCCTGCTTAAGCCAGTACATGTCCAGGCCCGTCTGAAGTTTGCTAGAGAGCATTTGGATGATCCAGAAGAAGATTGTGAGAATGTCATATGGTCAGATGAAACCAAAATATAACTTTTTGGTTAAAACTCAACTCGTCGTGTTTGGAGGACAAAGAATGCTGAGTTGCATCCAAAGAACACCATACCTACTGTGAATCATGGGGGTGGAAACATCATGCTTTGGGGCTGTTTTTCTGCAAAGGGACCAGGACGACAGATCCGTGTAAAGGAAAGAATGAATGGGGCTATGTATCGTGAGATTTTGAGTGAAAACCTCCTTCCATCAGCAAGGGCATTGAAGATGAAACGTGGCTGGGTCTTTCAGCATGACAATGATCCAAACACAACGCCCGGGCAACAAAGGAGTGGCTTCGTAAGAAGCATTTCAAGGTCCTGGAGTGGCCTAGCCTGTCTCCAGATCTCAACCCCGTAGAAAATCTTTGGAGGGAGTTGAAAGTCCGTGTTGCCCAGCAACATCCCCAAAACATCACTGCTCTAGAGGAGATCTGCATGGAGGAATGTGCCAAAATACCAGCAACAGTGTGTGAAAACCTTGTGACGACTTACAGAAAACGTTTGACCTCTGTCATTGCCAACAAAGGGTATATAACAAAGTATTGAGATAAACTTTTGTTATTGGGCAAATACTTATTTTCCACCATAATTTGCAAATAAATTCATAAAAAATCCTACAGTGTGATTTTATGGATTTTTTTTCTCATTTTGTCTGTCATAGTTGAAGTGTACCTATGATGAAAATTACAGGCCTCTCTCATCTTTTTAAGTGGGAGAACTTGCACAATTGGTGGCTGACTAAATACTTTTTTGCCCCAATGTATATATATATATTTTACTCAAACCAACCGCGTTTGTATTGAACTGTAAGATAAGAAAGAACATGAGCCATTCAGAGTACTTTTATGTCAAAAGGACCCCTTACCTCACATCAAAAAGGCTACCCTGTCATAACTATTGTGCATAACAGAAAATAGTGAGCATGAGCTGATGTTGTGATCTGCAAGTCATTATTATAAATGCTCACCATGTGAGTCTTTGGACTTACCAATTGGCAATGAGAAACCGGTCTTTGCAATAGATATAGCTTGTGTTTAAAAAGTTCCTCTGAAATCCATTGGAGGCACCACTTTGTAGAAGATCCTACTTCTCAATTCCATCAGATACCGTATTTCAGATCCTCCATTAAGATATAATAGCCGCTAGAGAGATGTTGTGTTGAAGTGTGAGAAAAGGCATGTTTCCCATCCAAAACAGTTTGTGCATATATTATGACGACATGTTGTGACATTTTTGTTTGTTTTGGTGTTTGGCAAGGTCCTTTTGGGCTGTTTGTGCACACAACATGTTTTTGTTAGCCCAAGTCTACGGCCTTTCTACGGTGATGGGTCAACAGTAGGAATTCTTCAATTAAGTGTTTGTTGTCATTCAACAAGAGACAACTACTTTTCATGCACATTTTTTCACTTGAGAAATACTGCACCAAACATATTAGCCAGGTGTAAAATTGCTTGACTAAGATCCACTCTGCAAAAATGTCAAAAATCACAGATTTCTTGAGTTATCTTGAAGAAGTGTATACTGGCTACGGCATCTCAAGATGGACAAACAGTACTATTTTTCTCTAGTTTTTCAAGCAAAGGTCCATTAAAGGAGTATGCGTGGCAAAAAAATGTTCACTTTGCCTGGGCACGTTTTGTTAGGAGCAAACTGAACTTAGTATGCGGATGCCTAAAGGCAGATACACTTCTTATTGGTTGTACACAGGGCAAGAGACAGAACACCCAGATGAGGTGCCAGGCTGCTTGCTACCTTGAGCCCCTAACCTCTTCCAGGGAACACTGGGTGAAGGACCTGGGCCGGTATGCATAAAGGGTTTTAGAGTCGGAGTACTGATCTAGGATCAGGTCCCCATGTCCACATAATCTTATTAATTATGGTCTAAAAGGTTCAACTGATCCTAGATCAGCAACGGGCCCAGATATGGGGCAGTATCTGACTGGCTCTGCTGAGTAAATTATCTGTAGTCCACTGTCTCTCCCTGCTCTAGCAGAATACAATTGGGTCTCTCAGTTTGATGGATAATCAATGGGGTCGATAGATTACAGTAAATCTAGTCTGGCGACATGCTAAAATTGAGCAGAATTGCCATTGAGGATTATTGATGGTCTTATTAGCCTTTTGTTGAGGAGAGGCCATGAGTCTATGTACCGGGGAAAAGGTTTCAATCGTGTATTTAGTATTCATTGTACATTTCCGTTTCGTCTTAGTTTGAATAGGATTGGAAACATTTATTTTGAAATACAAGTGAGAAATCCAGTATACATTTTCAATTGCTTACAATAACTTTACGATTAGATATGGAAAGATACTAGACTTCCGAGCAGCGCTACAGGAATGAAGGCCCCCCCCCCCCCAAAAAAAAAACATAGATGACTGGGTCTTCTACAAGGAAATGTGCCGATGTAACTGATAGTAATGCAATGACAAGTGCTTGACCTGGCATAAGAGGCCAAGGTGAGCTTAGGTTATGTTGGACAGATCCAGGGACGCCATCGAGGCTCATTGTTTCCTTCCAACTGCTTCCACTGTTTACCACAGCCTCGACTATCAACAAGAGAAAGGTTTTGCCCTCTAATGTTTTTACCAGTCTGGCAGCCACGGGACTGAAGGGGCCAGCCAAACAGGAAGTGTAATTAGCAATCATGGTCAAGAGGGAACGTTAGTAGCCAGAGACAAAAGGGGTCAGAGTTCTGCAACCCCGGGTAGGAAGGAGGTAGCAATAATAAGCGGCCATTCCTTTCCTGCAGTTTGGGCGGAGTGGGGAGACTTGGCGCCCTAGGCCTTTCTGGGCTCCAAATGGCCCCTAAAGTCTCCCAGACCTGAGCGAACCCAGTATTCTCAGACACCATTGTGACACCAATCTGCGTCATCTAGAAGGGTTTTGACCTAATTGGCCTCAGATACTTTGGGACGCCCAATAGCAAACGACCCGCGGCAGTAGAAGACAAGCAGAGATAACCTAAAAAGGTTATTGTGAATACTACCCATCATGCTTTCATGTTACTGAACCTACAACACTACAGAGGGATAAGCAGGCAATTCTTCATGCAGTTGAAGTCGGAAGGTTACATTCACTTAGGTTGGAGTCATTAAAACTTGTTTTTCAACCACTCCACAAATTTCTTGTTAAAACAAACTATAGTTTTGGCATGTCGGTTAGGACATTTTTCCAATAATTGTTTACAGGCAGATTATTTCACCTATAATTCACTGTATCACAATTCCAGTGGGTCAGAAGTTTACATACACTAAGTTGACTGTGCATTTAAACAGCTTGGAAAATTCCAGAAAATGATGTCATGGCTTTAGAAGCTTCTGATAGGCTAATTGATATAATTTGAGTCAATTGGAGGTGTACCTGTGGATGTTTTTCAAGGCCTACCTTCAAACTCAGTGCCTCTTTGCTTTACATCATGGGAAAATCTAAAGAAATCAGCCAAGACCTCAGAGAAAAAAATTGTAGACCTCCACAAGTCTGGAGCAATTTCCAAACGCCTGAAGGTACCACGTTCATCTGTATCTGTACAAACAATAGTAAGCAAGTATATACACTATGGGACCACGCAGCCGTCAGACCGCTCAGGAAGGAAATGCGTTCTGTCTCCTAGAGATGAACGTACTTTGGGGTCGAAAAGTGCAAATCAATCCCAGAATAACAGCAAAGGACCGTGTGAAGATGCTGGAGGAAACAGGTACAAAAGTATCTATATCCACAGTAAAACGAGTCCTATATCGACATAACCTGAAAGGCTGCTCAGCAAGGAAGAAGCCACTGCTCCAAAACCACCATAAAACAGCCAGACTACGGTTTGCAACTGCACATGGGGACAAAGATCGTACTTTTGGTCTGATGAAACAAAAATAGAACTGTTTGGCCATAATGACCATCCTTATGTTTGGAGGAAAAAGGGGGAGGCTTGCAAGTCGAAGAACACCATCCCAACCGCGAAGCACGGGGGTGGCAGCATCATGTTGTAGGGGTGCATTGCTGCAGGATGGACTGGTGCACTTCACAAAATAGATGGCATCATGAGGAAAGAAAATTATATGGATATATTGAAGTAACATTTCAAGACATCAATCAAGAAGTTAAAGCTTGGTCACAAATGGGTCTTCCAGAAGGACAATGACCCCAAGCATACTTAAAAATGTTGTGGCAAAATGGCTTAAGGACAACAGAGTCAAGGTATTGGAGTGGCCATCACAAAGCCCTGACCTCGATCCTATAGAAAATTTGTGGGCAGAACTGAAAAAGCGCGTGCAAGCAAGGAGGCCTACAAACCTAACTCAGTTACACCAGCTCTGTCAGGAGGAATGGGCCAAAATTCACCCAACTTATTGTAGGAAGCTTGTGGAAGGCTATTTGACCCAAGTTAAACAATTTAAAGGTAATGCTACCAAATACTAATTGTATGTAAACTTCTGACCCACTGGGAATGTGATGAAATAAATAAAAGCTAAAATAAAATGGTGATCCTAACTGATGTAAAACAGGGAATTTTTACTCAGAGTAAATGTCAAGAATTGTGAATAACGGAGTTTAAATGTAGTTGCCTAAGGTGTATGTAAACTTCCGACTTCAACTGTATATCAAATTAAGACGATTAGACACAGGTTTAAAGGGATAAAAGATTTTCTAATCTTTTGTTGGTTGTTGTTGATTGACCCAGTTTTAAAGTCCATATTCTGGTTGTTGTTGGTTAGTTTCAGCAGCATCTGTCTACTAGCGCACCTCTGGGCAGGGCTGGACAGGGCTACCTGTAAGTAAGTGGACATTTCCACCCCAAAGTTAGTCAAGTTAGCCAGCTAGGTAGCTTGAGTTATTTAAAATTTTTTTTAAATACAGTCAACCAGGTTAGATACCACTCCTACACTCTTTTGCTAGATACCAGTCACACTGCTTCATGAACATTGTGTTGATTGTGACGTATCCACTTCATATTCAAGCCTGCTTGTACTGTAACCCGTAGTGTAATTTGCACAATGCATAGCGCACCCCTGTTTGAACCCACTCTATTACATGGAAAATTTAAAGTCAGTGCACTTTTGATGAGTTTCATTTATTCATTTAAAATCAGCAACATCTGCAGCGTTGATGTCTCTATCTCAGGTATTTTCCATGGGATTGAGTCTAAGAGACTATGTGGTCCAGTTTGGCAGAGTGTGCTCAAGTGGAATCCGATCAGAACACAGACATACAATCTCCTCATATGGCTTCTCTCAATGTGAATTGGAGGTCCAATCGTCCTGACTGGAAAAACACTTGATGTTAATTAAACAAAGGATTTCCTTTAGACAGGATAGAGGTCTCCCGTCCTGAACTATACCATACATTAGTTGGCAAACAGTCAAACCACTTTACGTATTTAAATTGTTTGAATTAACAGTTGGGCATTGTTTCCAACGGGGTTTTTGCCACCAACATTTCTCAGTCGTTCTACTGTTCTACTTTAATTGTGCTTAAATGTAGGCCAGATGGTGTGCCAGATAGACTTTGATTCAGAAATGGAACAGGATGTGCTAATTTAATAGAATAACGCCGTGCAAATGGTTTATGGGACGCTTTCGAGATTCCGTTGAGACAAATTGAAATGGAGCTGTGGTACACAATGGATGATCCTCTGTAGCTCTGTTGGTAGAGCATGGTTCTTGCAATGCTAGGATAGTGAGTTTGATTCCCAGGGCCACCTATACATAAAAAAAAAATGTATGCATGTGTAACTGTAAATTGCTTTGGATAGAAGCTGTTGGCCTAATGGCATACTGTATAATATCTGGGTTGGCATGTTCCTAGATGTCAGTTAAGCATGATACTTTCCCATTGAGGCAAGAATGCTGTTATAGACTGATACAGTTAGTGTTTTGTATTATTGGACAAGGGGTTGCTGGGATACTATTTCCAATAGTTTATATATCCCATAGACACAGCAATAACAAAATAAAACATTGCTTGGTGTCCAAGGCTATTTTAGGGGCTGGTTTTGGGGAAAGAACATACTGAAGATTTGATGGATAACTTTATCCTTCCGTTTCTCAAAGTTTTTTTTATAAGAGTTGTTTAAGTGTATGGAAATATATAGTCTGTAGCCAGCCCAGGGGGTATTGTTGGTGTTGGGGTTTTTGTATACACCAGTGTTTGTACCTTTCCCTCCCATCCGCTCCAATTGGTCTGACAGGTTGGCAGACATGAACATAAACATCTTGGTCGGATAAAATTGTCTTCCAGTAAGTGATGTCTGTAACGTGACAAAGGGGAGGGACTGTCAGCCGTGGGACTATTATCCTCACAATGGGTGACGCAAATGGGGACAAACAATTCATATCCGTCTTGGATGGGGTACATGTTTCTGAAATCAGCGGTGTGGAATTCAAAGTCGTGCCTTAAACACTGATGTCGTCACGCATCATTCATAGAACCGGAGTTACAATACCTACCCTTTTGTTTTAATAAAAGTATATACAGTACATTAAAAACAGATTATTTATGACTTTCACGCCTTTTTCCTGAATAAATCAACATATTCAAATAATATGCATTCGTATTTGTTTACCAATGACATTCAAGCCCCCAAAAAGTGCAAAAAAGTTGAATACATGTCACAGAAGCAACAGACCTTCTTTTATGATATATTACAATGCAGCTGCTGCTGATAGAAATGGTATTATACATACACTGGGTGTACAAAACATTAAGGACACCTTCCCAGCACTGAGTTGCATCCCCAGCCTCAATTCTTCAGGGCGTGGACTCTATAAGGTGTAGGTAGCATTCCACAGGCATGCTAGCCCATGTTGACTCCAATGCTTCCCACAGTTCTGTGAAGTTGATACACACAGGAAACTGTTGAGGGTGAATAATCCAGAAGCTTTGCAGTTGTTGACACAAACCGGTACCTACTACCATACCCCATTCAAAGGCACTTACATCTTTTGTTTTGCCCCTTCACCCTCTGAATGGCACACATACACAATCCGTGTCTAGATTGTCTCAAGGCTCAAAAATCCTTCTCTAACCTGTCCCCTCCCCTTAATCTACATGGATTGAAGTGGATTTAACAAGTGACATCAATAAGGGATCAGAGATTTCACCTGGATTCACCTGGTCAGTCTGTGTCATGGAAAGAGCGGGTGTCCTTAATGTTTTGTGCACTCAGTGTATTAACATACCATAACTCAATATCAGGAGACTGGGTTTTATAGCAGAGGATCCTATTCCTTCTCCATTTTCCTCTGAGATGCCATGGATTACCCAGATACTCTGCAGACAAGAAGAAACAATATAAATATTTATTCAGTTCATTGTGTCTACTGCAGGCAGCAGATCACATTTAAACGTAATCATTAAACGTTCTCTCAGCCGTGTTGAATTAAAAAGTCTAGAAACACGGTCATTTCTGGCACAAACACATTTATTTACGGGTCACTTTGCTGTACAAGGGGTTTGAACTCACTCTGAGCCGGAGTTGGGCTTGGAATACTGCTGCAGCTCGCGTAAGTATTGATTGATATTTGCTGTGGAAACAACAGAACGACGTCATTAGCCATCACCCATAGCATATCGGTCTTAATAAGAAGTGATGTTTATATCAAGCCTTGGCACTAGTATGTCTTACCTAAACTGTAACTGTTGGGGCTACCCAAGCCTGGTCCAATTTTCTTTGCAACACCTGATGGTGACCCGGCACCACTCAGTCCAGTCCCTCCTGATCCCCTAGTACCCACTCCTGTTGCACTTGACCCTGGCCCGCCCATTCCTGTGTTGCCAAACACTGTATTACCGTTTCCTGTTGAAGATGCAGATGCGCCCCACCCACCTATTCCTGCCATCGATCCTGTTCCAGCAGTTGACCCTCGGTTACCTTGCCCCGTTGTACTCGGCCCTACCCAGCCCACCCCTGTGTTACCGGCTGCACCCGGGCTACCCATTCCGGTCTGAAACATAATAAGACAAAAGAGAATGATGTTAGGTGAAAATACTGACATTAAATATAGTTCTATGAGAATGTATGTGAGCTATCTCACTGTGGCAGTGGTTCTCAATCCTGGTGCTGGGGACACATAGGGATGCACCTTTTTATTTTTGCATTGGCATGACAGGCCTGATTCATTCGGCCAGTAACTGAAAAGTCAAGGCAACTAGGGGGAAAATCTGTAGATCTGGCCTTGAGCAAGGAATTTAACCCTAATTGTACCTGTAAGTCACTCTGGAAAAGTGTATGCTGAATGACTCAAATACAATTTTTTTAAATGTATCTAAAGGATTATGAGTTGCTCATTTGAAAAATGTGCACCCCTTTGATTCCTCAGATACTTCTGGTGGAACGACCCTTTCTGGGCTGTAAAGCTTTGCTATTATATTTTGCAATACAATAGCCTCCACCATCCAAAGATAGCCATTAGCTAGTTAGGGGGCCTCTCTTCCAGGGAGGTGCCCCCCAAAAATGCAGGAGTTGTTGTCGCTCTCTCGTGCAATACTCTCGCTTTCATCCAATCAAATGCTCAAGGCGCATGCTAGACACAAATGTTGGAGAAGCGGGTGTAACCACAAGCTCCAGGGAGAGACAACACAGTTTGCCGCTGACCCCAGGCATACAGGCAGAGTTTGGGTTCCAAGGTACCCAGGAGGACCCCGGGGCAAACTGGAAGCACGAACAGGGGGAGGGGGGGGGGGGGGGGCTGACAGCACTTGCAACCCACACACTCGCTTTGCAGGCGTAGGGTAGACAGAAAAGTGGGTGCTTTCCTGTGGCAAAAAAAAAGAAACACAATAGACTGTCCTATGTGATGGGGTGAAGGCTTGGAGCGCACCCTCAAAAGGACACAACATAAGGTGGAGTCCTGTGTGAAAGGTGAGATAGCAGTTAAATGGTCCTAGGTGATCTTCCCTCTGTTTCCAAGGAATGATCTGTGTAGGTCACACAACTTCTCTGAAAACGCATCGCCCATTTATCAAACAGTGGGCATGTGGGAGGGGCACTGGCACTATAAGCCTACACATTATACCTTGAGCCATACACTTGTCATGCACTGCGCTCTTCTGCTGTGACTCTATCGTAGTCTGTCCCATGTGTCCCCAACACATTTGTAGTACTATTTCAATTCTGCTATTACAGCCCTTGGCCTTTCTGTATCCTACCATGTTTTCAAATATTTCATTTTGCATTGGCTGGGAGAGCCCTTCTTCTCTCATGAATATTGTTATGTATAGATAGCTAGGGAGCTGTGGTATAGCTAGGGAGCAGAAAAGCGTAGTGCATAGGGGAAGTAACAAAACACCTTGATATCAGGGATGCGCATTCAAGCAGATGCAGAAATGTAGTTAGGATGGAAGAAATTACATAGTAAAACCTGCAAAAGTGTGAATGTAGACCAGGGAAAAGATGCACTACCCTCCCTGTGTCCAATAAAAAAACACACAACCCTCCGCAAAGAAAAAACTAAAGTTAGACAACCCTCCCCTATTCTGGACCCCCCCCCCCCCCCCCCCCCCCCCCCCCCCCCCCCACCTGGATACATTTTTGACTTTCCCATAGCTTTCATTTTCAACTAAAGTCTTTTCCTAGAGATAATTATCTTCGTAAATCCCATCTAACATGATTAGATCTTTTGACCAGTGTCTCAACTCTATCCCTACAGCAAGACGGAAACAATTTCTGGCCTAAGTTTGACTTCTAAATCATTTTCTGTCTATATTTAAACGCCCCTTATCTCTGACCTGGATGAAAGCCCAGTACTAAACCACAGAACATATCTTCCTTTACCCTGGAGCCACAGTTGGCCAGGGAGGCGTTGAGGCTCCGGATCTTGTCGTTGAGGATTTTGATCTCGCCCTCCTTCACCTTCATCGCTGTCTCCCCCAGGTCCTTGTCCCCCTGCAGCCTCATGCGGCCCGTCAGCAGCTTCTCCATCTCTCGGTCGTATTTCTCCTGGGTCTTCTGCAACTTTTCTTGGTGCTCCAGGGCCATGGCGCTGCGGTTATGGCTGCACCATTTGTGGTCCTCGGCTAGCTGGTCTTTCTCCGCCTGCAGCCTGGCGCTACGGCCCTGGATCTCCGACACCTGGGAGCCTACGTTGTCCAGGTAGTGCTGGAACTTGGTCTCCACCTCGCGGGACAGACTGGAGCAGTTGTTGCGGATCTGGTCCAGGTGGTCGCGCTGCTTCTCACAGGTGAGCAGGAAGGGGCTGACTTTGGGCAGGAGGGTGTCGATCTTCAACAGGAAGGCTTTGGAGACGTTGGAGATACCATCGAGGGATTGGACGAAGTCCTCCTTGCACTTCTTCCTGTAGCTCTCCAGCTGTTTCAGCAGGGAGGTCTTGTCCCTCCGGAGGGAGATGGCATCCAAGGTGAGGGTGTCCCGGTCCTTGGCTGTGTTCTCTATCTCAATCCTCATGAACTGCACCGTCTGACTGAAGTTGGAGCTCACTAGCTTTAACAATTGCTCTAGCCGCTGGACCTGGTTTTCATGTATATTGTTGTTGTTGCCTGGAAATGTTTTTGAGGAAGAAAAAAAGAAAGAAACATGTTTTGTGTTAATACTTCTGAACCACTATCAGATTTTGTCCTGGATTCAATCTGAGGAGCGCTGTCGACAATGTTCCTGTGTTGCGGATATAATATTCACAGTAAACACTGCAGATTTGGGCTCAACAGAAAATTCCCTCTAAACCAAGCACGCTACAAGGCGGCTTGGGTTGAACCCCAGCCCTGTGTTGGTTTTAAGTTCATTCAAAACGGCGAATAAATCACAATTTTCACGATTTCTGTTCATACTTAGGTACTACAACAGCAAGCATTTTCCTAAAACTGTGAAGACAAAATATCATTGCCAAGTTGTAATTTGCTACTTGCTTATTCTTGTCCAAAGAAATACCAGTTAGGAAAGTTAGGAAACCTAGTAGGAATAGGAAAGCTCATCTGTGAATTACAAGGATGAGATTCTGTGTGGACGTTTGAACATATGTAACACTAGTGCAGAGCAGAGCAATGAAAGCATTGGTTTGTCTTAAAGTTCAATTGTCTTACCATTTAGTGTTATCATTGGTGTCATGGCTCTGGGGCATCGGTTCAGGTTAAGTTGAATCAGACAGCTTCTCTTATCGTTATCGCATTGATTCTGTGGATATTGATAACAGATATGCATCACATTTTGTCAGCTAATTATTGTTGACAGTTGTTTTATACATATATTTCATACAACTGACAAACTTAAATCTGAACGTAACTAGTGATTGCTAATGTTTATGAAATAACACTGTTTGAACCTTTTCAGTTATACATTTGCTGAAATAATAATGCATATAATATACATAATGTACCTGAATGTGGTGTGTTTGTTGTTAGGTGTGTTATGTCATGTTCAATTACACTAAAATCTAAATCCGTTACCACATAAAAAATGTCTATCCACTAATACAACTAACCTGACATTGTAATATTCAATAAACCATCCACTGTATGTACTGTACTGATGTCGTTGTGTTGAATATAAAAAACAAACTATTCTCTAAAGTATTTCAAAATATCAAAAAACATCCACCGCAACCCTCTAGCATTGACCACTGAACCAGTCTCAGCACTTACCGCTTGGTCTCTGAGATGGGTGATGAATATGACAGATTTGTTTGCCATTTGACGCAGATTTATCATTTCCTTGTTGTTGCGCATCTTGTCGGTCTGAGTGGCATTCAGGAGAAGCGTCAGATTCTTTTTCTGCTGCCGGAGGTTCATGTTGTCAACGGAGAGGCGGTTGAAGCTCTTCTCCAGGTCTCGGACCCGGCTCTCGGCTGCCGCGTCCGGGGACCTCCCGTAGACCAGGAAGAGAACGAGACTGACGATGATGAGCGACTGGATCAGAGAGGAGAAGAAGAAGACAACCCTCATGTAGTAGCCACAGCTCTTCCCACTGGGCTTCTGGATCTTCCTCCTGGCCTCCAAGCCAAACTTGGCCTGGGAGTAGCTACTGTTGTACATGGGTGCTCAGCCTCAGATGCACAGTACAGTACAGTACAGTACAGTACAGAACACCCTTACTACAGCCAAGCCCAGACAGAACTACTTCTTGAGGACCAAATGAAATACCAAATAAATAGAAAACTCAGTCCCTGGTACTGGTGTGGTTCGGCGATTAGTATCCCCCTTCTGACTTAAAGTAGCGCACAGTGGCAGTCCAAACAGTAAAGTTCTAGCCGTTTCCTCTCCTGAGCATTGTCTGAGAGTGAGAAGACAGGATTGTGTAAACATCGTCATGAGTTTTATAAACACCTCACCACACTTCCCATTCTGGGAACACCTTCCTGACCCCCTCCCCACCCCTGGACATCATGTCAGAGGTTAACATAACATTACACACACACACACACACACACACACACACACACACACACACACACACACACACACACACACACACACACACACACACACACACACACCATCAAGTACACACATATACGCACGCACGCACACATACATATAACATCATGCACACATGAAAACATACTGTTTTTTTACCCCTGGCCCCCTACGGTGTCAGCCACCCCTTTGTTTGACAACATGTCAGCACACGTGACAAGAGATAGTGATCCTGAAATTCCATGCTCCGAAGAGGGAAAGAGATAATAATCTTAGGAAAAGTCTTTGGGTATAACAGTCCTAAGTACTATTTAACAAGGTGTACCTAAACTGTACCGGTATATGTACCTAATATGTATTACATAGGTATTAGGGACACTTAAATGTGATGGTTTTTGTAGGCATCATATATAATGGTCTTTCATTTTCCTTGAGCGATCTAAACCCTTACCCGCTCTCTGATTAGTTGTAAGGTTCAGAGAGGTTATTGTTGACAAGTATTTAGCATAGGTAGGTACATGCATGTTCACACTCTTGACAGGTATATGATCCATTAACAATTGTTCTGACCTTTGTGCTGACCTTTGTGCTGACCATTGTTCTGAAGATATTATTTGTTCTGAAGATTTGATCTGTATATATTATCTTCCTCTATAACTGCCTTTCTCAAAATGACACATTGTAAAGACCTAATTTCCCCCCCCCCCCATGATGAACATGGTTTCCTGTGCATGGCTCCACTAGTTAAGTGGCAGGACAATAGTAGGCCTACACGTTGTTCCACAGAGTATCAGAGCCAGCAACTCTTTGATGCTGTGCGTCTCAACCCAACTTGCTGACGTGGGCAGCCATTGTTGCTGTGCCAACCCCCGTCTTTAGAGGAAGCAGTAATTCACCAAGGTATTAGAATTGGCCATTTCCGAGTTTTTACCATCAGGACAGATCACAGATAAAGCTTGGGAACAAAAGCAGGATATCAGGGACAAACACAGAAGTACACACAAAATGTTGAATATTGAGAAGGAATTGGGTTGTTTATTTGGAGCATAAACAACCGGTATTCTGGTAAATGTTGTCAGAATAAAATTGTGGTTCGAACCACACGTGTAATAAAAACGTGCATCCCCTTGGGTACCTGTCTCCTAGAATTCTATTCTGGCGACTCAACTCCTTCACTCTACTGTTGTAGATGGACTATGACAGAACGTGGTACTGGTGTAGTTTTCAGCCTATAGTTTCCACCTAGGAGTACAGAGAATTTTTTTTCATTAAAACACAATTGAAATGTATTTTCGGAAGGGCTGTGGTCACTATTCAATTAATACATTAAATATATGCAGTGCCTGCAGAAAGTATTCACACCCAAATGTTTCCTCTAAGTGGCACGTGGCCCTGCTCCCACGTGACTGGCTCAGAAAAAATCAGCCTGTGCAGATGTAACCGGTGTGAAATGGCTAGCTAGTTAGCAGGGTACACGCTAATAGTGTTTCAATCGGTGATGTCACTCGCTCGGAGATCTTGAAGTAGTTGTTTCCCTTGCTCTGCCATGGCTGTTGTGGAGCGATGGGTAAAGGTGCTTTGAGGGCGACTGTTGTCGATGTGTGCAGAGTTCTCGCTGGTTCAAGCCCAGCGAGGAGAGGGACGGAAGCAACACTGTTACATTGGTGCAGTGACCCAGGTCACTGGTTGCTGTAGAAAAGGAGGAGATCAAAGGGGGGGTGAGTGTAACCTGTGTGAAATGGCTAGCTAGTTAGCAGGGTGTGTGCTAATATTGTTTATGTCACTTGCTCTGAGACTTTGAAGTAGTTGTTTCCCTTGCTCTCCAAGGGCTGTGACTTTTGTCGAGTGATGGGTAACGGTGCTTCGAGGGTGACTGTTGTCGATGTGTGCAGAGGGTCCCTGGTTCAAGCCCAGTTACACAGAGAAGCTCGAGATTGAATTTCACTTTTTAGAGTTTTCATCGTTAGTTACCACTATCAACTTTTCCCTTTACTGTGGGAATTGTGATCAAATCAATGCAATATTATCCACTTTCAAAGCAACATAACAAAACAAAACAAATGATGCAAGACTTAGTATGCAAGAGTTTTTGTTGTTGTCATGCCTGCTCCCGCTCTCTGGTGCTCGAGGGTGTCAGGCTGCCCTTCATTATGCACATCTGTCACCATCATTAACGCATCAGCGCTCATTGGACTCACCTGGACTTCTTCACCTTGTTGATTGCCCCATCTATGTCTGTCTGTTCCTCCGTTGGTTAACCGTGTCTGCATTTTTGTCGTTTTTGTTTTCCAGATTCTGTTTCTGTCCGTGTTTCTTTAAATGTTCACACCCTGTACCTGTTTCTCATCTCCAGCGTCTGTCCTCACAGTTGTAGGCAGAGCACATCCGAGTTTTGTCAATTTATTCATCATCTTTTGTTTGAAACACAATGTTGAGCAAGGACACACACCTGATTACGAATATAGACGTAGCACTAGTCTACCTGGCAAGCACGCAACTGTATGCCCATAAATGTGCCCATTTGGGGATGTCTGATAGTATTTCTGATTTTCTTAACTCACCACCATTCTTCACCTCAAACAGCAAGTAATCGAAGTCTGTTTTTAGAATCAATTCAGAATGACAATAGTTCCTCAAAGTATTTTAACAATATTTCCAGCTCTCTCCCTTTCGATAACCACTCAGCATTAAAAATGTAATGATCTGATCCAGTGATAAGTATTTTCTACCTGCAGGCTGCAATGTTTTTATGTGTTGGCTTTATTTAGGTTATTGTTACATTATTACAAAGTTACTTTTAGATTTGTATCATTTTCATTTAGATTTAGATAGAATGTAGATTAACCTCTGACAATGGTTTTCAGATACAAAGACTATTATAAATTAAATAAAACTGTTCCACGAAGATTTACATATGAAAATAATTTGTGGCATGCAGATTGGTATAAATGGTAAGATGAATTGTCACTGCAAATAAAAAAGGTTGCAGACCGCAGTTGTAACCTATTACCAGCAACTTCAGGAGGATAACGGCAGAATCTGCAAAGGCTAGCAGTAGTGGTAGGAGGGTAGGGAACAGATTTTGTTTCTTCTGATTAGGCTATCTTGATCTCTGGCTCCCTCTTGAGTCACTTGTTTGTCTTCAGTATTTAATAAAACAGCATGCATAAAGCATAAGACAAGTTCAGTACATACAGATGGTTTTATTACAACACATAGAATGTATCTATCTATACAGTATACGGAAAAATACATGTTTTCAAATTTTGACCAATCAATTGGTTGAAATACTACTCTTGGGCAGAGATCTTTTTTTGTCGGGGTAAGCCCTAGTAGAAATGCAGGAAATTAGCTTTAGATGCTCCAAAAAATTGTGAGGGAGGACCCCCTGCCAGGTTATGTCCCCCCCACTTCTAAAACCAAAGTTGCGCCCCTGATTGTAATTGCATTGACAGGCATGACTCAGGCCTCTACTCTACACAGACCGGTGTGCCATAACCGATCAGAGCTGTAAATAAACCATTGCCATGTATCGATTTGTGCCTTTCACTTTGAAGTGGACTGTTTTACAGCATGAGCGGTGGCGATTATTATGCGCTTGTTTTGCGATCAAAGCGAGAGCTGCATGTTGCCACGTATGCACATTCGTTCAAATTATTTTGCGCAGTTATAGCTAATTTGTAGTTAGCAATGTGAGAGTGATTGCTTCCTAGAAGAGAACAAGACGTTTACATTTCTAGCCATCATTGAAAAGCGACCCAGGTAAAGAGCTCTTTTATGTCTTATTAAAGGGGGCAGTGTTGTATTTTGAGACAGGCTTGAATAAACTAAGTAGCCATAGGTAGATTGTAGCATAATGTGTCTGATTCTCTGTAAAAAAAAAAATGGTATTGGAATAATAATGAATTTCATTTTGTATGGTTTCTTACATCAGACAACACTACAAAATTTTCAGTCAGCTCATCTGAAGGACAAGTGGATAAACAGGTTCATGTCAAGCCCTACATGTTTTTTCAAAGTCTCCTGGAATGCAGGCCTACATTGAACACCACACATTGGTTGCTACCGTAGGCTGAAGGATATAACCACTATTTCCATATTAAAATGTTATGTGAAGCATTTTCTCCATAGTTTTTTTATGGTAGGCCACTCTGGTATGCCTACATTATGATCAAATAGCCAGAGTAGCCTGATTGGACACTGTTAAAACAGTAAATTAAAGTGGGTACAGCCTCTGTGTTCACAGTAAACGTGCACCAGAAGTGTCACAAGGTTTAAGAGCAGACATTGAATACACCTTCGAGCATGGTGAAGTCATGAATTACACTTTGGATGTTGTATCAATACACCCAGTCACTACAAAGATGCAGGCGTCCTTCCTAACTCAGTTGCTGGAAAGAAAGGAAAACGCTCAGGGATTTCACCATGAGGCCAATGGTGACTTTAAAACAGTTACAGAGTTTAATGGCTGTGATAGGAGGAAACTGAGAATGGATCAACAACAATGTAGTTACTCCACAATACCAACCTAATTGACAGAGGGAAAAGAAAGAAACTAAAACATGCATCCTGTTCCAACTAGGCACTAAAATAATACTGCAAAAAATGTGTCAAACAATTAACTTTTTGTCCTAAATATACAAAGTGTTATGTTTGGGGCAAATCCAATACAATGCATTAATGAGTACCACTTTCCATATTGTCAGCATACTGGTGGCGGCATCATATTATGGGCATGCTTGTAATCATTAAGGACTAGGTAATCTTTCAGGATAAAAAAAAACAGAATAGAACTAAGCACAGGCAAAATCCTAGAGGAAAACCTAGTTCAGTCTGCTTTCCACCAGAAATTAGGAGAGGAATTCACCTTTCAGCAGGACAATAACTTAAAACACAAGGCCAAATATACACTGGAGTTTCTTACCAACATGACATTGAATGTTTGAATGGCCTAGTTACAGTTTTCACATAGTATCCCTTACCTGTTGTAGAATGACCAGAAGCACCCTCTAGTGGCCTCATGGGTAGAATGTTATTAATATCTTTAATAATTTCATAATTAATAAACATTGAGTCTAACATGTATTGACTAAGGGGTGTGAAGAATACTTATGTAAATGCGATATTTCTGTTTTTCATTTGCAATAAACCTGCTAAAATGTCTAAAAACATGTTTTCACTTCGTCCTCATGGGGTATTGTGTGTAGATGGGTCTAAGGCTGTAAAACAACAACATGTGAAATAAGTAAAGGGGTATGAATACTTTCTGATGGTAGTGGGGAGCTATTTTATAGTTTTTTTCACAGGTCCATTCTTTTCCCATTTAAGTCTATAGCAACCTTATATTCTTTGCAGTCCTAGTGTGTGAAGGGGAGGAATGGCAGAGAAGACCGTCATATGACTCTAAATATTTTGATGTGCAACTTCAATAGCAATTTTTTTTTTAAAGATCTAACATCGGTGTAATTTGGTAGTGATGTTGTTAGACATATTACTGCTTCTAAAGGTTTGTATAAAAATAAAGTGCATAGGCTATGAAGCCTACTATTTCACTTTTCATCGCATCTAAACTGATTGGATCCCCCAGACGTACTGAACGAACATGCTATACAGCACAAAGCCCGCCACATGAACTCCAATCTAGACCACTGACTCCACCACTGCTCTGATCGCCCATCAGGTCAGCGAAATCAGTCAATTAAATGGCACGCAGTGTGTGCTTCGGGAGGAGTTTCATCCCATGGGCTATGATTATTATGAACAACCCCCCATTTTGGCATACTTTAAAACTGGATAGGGTCTGGCTACTCAAACCTTTGACAAGATGCGCACATTTTTGAAGAAACCGATTACCTAAAAAAAACAAGTTATCCTCTACAGGTTCAGTGGGTCCGTAGGATAATGTGATTAGCATGAGGTTGTAAGTAACAAGAACATTTTCCAGGACATAGACATATCTGATATTGGCAGAAAGGTTAGGAAAGGAAAAATTTACAGTAGCTATTACAGTGAAATAATACCGTGCTATTGTTTGAGAGTGCACAGTTATGAACTTGAAAAGTTATTAATAAACCAATTAGGCACATTTGGGCAGTCTTGATACAAACTTTTGAACAGAAATGCAATGGTTAATTGGAATAGTCTAAAACTTTGCACATCGAGTGCTGCCATCTAGTGGCCAAAATCTAAATTGCACCTGGGCTGGAATAGTACATTATGGCCTTTCTCTTGCATGTCAAAGCTGATGGTATAAAAAAAACACATTGTTTTTTCTTTGTATTATCTTTTACCAGATCTAATGTGTTATGTTCTCCTACATTCAATTCACATTTCCACAAACATCAAAGTGTTTCTTTTCAAATGCTATCAAGAATATGCCTATCCTTGCTTCAGGTCCTGAGCAACAGGTAGTTAGATTTGGGTATGTCATTTTAGGCGAAAATGGAAAAAAAGGGGCGGATCCTCAAGAAACTTAAATAGCTGAAGTGAGCAGTACAACCTTCATATGAGTAATACAAATGCAGTTTTTTGTGTATGTGTACATGAATTTAACAGCCCCACTAAGCCACGCCTCCAATCATCTCCCAGTGCGCCTTGCCTTTTCGATTGACTTGTAGAGTTACCACCCATGACTGTATTTGTTAATGAAATTTTTAGTCCTGTGGCCTTCACCAGGTGTGTCCCTAAGTGATTATTAACATTATAATTGAACCATCACGTCTATAATAAGGCCTTATACAGTGGCCATAAACTCATAGTTTGCAAGCCACATCAGGCCTGCAATTTTGTTAGCACATTTTTTTCCAACCAGGATTTCTGGAAAATGTACCTGGAATTTGAAACCCTAACCATAAATGACATTATGCTGGCTTGTAAAGTGAGGTGTAATTTCTATTGGAATCTAGCCAGCGTTTGGCTATCCAACAGATAAATATTTTATTCACCTGCAACCTGCATTCATGACTGCCAGGGTTAAGAACAGTGGGAGGAAACTACCTAAGTCATTTAAACTGGAACAACCACTTCAGTAATGTGCACAATAATTCAATAATTGGATTAGTTTAGAAAATAAATCATAAAAAGTGAATTAGGTATCATATCTTTTAAAATAATTGTTGGTGTGACTTCTCGTTTAGTTTCGAGTCAGTAACGTTACCACATACACATTGTCAGTAATTGTTACACGCCTCGGATTGAGACGTGTCAGGCAGATAAATAAACCTGAATTAACAGGTGAAAATGATGAGATGGAGAAAACGTTAGTGGTGGTCAGTAGTAGGCATTCTCCAAGATTAAAATATTATCTTTTCTTCATCTTTATTTTGTTGTTGTCAAAATCAATTATGCATGACAATTCTATTGTCGTATTAAATCTCCCCATTCCATATTCCAGTTTCCAAAAAAACAAAAGGTCTGAGGTTCAAAAAAACCTACAACCATTCTTCAACCTATTCACATTATATATAACTTAATGTACTATCAGTGTCAATCTTGAAAAGTAGTAAATTACTGGAGGCCGGTGCTAAACAATGCCATAACAATTACACTAAACCACCAAAATGTAAGCTAACATTGACCAAACTAACTAGCCTAGAGCTAGCTAGTGTCCAACCAAGCTAAATTCGTTTAGCATCAAGCTAGCGAACTGTTAAAAGTCATGTTCTTGTACAAATATTAACACTTTAACACATTTTATCATCACCTGGCATATTTACATATATTCCCCGAACTACAGTAAACTGAGCCTTCGTTCATAGGAAAGAAAACAAATAGCAGCTAAAATGTTGTTTAAAACAAGTACAAAAAGTTTGGACGCCATCTTAATCCCTTCTCTTACACATAAAACATGAGCAACCTAGCCAACCTCCATTACTTATAATGGGGAAAATACCAACAAGTTTTTCACTCTATTAAAACCTTCAAACGTCACCAAACTCCTGGATTATGTAATTAACCATGTTGCTTCAATATTTTGAGAGTCATATTGCACTTTTGCACATTACATGCATGATTTAACAGGATAAAATGATGAGACGGAGAAACGTTAGTGGTGTTCAGTAGTAGGCATTCTCCAAGATTTAAGAAGAAACCTCCAAGATTTAAGAAGAAACCTCCAAGATCTCACAATCTTACTAACGCTCCCATTTGACATCACAGCTCCGCCTAGTGGCAGTACTCATATTACATTAATTTAAAAGCAAATACCTAGAAGGCCTAGAAAATTATAAAAGGGATGGCCCATAAAATAGCAAACTAAATAAAACATAAAAATATGACCATACATATTTGTGTGTGTCACATAATAAAGACTTTTCATTGACTTTGAGTACAACTTACTAGAAGTATTTCAGATACTTGTGGTTTACAGTGCAGGTATGGGGTGGGGTGCCATGGGGGAGTTGGAAAGGTATTTGTCTGACTTCCTATTCTTTGTTTCCTGCTGGGTTTTCTATATGCCTGTTTTGTTTAGGCCCATTGGATATGTGAGAAGAGCTAAGATTTCTTCTTGAAGGACAAACGTGAATCTGAATCAAAATGTTGTTTTCCATTTTCCATCATATGACCGTCATGATTCAAATGCATCAATATCGTTTAATTCCATCAATGAATCAAAGTTTAATGCTGGTATTATTTTCTCCTTCATGGCATAAGGAGTGATAGCTCATAAACTGAAAATAACTTCTATGATTAGATTGATTGGCTTCTTTCTCTCATTTATACGTTGCACTCCTTCTCAATCCAGACTCAAACACTCATGTGAGTCACACACACATTGTAATTGAATACCATTACGAAACAAGAATCTCAACCTACAGAGGTCAAATTGTTCGGCGGAAATGTATCGAAGCAAGCACCACAGCTTGATAGAAAGTGTAAAACACACATGTGAAAGCCAAATTACAATTTTAGTGGGAATATGTCCATGATAAAAACAAGAGAATGGAATATAATTGGATAAATTAGATAAAAGATTAGTTGAGTTGCAGCCACCACTCGCGTGTGGATCTCCACTTCTAAAATCGAGACGGACATCGCCGAATGTAAATGTACAAATAAGAGGGTTTTGTTGGAGCACTAAGAAATAAAAGGTAGGCTTACATGTTTGACAGACGCAATTACATAATCCACATATTTTTGTCAGTACAGCCATTTCCTCCAATACTGTCACCATGCATTCCTTAACCTTCATTTAACAAGGCAAGTCAATTAAGAACAATTTCATATTTACAATGACGGCCTACCCTGGCCAAACTTAGACGACGCTGGGCCAATTACGCGCCGCCCTATGGGACTCCCTATCACAGCCAGATATGATGCAGCCTGGATTTGAAACAAGGTACTGCACTGACACCTCTTGCACTGAGATGCAGCGTCTTAGACCACTGTGCCACTCGGGAGCCCCTAATAGGCCTACCTCCTTCATGTGTCGGACCAGAGCCTCATGTTTGGGGTGGAAAATCTACTGAAAGTACCATGGGCATAGTTGACATCTCGGATTGAATTCTTTGCATGCAGCAACAGTTTCGTTGCAAACACAACACACTGGTTTGGCATTTGGAGAAATATCTTATAATAATAAAGTAGCCTAGGTAGCCTTATTAATAGAGACATTGTAATCAGATCTATATTATTGCGTCATTGAATTGATTATCCCACTAACCCTTTGTGTTAAATGTGTAATGTAGGGCTATGAATTGGGTAGCTAGTAGGCTATTTTCTAATAGACTACTTATGTTCTGGCCCGCCAACTAGCTACAAGTGCGGGAACAAATTGGCTGGAGGCCAAACATAGTTGCAAACCCCGTTGTATATTTCCTTAAGTAAATTATATAGTTTTTAAAAGTATAAATTAGCAAAAATGTCTAAAAACCTGTTTTTGCTTTATCATTAAGGGGTATTGTGTGTACTGTAGATTGATGATGGGAAAAAACGATTTAATCAATTTGTAAAACAAGACTGTAACCTAACAAAATGTGAAATAAGTCAAGTGGTCTGAATATTTTCCCAAGGCACTGTATCTATTTAATGTAATACATTAATGATGACCACAGCTCTTGGCTCTTTGAAGTCAACCCAGGTTGGGCTGGCCTTGGTGGGCTAGCTCAAATTGCATTTCTACTACCTCCAGAAATTAGAACCTCCAGAAATTAGAATTAGAATTATGTCATGTTGCTAGATAGCCAATATGTGACAACAGCTGACTTCACCAATGTTGCTAGCTAGCTAGCAAAATGTTGAAGAATTTAATTCACCCTCACCATGCTTTAAGTAACGTTACCCCATACTCCTGCCAGTGCCCGTCAGACTCAAAGCCATATATTTAGCTTGCTGACGTTAAGCTAGCTAAATGGTTAGTGTCATCGCTAGCATAACAGGCTAGCTAGCTTGCTTGCCAATGCATTGGCTATTAGCTAGCTAACCAACCCAACCAGATGACAGATTTGATATGATGTAGTAGCTAACTAGCTTTCAATACAACCTGGCCAGCTAAAATGTCTGCTATCTTGTTTCAACTCTGATTTGCTAGCTAACATTAGGTAGCTAGCATTTGAGAGCTGACTGTTCTCCTACCAGCTTACGGTGTAGTGCAAAAAATAAATGAAGGATCCAGCTTTGGTGGTAATTCGTGTCATGTCTGAGTACTGCTTGTCCATGTGCTAGCCAACAAAAACAAGCCCAGATGAGCTAGCTTTGTGTCACCAGCTCAAATTCCAATCGAGCTAGCAGCAGTTGTGAAACTGGGCTGCGCTGACCCGGGTTTCCCTCGACCCAGCTCTAATTTTTGGATTCCATTCGAGCCAGCTCAAATTTGTCCCTAATTATATATTTTTTTGTACTTTTACTCCTTTATTGTGATATCTAATTGTTAGTTATAATCTTGTCCCATCCCTGCAACTCCTCTACAGACTCGGAAAAGGCGAAGGTCGAGAGCCAATGTGTCCTCCGAAAAACACAACCCTGCCAAGCTGCATTGCTTCAGGAAGCCAGCCGGCACCAATGTCTCAGAGGAAACGCCGTCCAGCTGGCAACCGAAGTCAGCTTGCAGTTCCCTGGCCCACCAAAAGGATTCGCTAGAGCAAAAGGAAATCCCGGCAGACCAAACACTCCCCTAACCCAGACGATGCTGGGCCAATTGTGCACCGCTTCATGGGTCTCCCAGTCACGGCTGTGACACAGTCTGGGATCGCACTCGGGTATGTAGTGACACCTCTAGCACTGCAATGCATTGCCTTAGATGGCTGCACCACTCAGGAGGCTATTTTGTCCTCATTTTAAATGCCAGGGGAAACGGGGCTTACGGCTTTCAGATCTCGGGGTGAGTCGACAAGGACAGGATCAAAAACATGGATTATTATTGAAATAGAATGGAACCACTCATGTCCATAACACAAACTACTACCTAGCGGTGACAGCAAGTCCTGAAACCAACTTTCCCTCCAACCAATCTACATCAGAAAGAATTTCAGAAATTGACTTATTATGGAATGACTGAATGAAAGGACTTCTTAAAGAAATAAGTAAATATCAATTTAGCTTGAGTTTAGTTCTCAAGAGTAAGAACACAGTTGTGTATGCTTAGAAATGTTTCATCCACATTGAATTGCACAAATCATGGTGTGATTATCTTTTTATAAGTATATTCAGTATTTGTATCCTATATGTAAGGCATACTGACTTAAGAGCAAAAGAAAGAGCTACTGGTATGTATAAATCCAAATGAGCATGTCTTCCACTAAAAAGACAATACTGTAGGCCGAATTTGCAACTAAAAAGAATGCACAAGGGATCCCTCAAACTTGGGATCTCAGGGAGACCACACTTCGGGAACGAAGCAGATGGACCCACCTTTGATCTGAGAGGCAGCGAGCCGAGTGGATACCACATCTTGAACTTAATTTTAAAATAAATTAAGAAGTGAGCGAAACACGTGAAGTCAAGTTTTTAGGGGGGCACCTTGGAGGCGTAAACAGGGCAGAGTCAGTGGAGGATGATCTGAGAGCTATTAGACTCAAAGACACTTTGGTCGGTTGCGGGCGACCTAGAGCCGTCCTGACACTGAATTGATCACAGTGGGGATTGGTGCGGTCTGTAGAGGCGAGGGGCCAGGGTGACTGTGGGTTCTGTGTGAAACATGGTACCTGGTGAAACCCTATTGGAAGAAGAACCTCATTCTGAAAAGTGTCTGTGAGACCTTCTAAGTGATCCTCAGATGTGGTGATATCCAATTATTTAAAATGTGCTAGCCAGGTATGCCCTTGGTTACTCTGTGTGAGTGTTTTGTTTTTAGACCACTAGGTAATATTTTGATAACATTTACAGGGTTTCCCTGGTCATATAGACAGGGTTTGAAATCCTGTGTGGGTAATCTTTGTAGGAGCGTTCTGTTTGGGCGCGGTAGGTTGACTCTGTGTGGGTAACCTTTCAATTATGTGCTGATGTTCTGTGTGGTCATCTGACCAGTTCTGTGTGAGCATCTGACCAGTTTTGTGTGAGCATCTGACCAATCCTGTGTGGGTGATCATTAAAGTTGTGTGAGTACCTAACACGGAACCCAAACCGGCTCCGCTCGTGCGCCATCGTGCACCATCGTGCATAAATGTATTTTGTCTCCCCACACCAAATGCAATCACGACATGCAGGTTAAAATATCAAAACAAACTCTGAACCATTTCATTTGGGGACAGGTCGAAAGCATTAAACATTTATGGCAATTTAGCTAGCTAGCTTGCACTTGCTAGCTAATTTGTCCTATTTAGCTAGCTTGCTGTTGCTAGCTAATTTGTCCTGGGATATGAACATTGAGTTGTTATTTTACCTGAAATGCACAAGGTCCTCTACTCCACCAATTAATCCACACATAAAACGGTCAACCGAATCGTTTCTAGTCATCTCTCCTCCTTCCAGGCTTTTTCTCTTCTTGACTTTATACTGTGATTGGCAACTTTCATAAATTAGGTGCATGACCGCCACTGACCTCGTTCATCTTTCAGTCACCCATGTGGGTATAACCAATGAGGAGATGGCATGTGGATACCTGCTTTTATAAACCAATGAGGAGATGGAAGAGGCTTGCAGCGCGATCTGCGTAACAAATAGAACTGACTTCTATTTTAGTGATTGGCAACGCAGACGCTCATTGGCGCGCGTGAGCAGTGTGGGTACAATGATTGAATAATATAGACTTTGTAACGGCGTTCTTCGTTTGTTGAAGGAGAGTCGGACCGAAATGCAGCGTGGTGGTTAATCATGATATTTAATGAAGAAAACGACGATACATGAAAGAACTTATAAATACAAAAACAACAAACGGAACGTGAAACTTATTACAGCCTATCTGGTGAACACTACACAGAGACAGGAACAATCACCCACGAAATACAAAGCGAACTCAGGCTACCTAAATACGGTTCCCAATCAGAGACAACGTGAATCACCTGACTCCTGATTGAGAACCGCCTCAGGCAGCCAAGCCTATACAACACCCCTAATCAGCCGCGATCCCAAATACTACAAACCCCAATACGAAATACAATAACATAAACCCCTGTCACACCCTGGCCAGACCAAATATATAACGAAAACACAAAATACAATGACCAAGGCGTGACAGAACCCCCCCCCCCCTAAGGTGCGGACTCCCGGACGCACCTCAAAACCATAGGGAGGGACCGGGTGGGCGTCTGTCCATGGTGGCGGTTCCGGCTCGGGACGTGGACCCCACTCCATTAATGTCCTTGTTCCTCCCCTTCGCGTCCTGGGATAATCCACCCTCGCCGCCGACCATGGCCTAATAGTCCTCACCCAGAACCCCACTGGACTGAGGGGCAGCTCGTGACTGAGGGGCAGCTCGTGACTGAGGGGCAGCTCGGGACTGAGGCAGCTCAGGACTGAGGGGAAGCTCGTGACTGAGGGGCAGCTCGGGACTGAGGGGCAGCTCGGGACTGAGGGGCAGCTCGGGACTGAGGGGCAGCTCGGGACTGAGGGGCAGCCCGGAACTGAGGGGCAGCCCGGAACTGAGGGGCAGCCCGGAACTGAGGGGAAGCCCAGTACTGAGAGGAAGCCCAGTACTGAGAGGAAGCCCAGTACTGAGAGGAAGCCCAGGTAGGTAGTAGGCTCCGGTAGATCCTGGCTGGCGGATCTGGAAGATTCAGGTTGACTAGCAGATCTGGAAGATTCTGGTTGACTAGCAGATCTGGAAGATTCTGGTTGACTAGCAGATCTGGAAGATTCTGGTTGACTGGCAGTTCTGGCGGATCCTGGCAGACTGGTGGATCCTGGCTGACTGGTGGATCTAACTGATCCTGACAGACTGGCGACGCTGGGCAGACTGGCGGCGCTGGGCAGACTGGCGACGCTGGGCAGACTGGCGACGCTGGGCAGACTGGCGACGCTGGGCAGACTGGCGACGCTGGGCAGACTGGGAGCACTGGCGGCGCTGGGCAGACTGGCAGCACTGGCTGCTCCATATAGGCTAACAGCTCTGGCGGCTTCTTACAGACTGACAGCTCTGGCGGCTCCGTGCTGACTGGCAGCTCCTTGCAGACTGGCAGCTCCTTACAGACTGACAGCTCCTTGCAGACTGACAGCTCCTTGCAGACTGACAGCTCCATGCAGACTGACAGCTCCGTGCAGACTGACAGCTCCTTGCAGACTGACAGCTCCTTGCAGACTGACAGCTCGGGCTGCTTCATGCAGACTGACTTCTCTGGCTGCTCCATGCAGACTGACAGCTCCTTTCAGACTGGCAGCTCCTTGCAGACTGGCAGCTCCTTGTAGACTGGCAGCTCTGGCTGCTCTATGCAGACTGACATCTCTGGCTGCTTCATGCAGACTGACTGCTCTGGCAGCTCCATGTAGACTGGCTGCTTCATGCAGACTGGCAGCTCGGGCTGCTTCATGTAGACTGACAGCTCTGGCTGCTCCATGCAGACTGACAGCTCTGGCTGCTCCATGCAGACTGACAACTCTGGCTGCTCCATGCAGACTGACAGCTCTGGCTGCTCCATGCAGACTGACATCTCTGGCTGCTCCATGCAGACTGACAGCTCAGGCTGCTCCATGCAGACTGACAGCTCAGGCTGCTCCATGCAGGCTGGCAGCTCTGGCTTCTCCATGCAGGCTGGCAGCTCCAGCTGCTCCATGCAGACTGACAGCTCTGGCTGCTCCCTGCAGGCTGGCAGCTCTGTCTGCGCTAAACAGGCGGGAGACTCCGGCAGCGCTGTAGAGGAGAAAGGTTCTGGCTGCGCTAAACAGGCGGGAGACTCCAGCAGTGCAGGAGAGGAGAAAAGCGCTGGCTGCGCTGAACAGGCGGGAGACTCCGGCAGCGCAGGAGAGGAGAAAGGCTCTAGCTGCGTTAAACAGGCGGGAGACTCCGGCAGCGCAGGAGAGGAGGAAGGCTCTGGCTGCGCTAAACAGGCGGGAGAATCCAGCAGCGCTGTAGAGGAGGAAAGCTCTGGCAGCGCTGAACAGGCGGGGCGCACTGAAGGCCTGGTGCGTGGTGCTGGTACTGGTGTTACTGGACCGAGGACACGCACAGGAAGCCTGGTGCGGCGAGCTGCTACCGGAGGGCTGGAGTGTGGAGGTGGCACAGGATGGGCTAGACCGTGAAGGCGTACTGGAGATCTTGAGAGCAGTGCTGGCACAGGACGTGCAAGGCTAGGGGTGTGCACAGGAGGCCTGGTGCGTGAGGCTGGCACCAACTTCACCAGCCGACTAACACACACCTCAGGACGAGTATGGAGCGCTAACCCAGGTGCCATCAAATCCCCAACACGTTCCGTCGGGCGAATTCCATGCAAAAAGCACCAACACAGCAACTCCCTCATTTCTCTCTCCTCCAATTTCCCCATTAACTCCTTCACAGTCTCTGTTTCGCTCACCTCCAACACCGGCTCTGGTTCTGGTCTCCTCCTTGGCTCTTCACGATAAACAGGGAGAGTTGGCTCAGGTCTATCTCCTGACTCAGCCACTCTCCCTCTGAGCCACCCCCCAATACATTTTTGGGGCTGCTTTTCGGGCTTCGCTCTGCGCCGCCGTGTCTGTTTCTCCAACTCCATTCGCCTATAGCCTTCTTCGCACTGAACTAGCGAATCCCAGGCGGGCTCCTGCACTCTCTCTGGGTCGGCCGCCCACCTGTCGATTTCTTCCCACGTCGTATACTCCGTGCCATTGCTGTCCATAACGTCCTCCTTTCGCTGCTTCCTGTTAACACGCTGCTCGGTCCGAGTGTGGTGGGTGATTCTGTAACGGCGTTCTTCGTTTGTTGAAGGAGAGTCGGACCGAAATGCAGCGTGGTGGTTAATCATGATATTTAATGAAGAAAACGGCGATACATGAAAGAACTTATAAATACAAAAACAACAAACGGAACGTGAAACTTATTACAACCTATCTGGTGAACACTACACAGAGACAGGAACAATCACCCACGAAATACAAAGCGAACTCAGGCTACCTAAATACGGTTCCCAATCAGAGACAACGTGAATCACCTGACTCCTGATTGAGAACCGCCTCAGGCAGCCAAGCCTATACAACACCCCTAATCAGCCGCGATCCCAAATACTACAAACCCCAATACGAAATACAATAACATAAACCCCTGTCACACCCTGGCCAGACCAAATATATAACGAAAACACAAAATACAATGACCAAGGCGTGACAGACTTCTACATTTATTTTGCGACGCGAGCGGTGTAGTCAGCCTGTAAGAATTTCTTACGTTTTATATGGATTCTGTGAATATATGAAAATATGATAAATTGTATGTGTGTATAATCGATTACTAATACTGGGAATATAATTAGATATAATTTAAACCACCCATACGTAGACGTACGTAGGGTTTGAGTTGGTATCTTTAATGGATAATTTGATAAAGATGAGGTTTAAGCATTATTAAACTGTCTACAAAGTCTGGGCAATTGTTCTCTAGAAACTGATTGGAGCGTGTCCACTTTTGGTTAACTTAACCTAACGATGGGTACTACATTTGAAATAAAACTGCCCTTAATCTGCAAAATTGTAATTATTCGCCTACCTCCTCATGCCTTTTGCACACAATGTATATAGACTCTTCTTTCATTTTTTTTTCTACTGTGTTATTGACTTGTTTATTGTTTACTCCATGTGTAACTCTGTGTTGTTGTCTGTTCACACTGCTATGCTTTATCTTGGCCAGGTCGCAGTTGTAAATGAGAACTTGTTCTCAACTAGCCTACCTGGTTAAATAAAGGTGAAATAAAAAAATAAAAAATAAAAGGGTTGGTATCACTGTTGAGGTCAGCGATCAATCCTTTTATGGGTGAGGGTTCAATAATTAGCGGGGGAGTGCAGACCACTCCCTCTGATACATTTGAGAGGAGACTTTTTTTTCTTCTTTTTTTCCCAAAGTTTGATTTCAAAGTTTGGTTTTGGAATACGTTGGAAGCTACAAAGATGAATTTAATCTATTTATAGACGTTAATGAACCATCAGTAATGTGGGAATTGGACGTGAATGAATTTGCAAAAGCAAATTGAATTGATTAATCAATGATCATGATTAATCATACCTGGATAGGCTGGGATTTAAACTTGAATTAACCTGAAAAGTTGGTTCATCTAGGTTAATATGGGAAAGTTTAAAATGTATCATTTAAGTGGAAGAACCTGAAAAGGTATGTTTGATAATTTAACTTATTAAATTGAATGAGACAATGATATCCAGTCAATTGAGATTGTCTGGATTATCATAAGTGTAACCAGTAGTTCAAATGTAAGGGTACATTCACCACTTGGGTCACTTATGCCTAAGGCCGGAGCCACGTGGGATTCCCGCTGGAGGCGGGACTTCCTTCAGTACTGTGTAGTCCTGAATGAGCTTTGCAAAAGCAAATTTGACTGATTAATCAATGTTAATGATAAATCAAATCTGTATAGGCTATTTGGGAATTAAACTGTAATTAACCTGAGAGCGTAGCTGTATCAAGGTTAATGTGGAAAAGTACAAATTGTCTCATTTGTAGAAACCAATCAATTTGGATATTAAAATTGCATTTGAAAAAGGTAAGTCTGGCAATTTCACTTATGAGTTCAATTGAATGAGGCATCGATATCCAATCAGTTGAGATTGGCTGGATATCACTTGTTGACACTGGGACAACGGTGGACCTCAATGGAATATTTGTAAAAAAATAAAAAATTCATGATTCTGTACCACCAGGGGTTACTTATCCCTGAGGGCTGAAACCACATGGGATTCTCACGAAGGTGGGACTTCCATCAATACTGGTCAGTAATGTGGGAGTGGGGGTAAATGCTTTTAAACACAAATGTTAATGATAAATGAAACCTGTATAGGCTATTTGGGAATTCAACTTGAATTAAACTGACAACATTGTTGATCTAGGTTCATGTGGAATAGTTTCAATTGTCTCATTTGTAGAAACCAATCACTTTGGATATTATCTAAAAGATCCGCCTGAAAAGATTTGTTATGCAATTTTAACTTCTTAGTTCAATTGAATGAGACATTGATATCCAATCAGTTGAGATTGTAAGTAACCACTTGTTAAACGTGATAGACGTTGGGTGTCACATAAATAATATATATATATAGATATATAAATATATATTTTTTTAAATATGTTTTGTCGGTTGTCAGTATTCTTGTCCTAGGTTTACGTCATTTCTAGCTGCAGACTAGTAGTTCTACGTCTAGGATTTGCTCTTATTCTGTAGTCATCGATAGTCTCAGAGTTGAACCATTTCCAGCCGTGTAGCCAACACGGAATCTGTTCCAAAAACTTCTTAAATAACAAGGTTGCCAACAAACAACGCAACAAAGTTGTATGGCGGCAGATTAAGATACCGGGTAGGGAGTGGGCAATTTAATTGCGTTTCTCACTCACCATGTTTATTTTGAAAAATGTCTGTCCTCACAGTTGATGCCTATTCGGGAGCTAGCTAACTAGGTGAATTGATCATGCTACTTTGTATGCGTTGTTTGTTGGCATCCTTGTACTTTAAAAAGTTTTTGGATCAGATTCCCGTTGGACCGTTCCACAAATTATACCCACCCGGGCTCTGTGGCCTATAGAATTGTAGCCATTCCAACGTGGGGACTCCATCCGGCGTTTTCTGATTTAATGTATATTTTGTAGGAATTAGTTTATACAGTATACTCTGTGGAAGAAGGGGCGGTTCTATGACACCTAATGTGATGCCTGGGTTCACAGGGGTGTGGCCACTGACTAGTTAATCTTTATTTGAAAATCCATACTCTCATTTAGGTTAACATCACATTACATCTTTTGTTTAATCACATACGTTTCACAATATTTAGATGTAAACCTGACAGCTGGGAAATGTACATTTTAAAAGATACTGTTATGTGTGTTTCCTGTCCTGTATGAGATCACCGAATGAAACACACTCGACATGACTATCCCTTAAGTATCCACGGACCATTCCCGCATTCTCAAAAATAGAAACGTTGTTTAAATAATTTAACTTTAGACATCCAAGGGTCTCTCTGTGTTCCACAGTTTTACATTCCAACCTCGAACACTACAGAGCGTAGGGCCAGCGTATTTTATGACCGACCATAAAACAGTTGACTTCCCGCTCTCCCCCTCTACGAGAGAGAGAGAGCACGCTGTAGAGCGGACCCCCCTGTAACCTGATCCTTCAGATCGTCACAGGAGAGTTATGACACTGGTTAGCAGACTCTTGTTTTACCCCTCCCGAGACAAATAAACAATGCGGTGCTAAATACGTGTGTGTGTGTGTGTGTGTGTGTGTGTGTGTGTGTGTGTGTGTGTGTGTGTGTGTGTGTGTGTGTGTGTGTGTGTGTGTGTACGGGAAGTCTGTGCTTTACACGTCCCCCCACAAAATGCAATTTTTGAGTCTGCCTTTTGTGTGTCATCGTGCTCTAAAACACACTTTAATCTAAAGGACGTTGGCCAACAACAAGGCTGGTCCTATAGCTTATACCTTATTTTTATACATATATTATGGGATTTGCATTCTGTGATATGGTACCATTGTTGAGTCTGGAGAATATCTATTCATGAATTATTAGTCTGCGATATCAAAGCATGAGTGATTTCAAAATGTAAAAAAATAGAAATACTTTTTAAAATGAAACTATCAGGCTTTGACGGCCACGGCCACTTGTTCAGACCAAATTCTATTTGAAAATAAATGACTTGCTGTGGTAAGCGCCAGCCTTCTGTAGGATTGTGATAAGAACACTGTGTTCATAGGGACTTGAGGTATTTTGAATACAGTATGCAGATTTCATATTTCAAACCATGCATTTTAAGCCATGGGGCTTTGAAATCTGTAATGGCAGGATTGGTTCCCTCCAAACATCTTATTAACTCTCATCGGAGTGTCTTCTGTGAGAGAAAATACTTCATCTTTCCTCAATCCAGCATATGTTTTCCTTTGACGCAGACAAAAGGCCCTGTATTTGTTACCAGGCTTGCCCATTCCTTTGGGTTCAAAGGTGAAGCCGGTCTCAGAGAGAAGCTGTCCCTGCAGGTCAAACGGTTTGACAATCATTGGAGCGCGATGAAAATGCCCCTCTCGTGTAACCACTGTGACGTCCATGATCAGTTTATGTTAAAACCTAGTACTTTCCATATGCCGCTATGCTTGAGTTCACCGTCGCCAACACCCAGGGTTCGAATATCACATTGACTATTGGGAGTGCCTTAGGCTGGACCAGTGTTGCTATTTACAACATTTACAGGGGTGTCCTGGTTTGTTGTGGGAGTGAGCAGAACCCACGTAATCTGAATCCCCACCAACACACCCCTGGCCTCCCCACACACCTACAACAACATCAAGTAAGCTATTTTGTGTGAAGAGTTTCTCATATGTCAAAACAATGTAGAGCTCGCCTTACAACAAATGGAGCAAACTATTTCTGGAAGGAAACTTCAGTCAGTTCTGTCCTCTTTCTTCAGCTAATGATCAGTCAGTGGTTTGATCTGCAATAATGGAATGAAGCCGCCATGCTACTCTGTATCTCAAATGACACAGATCAAATGTATGGATTATTATAGTACTACTCTCAATAGTACTATAATAACCTGCATGAATTACTAATATCAGGTTACAATTAGCTGGAAAGCAATGTAATAGGTAACTTGGCCATACTACTACCACTGGGTAAGCACTCTGTGTGTATGTGCGTGCGTGCGTGCGTGCATGTGTGCGTGTGATGTTTACGCCTGGCTGTCGGTTCAGTGTCAGTGGAGCTGGGCAGATATCGTTGCAGACTTGCCTTACTGGACCCCTAGCAGAGAGCAACCACATTCCTGACTGGCAGTTCAAAGGCCAAAGCACCCCACCCCCAATGCACACACACACACACACACACACACACACACACACACACACACACACACACACACACACACACACACACACACACACACACACACACACACATGCAGGCGCTCACACTCACTCACATGCACACACAAAGCATGTGAGGACTAAATAGATTCACACTCTGAAGCACGCGCGCACACACACACACACACGCAAACACACACGCAAACAAACACGCAAACACACAAACAAACCACATGAGTGCAGACACACACTAACTCAAACACCAGAGACATACCAAACATCAAGTAAAGGCTAAATGTATCTCTTCAGCATTACTTTACCACGCCCTTGCTATGGTAGCAGGCTGTTAGTAGTACCTTGGCTGGACAAACTGTTGCTGTGGAGGTTGAAGCCAAGAATAGTGGTTTTAATAGGCTTTTGCTAATGTAAAATATATGCCAGATTTGAATAAATGATTGTTATTTCATGAAGGAATTCATCTCAAAAGGATTGGTCGTAATAGCGGATCTTGAAAATGTTGTGGAAGAAAAGGAAGGTCAACACTTTCAATATCTTCGCCGCCCCCATCCCCCTCCACACACAATCCCACACATTATCCACTCCCACACATATCCACTCCCACACACATTCACTTCCACACACATTCACAAGGGGCCATTATTTGGGGAGGATAGTCTTGACCAACAATAGAGGTGACAATCAACAGACACACAGGCTTAATTAAAGGGACTTTCATTCAGCTTGACACATCGCTGATGATCCATTAGCCACACAATTGCCAGGACAATGCTACACTGTCCCAGTGAGACACACACACACACACACACACACACACACACACACACACACACACACACACACACACACACACACACACACACACACTGCCAGGGGGAAGGGTTTGGGCTCAGGAATTTCTTTGAATTATTATGCTACACTGTCCTTATTATGCTACACTGTCCTTATTATGCTACACTGTCCTTATTATGCTACACTGTCCTTATTATGCTACACTGTCCTTATTATGCTACACTGTCCTTATTATGCTACACATTATCTGGATCTGAACAAGGAAAAAAGTGATGTTGGTGACACTTTTTTAGGTACTTAAGAATGTCTTTCTATAGCGGTAAAATATACATTTCTCAAATAACATCATAGTAATATGCCTGATCAGATTCATGACATGTTTTTCTGCACTCTTAGCCAGGATAGTTTTTCTTCTCTCCTGCCCTTGTTTCTTTATCTAGGATGACCCTGGGTTTCGCCAGGCAGGGGTGTGAAAGTCAGCGTGACCTTTGGGGCTAACCTCAGACACAAATCACCAGGCGCTTCACAAAGCAAGGGAGCTTACGGAACAGAGAACCTTTGTGAAACGGCGATGACCAAAAATGTGCCGTTTTTTTGCTGTTGTTGTTGCACAATGAGATGGGTCTTAAGCTGTCTATTCATGGGCTAGGGGCTAAGATCAAAGTGCAGGCAATATCATTTGCAGGGTTAATGCATTACACTTAGAAAACATTTGTAGGACTACTTCATATTACTGAAGTCAATGTTTGTAGAGGAATCTGTGTTTTGTTTCAGCTATGAAATGTAAAAATGTAATATAGCCTATTGCATAACCTGCCTGTGGGAACAGAGTAAACAAACAAGTAGGTTAACATTTTGCCATAAAAAGCCCACACAATGTGTTGGGAGCTTATACAGAGCCATGATAAGAGTAGTCTTGTTTATTTGTCGGATGGCTTCGAGTTGTTTGGCGTGGTCGGGGGTAACTCTTGCCGTGTGCTTAGAGTCAGGCCTTGGGGTCATGCCTCTCTCCAAGGAGAGCGAACCTCCACGTTATTTTTCTGTGTGTGTGTCAGCCCCACAGCACACTCTCTGCTCTTTGACTCCAATGTCCATGTAAGGCAGCTGGTGCCATGGCAACCGTAGGGCTTGAATAGCAGTGTCAAATCCCTGAGCACACACATGACCCCCTCTCCCTCCCTCTCTCTTTTGCTCCCCCTTGTTCTCTCTCTCTCTCTCTCTCTCTCTCTCTCTCTCTCTCTCTCTCACTCTCACTCTCACTCTCACTCTCACTCTCACTCTCACTCACACACACACACACACACAGGCTGAAGAAAACTGAGGGAGCAGGAGAGACACAGAGAGAGAGAGAGAGGATGGTCAGTGTGGCGGCTTGCAACACTGTCTAGAGCCTAGCCTTCTTTTTTTATTTTTTTTAATCTTAATTAAATTTGTGGACTCTGCAGCCAAAGGGAGGAGAGAAAGCCCTGTCCCTTCCCCCTTGCCTCAGCCACGGGAAGCACCCACACGGACTGAGCACAGGGCTAGGCCACAAGTCATTAGTGCTCGGTGGGAAAGAACTGACAAAAGACTGGAGTGAGTGCTTAGAGTAGCTCCACTGACTTCTGAGGGGTGGAAAGGAGGCTTTTTTGGATTTCTACCTCATCTGTGCTCTCTAATTTTGGAGGGTCTGAATCAGAGACTGGTCTAGCCACAACGACCGATGATATTGCTACAGCCTAGCCCTCTGCAACAACAAACAAGGAAGAGAGGGCACTTCCTTGAGCTAAAGATCATTTTGAAGAGCGCCAGAGAGACTGGTTGATTTAGTTAAACAGAGGGGGTAGATGTAACCACAGCTGAGACGTGATAGTGGTTTTCTGTGTGCCTTGATAATATTGCCACACAGTGAGCTGGAAACATCAAGTTGTTTTGCTAATGGTGACCTGGAAGAGCTCTTTGTCAACCAGAACGTTGTTGGTGCTCTGAGGATGGCTGGTAAGCCCGTCTCTTGCCTCGCTCTGTCTGTACCCTCACTCCCGCCGTGGCTGTAAGAGTGATCTAGCAAAAACAAGACATTGACATTTTATATGAGTGTACTTCCCAAGGTAAGCATACAAGGCTTTTGTATTATTTCTCTCTGATGCCAGGATATAAGTAATATATTCCGGAAAGGCAGCAGGACTAGGTCTCTACATGAACACTATCAGAACAGCAAACGGCATGACTGTTTTATGAGGGGTGGCCACTGCTTCGTCTCCAGGCATGTGCTAAGGACTAGCAAGGTTTCTTTTTCAGCCATTATTCTTGCCAAAGAGAGAAGGGAGTGAGAGAGAATTTCCCTCTTTAATCATGTGCAAAGTGCTAGTGAATGCGTAACTCGTTCATAGACGCCAACTACCTTCAGCGACTATTGAAGATAGTATCTTCTGTTCCCTGGGAGTTTTTTTAAGAGCTTCAACGCTCGTTCTGAACGTTAAAACGCATCGCTTGCGGTAAGGTTTTGGAAACATAAGGACTGGCGTGCTCAGAACACCTGTGTGTAAGCGTTAACTGGGGAGGAAGTATATTTCGTCAACTGGAGGCACGCACATCATATGGATGTGTGAGAAACTGCTACTGTTAAGTGTATCTGTTTTTATTTGAAAGATTCTTTCTTGCTGATATGAAAGATAAGGGGCATATCATATGTTTCGAAAACCGCTTCGCAAGTCATGATTATTGACGTTTCTAAACGTTAAAACACAGTGTCTGAATTGCAGTTCACACGCAGCCAACCGTGGGCGAAGCTTACCAGTAAAAACCCTACGGATAATAAGGGTTTTCGAGAGCTAGAGAATGGGGTGTGTTTTGGTCCGTTGTTGAAAGTTTGTGTTTGATTCATTGTTTCCTGTGAAAGGTTCTGTTTCGTGGCTGAAGCGGTAACAATTCGACTTCTATAAGACAGCCGTCGGAGGACATGGGCCAAAGGAAAAAACACACAAAAAGAGTGAATAACTGAAAAAGGAGAAAGAAAAACAGGGGCCATTGGAAGCCACAGGCATGCAAAACAAAAGTTTCTAAAGTGAAAGGCTTAACTATTTCCGGATCATAGTGTAAGGGGAGGAGACAAAACAGCTCTATTGTTTTTTGGGGGGAGGACAAACATTCTACACCATTTATACTGTTCTATAAATTAAAAGAGGGTGTGGGTATTTTTCAGACAGACTGTTTTAGTTTCCAACACACTTTAAGGACCAAAAAGCCAAACAAATGATTAAATGAGAAGACAGAGAACCTTCAAATATTAAACTCTGAACAGCGGAGCACAAAAGAAAGTCAGAAAGTTTAGACGGCAGCTACCGAAAGCTTTGGCTGTCTCCCATTCCTTCTGTGGTCTGCTAATCAAACAATGGCCATGGTGAGTGGGGGCTGGGGAGATCCCAATGGGGGCACCAACGGGCTGGGGGAGAAGGGCTATCTGAGGGGAGAGGAGGAGGACGGTTCGCCCCAGGCAGGGGGCAGTGACATGGAGGCTGGGGACGAGGACAAGGCATGTGTGGTGGACTGTGTGGTGTGTGGGGACAAGTCCAGTGGGAAGCACTACGGTGTGTTCACCTGCGAGGGCTGCAAGAGCTTCTTCAAGAGAAGCATCCGTCGCAACCTCAACTATACCTGCAGGTGAGACTTAATTAATATTTGTGATGATTTAATTATGGATTCTCAAAGTGGATGGATAATTATAACAGAGCTGCATGTGTAACTTTTTGGGAGACCCAACCCTAGAAATGTGGGTTATAGATATGTCATTCTCATTGAAAGCAAGTCTAAGAAGTGGTAGATATGTTCTATGTGCCCTATTTCTATGCTTCCTGTTCTTAAGTTTCCCTTTTGAGTGTTTTACTTTCTGTTTTGTACACCAGCTTCAAACAGCTGAAAATACAATATTTTTGGTTATGGAAAATATATTTAACGGTTTAAATAGTACAATAATTCTCTAGACTATACTTGTTTGTTATGTCACATAAACTGAAATTAGGCCAACTATTCGAATTTTAGCAAACAGGAAGTGGTCGGAGCGATTTCTGCATAGTGCATCTTTAAAGTGCTCAAAGCGATTTACAATGTAAGAGGAGAATTCACCTCTTTCTCCACCAAACTGTAGCATACACCTGGGTAAAAGCTTTGTCACTGAGCCTTTATTTTTGATCTCTTAGTTTGTCCTTATCCTTGATATCCCATTTGTACAAAGCAAATGGATGCAAATAGCTAGAATGAGTCATGCATTAATACATTGTTGACTGTGCAGAGCTGTTACAATTTCCCACAGCAGTGCGCATAATGCATTTGAGTCATCCCTCACTTAAAGGGATATTTGGGGAATTTGTTTCATTAGTCCACTGTTGATACAGTCCCAAAATTTTTGATATGTCAGCTAAGTTGTCAAGATATAGAACTTTCAAAATACAGAAAGTGTCACAGTACGATGCGTTTTGAAAGTTCTATGTCTTGAAAACTTGAGTGCTGACATGCAAAACATTTTGGGACTGTATCAACAGTGGACTAATGAATCAAATACCAAAAGACAGTTTTTGAGTGGTATTTTCCTTTAAGTGAGAGCCTTTCATGACATGAAAGGGCTCTGAAGAGAATAGCTGAATTAAACAATGTATTACACACCATTGTTTATTGGCAGATGTTTTGATTGTCCATATTATTGGTAGACAACAATATGCAAAAATTGAGGGTTGAATATACACCTCTATTGCATTTAATTGTATTGTTCAACTCTATATTGTGATATTTTGTAATGTACTGTGATGTTTTGCGGTATGCTATTTATTGATTTACATTGTTTTCCCCATCTCCCAGAAGATATCATACAAATTCATATGTTTGCTTCCACAAAACTGGCCTTGAAGTCAGATGATTGAATTTCTTCCTCACTGAGATTTTGTCATTCTTACATCAGCCACTCTGCCCATATGAAAGATCCATGAGCAAGATGCAATATTTAATGCCATGGATCATCTAAGGAAAGAGAGGGATTGGGTCATACAGTATATACACAGCAAATTGGCAGTGTTACCTAGTGTTGATTTTTCAGTGTAACATTTCTAGTGTTGATTCAGAAGGTAAATTAACTCTGTGAAAATAACACTCAGTGATGTAAAATAACCCCAGTGTTGGTGTTAATAACCAGTATTGAGTGTGATTGTGTCAGTTTTACTATGTGGAGAGTAAAACATTCCTTTCAAAACCACACCCCTCACTATCAGATTTCCCAGCATGCTCTACTGCAGGTAGATTTTTTTTTGGTAACACTTCATTTTAAGGAGTCCTTATTACAGTGTCATTACATGTGTAATTATACTGTAACAAGTATTGTAGTTAATTGTAATAACTCATAGTTATACTGTAATAACAACATGTAACTGGTTGTAATTGCGGTTTGTAATTACAGAGGCGTAACAACAAATGCATGTTACCATGCTTGTTAGAAATGGTTTCAAGTAAATTCACCAATTTAATGTTTAGTTTCTTCTCAGCTGCATATAATATCCGTAATAACTGTCACAAGGATGCAATCTTTTGTGGACAGATGCACTGGGTGTCTGAGATTACAAAGGTTGGAAGTTCAAAAGGCTCTAATTACCTACCCGTAAATACGCAGTCTTCAAAATCTACACTCAATGTAATTGTAATATCTGCATATTACAATGTAATTACTGGGTGTTACACAGGATTTAGCTAGTTAAAATGTGTACCTATATAGTACGTTACCCATTCTGGCGATCTAATCATCAGCTTCTGAAAGCGCCATCCAAATGAGAAAATAAACACACTAGTGCATATCTGTAATATCTGAATAAGTACAAGGTTGTCGATAGTTCTTACACAGGATTTAGCTATTTAAAGGGAGGTGTAACTTTATAGTTACATGTGAGCAATTTCTATATAATTACTTATTACTCATTACCAAGTGAAAATACGTACAAACAAAAAAAGAGCCCCTACTTTAGTCAACTTTATTGCGACATGTAGAAAGACCTTACATGTCTTTCAAAATAATAAGGATTTTATTGTTATATTAATAATTGTATTACTTAGATTAAACAAATATATATACATATACATAGTGCCTTGCAAAAGTATTCACCCCCTTGGCGTTTTTCCTATTTTGTTGCATTACAACCTGTAATTTAAATGGATTTTTATTTGGATTTCATGTAATGGACATACACAAAATAGTCCAGATTGGTGACGTGAAATGAAACAAATATGTTGTTTAAAAAATGGAAAAGTGGTGCATTCAACCTTTGCTAAGAAGCCCCTAAATAAGATCTGGTGCAACCAATTACCTTCAGAAGTCACATAATTAGTTAAATAAAGTCCACCTGTGTGCACTTTAAGTGTCACATGATCTGTCACATGATCTCAGTATATATACACCTGTTTTGAAAGGCCACAGAGTATGGGCTGCCCTTTAGGGCTGCCCTTTAGTCAGCCACCAATTGTGCAAAATTAAACGGCTATATCTTGTAATTGAACAAAATAGTAAGGTGGCCAATAACGGGGAACCGTATGTGTCACGACTTCCGCCGAAGTTGGTACCTCTCCTTGTTCGGGTCACTGATCCATTTTTCATTTTCCATTGGTTTTGTCTTGTCTTCCATCACACCTGGTTTCAATCCCATCAATTACATGTTGTGTATTTAACCCTCTGTTTCCCCTCATGCCTTTGTCAGTGATTGTTTGTTGTATGTATGTGTGCTAGTTATGTTCTGGTGTGCAACGGGTTTTGCACCCTCTTATTTTATTTTGTACATTTTGGTTTTCGGGGGTTTTGAAAACTTAAATACTTTGACAGCTCAGTTTATACCAAGTTCATTCTCCCGCGCCTTACTTCCCTGCCACCAGCACTCAGTATGCCGATAATAAGTGACGTATTTTTTTGCTAAACCGCTTATCAAAAAGCTGATAGTTGTATTTCCACTGAAATGTCAAACATGATAATTGCTAACCCTAATTGCTGTTGGTGTTTTTACGACACCAATAATCACAAAACATTGATGGCTTGTTCACAAGATAACACTGTTGAAGGTAATATATTTCTTAAACGCTGGCATTATTGATGGCATTATCTCGCTGGTTAGCTAGTGAGTAGTGACCATAGCATATTTGCCAGCTTTAGGTAGGTAGCTAGCTTGTCAAGGTTAAAAAACTATCTACCTAGCTAGCTAATCCCAAACTCAAGAGATTGCATGGAAAGTATATTATGTATTGGTAACTAGCTAGCTAGCTTGCTTGCTAGCATATTTTTATTCTGAATTTTTCTATGCATTTTATAAAATTCTGACATTTTCAAAAATCAAAACAGGCAGAAGACTGCTAGCTAGCGTAGTTGGCCCAACAAAAAAACAACAAACCTCCTCCCTATAGGCTGTCTCGTTGTTGTCGGTGATCAGGCCTACCACTGTTGTGTCATTGGCAGACTTAATGATGGTGTTGGAGTCGTGCCTGGCCGTGCAGTCATGAGTGAACCGGGAGTACAGGAGGGGCATGAGCACACAGCCCTGTGAGGGGGCTCCAGTGTTGTTACCTACCCTTACTATCTGAGTGTGGCCTGTTAGGAAGTCCAGGATCCAGTTGAAGAGGAAGGTGTTTAGTCCCAAGATCCTTAGCTTATTGATGAGCTTTGAGGGCACTATGGTGTTGAATGCTGAACTGTAGTCAATGAATAGCATTCTCACATAGGTGTTCCTTTGTCCAGGTGGGAAAGGGCAGTGTGGAGTGCAATAGAGATTGCGTCATCTGGGATCTGTGGGGCTGTATGCAAATAGGAGTGGGTCTAGGGTTTCTGGAATAATGGTGTTGATGTGAGCCATGACCAGCCTTTCAAAGCACTTCATGGCTACGGACGTGAGTGCTATGGGTCGGTAGTCATTTAGGCAGGTTACCTTAGTGTTTTTGGGCACAGTCACTATGGTGGTCTACTTAAAATATGTTGGTATTACAGACTCGGACAGGGACATGTTGAAAATGTCAGTGAAGACACTTGCCAGTTGATCAGCGCACGCTTGCAGTACACATCCGGGTAATCCGTCTGGTGAATCTTGACCTGTTTAAAAGTCTTACTCACATCGGCTGCGGAGAGCATGATCGCACAGTCTTCCGGAACAGCTTGTGCTCTCATGCATGTTTCATTGTTATTTGCCTAGAAGCGAGCATAGAAGTAGTTTAGCTCGTCTGTTTAGCTCGTGTCACTGGGAAGCTCGTGGCTGTGCTTCCCTTTGTAGTCTGTAATGGTTTGCAAGCCCTGCCACATCCGACGAGCTTCAGAGCTGGTGTAGTATGATTCGATCTTAGTCCTGTATTGACATTTTGCCTGTTTGATGGTTCGTCGGAGGGCATAGCGGGATTTCTTATAAGCTTCTGGGTTAAAGTCCAGCTCCTTGAAAGCTGCAGCTCTAGCCTTTAGCTCAGTGTGGGTGATGCCTGTAATCCATGGCTTCTGGTTGGGGTATGTACGTATGGTCACTGTGGGAATGACATCATCGATGCACTTATTGATGAAGCCAATGACTGATGTGGTGTACTCCTCAATGCCATCGTAGGAATCCCGGACCATATTCCAGTCTGTGCTAGCAAAACAGTCCTGTAGTTTAGCATCTGCTTCATCTGACCACCTTTTTTAAAATCTAGTCACTGGTGCTTCCTGCTTACATTTTTTCTTGTAAGCAGGAATCAGGAGGATAGAATTATGGTCAGATTTGCCAAATAGAGGGTGAGGGAGAGCTTTGTATGCGTCTCTGTGTGAGGAGTAAAGATGGTCCAGAGTTTTTTTCCCTCTGGTTGCACATTTAACATGCTGATATAAATTTGGTAAGACAGATTTAAGTTTCCCTGCATTAAAGTCCCCGGCTACTAGGAGCGTCGCCTCTGGGTGAGTGTTTTCTTGTTTGCTTATGGCAGAATACAGCTCTTTCAATGCTGTTTTAGTGCCAGCCTTTGACTGTGGTGGTATGTAAACAGCTACGACAAATACAGATGAAAACTCTCTAGGTAGATAGTGTGGTCTACAGCTTATCATGAGATACTCTACCTCAGGCGAGCAATAGCTCGAGACTTCCTTAGATGTCGTGCACCAGCTGTTATTTACAAAAATACATAGTCCGCCGCTCCTTGTCTTACCAGACGCCGCTGTTCTATCCTGCCGGTGCAGCGTATAACCAGCCAGCTGTATGTTGATAGTGTTGTCGTTCAGCCACGACTCCGTGAAGCATAAGATATTACAGTTTTCAATGTCCTGTAGGTACTTTAATCTTGCGCGTAGGTCATCGATTTTATTCTCCAAAGATTGCACGTTTGCTAGCAGAATGAAAGGAAGTGGGGTTTCATTAGATCACCTACAAATTCTCAGAAGGCAGCCTGCAACTGGCCCCTTTTTCTCCACCTCCTCTTCACGCAAATCACGGGGATCTGGGCCTGTTCCCGAGAAAGCAGTATATCATTTGTGTCTGGCTCGTCAAACTCGTTAAAGGAAAAAAAGGATTCTGCCAGTCCTTGGTGAGTAATCGCAGTCCTTATGTCTAGAAGTTATTTTCGGTTATAAGAGATGGTAGCGGCAACATTGTGTATAAAATAGGTTAAAAAATAAGTTACAAAAACGCAAATAAACAATCAAAAATACTATCGGTTGGGGACACGTAAAACGTCTGCCTTCTTCTCCAGCACGATTGTAGTGTAATCAGCACACTTTTCAGTGTTAACTTAACACTGAAAAGTGTGGACCCCTGTTGACATTGGCCCCGTGTTAAGTTTAACTCAGTGTTGATTTAAAGTGGAGAATTTGCTGTGCAGTTATATAACCGGGTTCTGTAAACCAGCTTATATCTATAATATATTTAAATAGAAGCTTATTTTGTGTCACATCGTGTTTTATGCTTCAGCTTTTTACCTATACCCTCTAGTAATGTTATGCAATCATTTAGATATGGTGTGGTAACTCACAACTGCCTGGAAATGTTTTACATCACGTTGAAGTGACCTTCCTCCATTAAAGTGATATTACACATACTGTATATGCTACTATAGATTTCTACCAAGGGTTATGTAGCTATTCTAAGTGTCAGCTAAGCTAAATGTCCTCATCATTTGTGTATGGCATAGCACATGTTTTGATCTATATTTCAGGTCAAATCGAGAGTGCCAGATCGACCAACATCATCGTAACCAGTGCCAGTACTGTCGCCTGGAGAAGTGCTTTCGTGTAGGAATGCGCAAAGAAGGTACTTTTCCTGTCCACATACAATAGAACACCTGCATACCCATATTTCTGTGTAAATTCATGCAGAATATGTTTATGTTGACTTAAGAGACATGAACTCCAGTCAAGAAGGGACTATCCATAGATTTCTGCCCCCAAAAAACAACTTTTTTTTACCATTACATGGCCCCCCACATGAAAAAATACTACAGTTTATTATAGAATACTACAGTACTTACTATATAATTATATAGTAACCTGTAGTATACAGTAGAATACTATGCTACACACTGCAGTATCCCTCTAATATGTGTAGTACTTACTAAGGAATGTGTTGTATACTGTAGAATACTATAGTAAATACTACAGTATTATCCTCCCCAAAAAACACTATAGTAAATACTACAGAAATGACTGTAGAAACCATTTTTTTTTTTTTTTACTTTTAACTTTAACATACCTATTCCCCTCCCCCATATCACACGTTGTGCCACCCATAAGTGAGGAACATACTGTACATGCCAAGTATAGATCATATATTGTGTTCCCTACAGGTTGTAGAATAGAGCAGGAGTGCAGACCTACCTGCAGGTTATGGAAAATTAGCTCTTTTAGTATTTTGCCAGTAGGTTTCTCAAGGAGAAAGTCTTCACTTCTGTGTCAAAGATAATAAAACGAACACACTATATTAAATTGTGCAGTAATTTCCATAAAAACATAACAGTAAATTCTACAGTATACCATAATCTGCAAAAACACTACCTGAATTACTATAGTAAATACTACAGTTTTATTTTACTACAGTATTTATACTATAGTTAACTGTAAGTACTACAGTATCCGCAGACTTTAGTACGCAAAAAAAATACAGTGAATACTATAGTATTTATACCATAGTATACTATAGTATTTTTTCATGTGGGCCATAGTCCATGTCACAAATAACTACCCTGGCCCTATCATAGCTAAGCTTGCCATGGGTACAGTCTTGATGCCATGCACTTTGTCATCAAATCTAGTGAATGAGAGGGATACAGGAGCAAGCCACCTGCGCCCCGGAGCACCAGTCATTCACGCACATCACTGTCTGTATCTCAACTGTAACTATAGCCCCATAGTGATTTGAATATACAGTACCAGTCAAAAGTTTGGACACACCTATTCATTCAATGGTTTTTCTTTCTTTCTTTTTTTAAACTATTTTCTACATTGTAGAATAATAGTGAAGACATCAAAACTACTGTATGATATAACCCATATGGAAACATGTAGTATCCAAAACTGTTAAACAAATAAATATATTTTATATTTGAGATTCTTCAAAGTAGCCACCCTTTGCCTTGACGACAGCTTTGCACACTCTTGGCATTCTATCAACCAGCTTCATGAGGTAGTCACCTGGAATGCATTTCGATTAGCAGGTGGGCCTTGTTAAAAGTTAATTTGTGGAATTTCTTTCCTTCTTAATGCGTTTGGGCCAATCAGTTGGGCCAATCAGTTGTGTTGTGACAAGGTATAGGTGGTATACAGAAGATAGCCTTATTTGGTAAAAGACCAGGTCCATATTATGGCAAGAACAGCTCAAATAAGCAAAGAGAAATGACAGAGGAACATTTCAAGAACTTTCTTCAAGTGGATTCACAATAACCATGAAGAGCAATGATGAAACTGGCTCTCATGAGGACCGCCACAGGAGAGGAAGACCCAGAGTTACCTCTGATGCAGAGGACAAGTTCATTAGAGTTAACTTCACCTCAGATTGCAGCTCAAATTAATGCTTCACAGAGTTCAAGTAACAGACACATCTCTACATCAACTGTTCAGAGGAGACTGCGTGAATCAGGCTTTCATGGTCGAATTGCTGCAAAGAAACCACTACTAAAGGACACCAATAATAAGAAGAGACTTGCTTGGGCCAAGAAACACGAGCAATGGACATTAAACCGGTAGAAATCTGTCCTTTTGGTCTGATGAGTCCAAATTTGAGATTTTTGGTTCCAACTGCCTTGTCTTTGTGAGACCCAGTGTAAAGAATGACGCTGGAGAATAGAAGCAGGTACGGGGAGTTGACATTTAATTAGGAACGGATATGCAACAGGACAGGAACAGCGTCAGAACTGGGAAACACAAAGACAGACGGCAAACAATGCAGCAGTGGGGAACAGAGCTGGGGACCTGACAAATACAGGGGAGGTAATAAACAGGAGATTGAGTGAGGCCAATATCGCTGATGCGCATGACGAGGGAAGGCAGGTGTGCGTAAATGATGGTGGCAGGAGTGCGTAATGCAGGGCAGCCTGGCGCCCTTGAGTGCCAGGGAGGAAGAACCGGAGCAGGCATAACACCCAGAGTAGGTGAACGGATGATCTTCGCATGTGTGGTTCTCACCATGAAGCATGAAGGAGGATGTGTGATGGTGTAGGGGTGCTTTGCTGGTGACACTGTCAGTGATTTATTTAGAATTCAAGGCACTCTTAACCAGCATGGCTACCACAGGATTCTGCAGTGATACACCATCCCATCTGGTTTGCGCTTAGTGGGACTATAATTTGTTTTTCAACAGTACAATGACCCAAAACACACCTCCAGGCTGTGTAAGGGCTATTTGACCAAGGAGGGTGATGGAGTGCGGCATCAGATGACCTGGCCACAATCACTCATCCTCAACCCAATTGAGATGGTTTGGGATGAGTTGGACCGCAGAGTGAAGGAAAGCAGCCAACAAGTGCTCAGCATATGTGGGAACTCCTTCAAAACTGTTGGAAAAGCATTCCTCATGAAGCTGGTTGAGAGAATGCCAAGAGTGTGCAAAGCTGTCATCAAGGCAAACAGTGGCTACTTTTAATTATCTCAAATATAAAATATATTTTGATTTGTTTAATACTTTTTTGGGTTACTACATGATTCCTTATGTGGTATTTCATAGTTTTGATATCTTCACTATTATTCTACAATGTAGAACATAGTACAAATAAAGAAAAACCCTTGAATGAGTAGGTGTGTCCAAAGTTTTGACTGGTACTGTGTATAACATTCTATCTGTCTGGTAGTACCGGTAGTGATTGTTCCACCGTTACCATGGTTATATGCCATCTTATACTATAGCCTAATGAAGTCCTAAGTAAAATACAGTATCCCTATGTCGTTGATATGAGGCATTATTGTAGCCTAAGGTAAAGGGTCAGAGTGATATAGCCCACAATGATTTACTTGAGCTGTTGCAGAAAATGTAGAGGAATTTAACTCTAAATGCTTCAGTCTAATATAGATGACTTTGCCTTCCGTTATCTGTGACCGACTGGCTCGATTTGGTCTTATGTAGCAACATTAGAAATTGTGCGTTTTTTTATTTTTACATTGGGTAAAAGTAGAGACTCTAGCTAGAGAATGGTATAACATACACAACAGTTGAGGAACAATGGGAAAGTAATTATGCTTTGAAAGTTGATAAACTTGTCACCTCACTTTTCTGAAAATGGCCCTTGAATGTTTTGATACCTACTGGAGAGCTCTTCTTTGTCTACACCCTGTGCTCTGGGCATTCGTAAACTCAGAGCGTTGTCAGTTCGTAAATTCAGGGCGCTTCGCTCTCGGAGCGTTCAGAGCGCACACTGGACACTCTGGCCAAGGAGTAGGGTTGATCTGAGCGTTCTGACCTAACAGCAGTCAAGCACCCAAGCTAACATTGGCTAGCTTGCTAGCTACTTCCAGACACAAATGAGAGAACAGCTCACTGACCATTTTACTCACCCTAGCAGAGCTGGTTAGTCTGTTTTTATGATATCCAGAGCATTGGTGACTGCAACTGTACTGCTGCTGGCAACAATTTAATAACGCGTTTTTTACTGTTTTTTAACGTTTACTGACACCGGCCATATTCAACAGGTGTTGAGCGTTCATAAATTCATCCGTTATTCTGTGCTCTCGCACACTCAGACAAGAGTGCTCTGAAATTGGAGTATATAGCCAGAGTGAATTTACCTGCTACGTCTCTCAACAGTTGTTGCAGTGACATAAACATTCTATTGAAATAGTTACTTGCATAATGAAATCTTTTGTTTAGATATGTAGCTAGCTAACTAGCTAAACAATGAACCATAATCCCAACTCATAACGGTACTATCCTGCATGCATTTTCAGGTACCTAACCAACCAGGTTCAATGTTAGCTAGCTAATATTAGGTTATAACGAGCAATGCAAATGGCTCTGAGATACGAATAATATTACTGCAGAGATCATACACACAATGTTAGCTAGCTAGCCAGTTAACGTTAGCTAGCTAGCTAACAGTACACTTTAACTTGAAATGAAAACAACTTTCTGACAAAATTAGAAACGTGTAACATCTGAAAATGTAGCTAGGTAGACCTTCTTACCTGTATACATGGATGGACGCTTCTCCCTCTCTGTCACAGATGTCATGGTTGCCCTTAGTTTGAAGATGTATTCCGGAGACAGGTGTTTTATACAACAGCCTTCTGTGTGTTCTCTTTTCAACTCCGTCTGCATATTTGTAATCAAACCCCAGAACTTCATCTCTTTAGCTATCATACACTAATTCCACTGATTTCAAAACTCGGTCCTCCAGAAAGTGGAGAGCAACCCTGATGCAGTTCTACTATGTGATATCTTTAAAAAAAATCGGTGTTAGAAAGGATTACATACACATACTGACCAGCTCATGTTATAGACAGAAGCGCGCTACATGGCAGACCAATCCGATCTCATCTCTCGGCATGTCCTACCAACTCATTATCTCAGCCAATCATGGCTAGCGGGAAGGTTTCTGACTTTTTCCGTGGCTAAACCAACTTTTTCCGTGGCTAAACCAACTAGGCTCTTAATTTAAAAATGTTATTCGTATTTACAGATTGCGTACGAGTTTGTTATTAAGGCTCATGAAAGTTCACATGTTCCAGAAGGCATTTCTGCCCCTGCATTTTGATTTAAAAAAAGGTTACGCTCAAATGGTGCTACTGTGAAGTAGTGCGCCTAGTTTCCTGAAATGAGTCAAGGTTTCTCAAGGTTAAATGACTCACCCAATGGCTTAATACATTAACTATGGTTGGGAGCATTATAGCAGTATTTGATATAGCCACGCTCTATTTCATCCTTACAAAGAAGCAAAATAATTTCATTTTCTTCCTGAGAGCAATCAATCTGAAAACAAAGGCCATAATGTCATATTTTATCCCACTTTTGGTAATACAAATCTTTACATAGTAAAAAATGAACTCCAGGAGATAATTAATTGGAGGAAATTTAATTGTAATGGATAATTCTGCTGTCTTTTGTTTTATTCTTCGGGATAACCTTCAATTGGAGGATTCTCGAAGAATGCAAGTCCTCCATTTTGCCCTCTTTTATTGAGGAATCTGTCTGCGCCCCTTTGTGTCAGCTTCACTCAGGAATTAGATGGTCCTTATCTGGTCAAGACCGTCTGTTGTTAATCTGCCAAACCACCTTCTGTGAGAGAGCATGCCCGACTCACTTTCAACTTCTCCCCCCTGCCCTCCCTACTTTTCAACCCAAATCCTAATCCCTTTCATCCTCCCCATTTCCCTGCCCCTTCTTAACTTCCCCCCCAACCTCCCTTTGTGCCCCCATCCCCACCCCAGCAGTTCAGCGCGGACGTATCCCCCCCTCACACTCCAGCCTCAGCCCCACGGGCACCCCAGTAGGTGGCGGTAGTGGCGTAGGAGGGGCTGATTTCTACAACAACAATGGTGGGCAGCCCGTGTCAGAGCTAATCTCCCAGCTGCTGCGTGCCGAGCCCTACCCCAGCAGCCGCTACGGCCACCAGTACAACCAACAGGGCCAGGCCACCGGCGCAGGCGGGGCCGTCATGGGCATCGACAACATCTGCGAGCTGGCAGCTAGGCTGCTCTTCAGCACCATTGAGTGGGCCAGGAACATCCCCTACTTCCCAGAGCTGCCTGTGTCAGAGCAGGTAGCTCTCCTCAGGTTGAGCTGGAGCGAGTTGTTCATCCTGAACGCAGCCCAGTCCGCCCTGCCCCTCCACATGGCCCCACTGCTGGCCGCTGCGGGTTTCCACTCCTCACCCATGTCGGCCGAGCGGGTGGTGTCCTTCATGGACCAGGTGAGGGTGTTCCAGAACCAGGTGGAAAAGCTGAGCCGGCTCCAGGTGGACTCTGCCGAGTACAGCTGTCTTAAGGCCATCGTCCTCTTCTCGCCAGGTGAGATGTCCGTTTTATTTTATTCCCACCTTGTACTGTATGCGGATTGTGTCTGTTGAGATTTGTTTTGACATGCAGATACTTTTTGACATGCATGTCAGACTTTTCAACCTACATTCGGATACTTTTTGGCATGCATGTCAGACTTTTCGACCTACATTCGGATACTTTTTGGCATGCATGTCCGACTTGATGACCTATATGTTGACCTGATACATTTTGAGACCTTTGACTACTGTACATATTCAAACTATTGACTTGCATACTGTGAATTTTTACTAACATGCTGAGACTTTAACACATGCACTACATGATCAAAAGTATGTGGACACCTGCTTGTCAAACATCTCATTCCAAAATCATGGGCATTAATATGGAGTTGGTCCCCCCTTTGCTGCTATAAAAAGCCTCCACTCTTCTGGGAAGGCTTTCCACTAAATGTTGGAACATTGCTACAGGGACTTGCTTCCATTCAGCCACAAGAGCATTAGTGAGGTCAGGCACGGATGTCGGGCGATTATGCCTGTCTCACATTTGGCGTTCCAATTCATCCCAAAGGTGTTCAATGGGGTTGAGGACAGGGCTTTGTGCAGGCCAGTGAAGTTCTTCCACACCGATCTTGAAAAACTATTTCTGTATGGATCTCTTTTTGTGCCCGAGGATATTGTCATGCTGAAACAGTAAAGGGCCTTCCCCAAACTGTTGCCACAAAGTTGGAAGCACAAAATTGTCTAGAATGTTGTTGAATGCTGTAGCGTTACGATTTCCCTTCACTAGAACTAAGGGGCCTAGCCCGAACCATGAATAATAGCCCCAGACCACTTTTCCTCCAACAAACTTTACAGTTGGCACTATGTATTGAGGTAGAGTTCCCCTGGCATCCGCCAAACCCAGATTCTGACAGATGGTGAAGCGTGATTCATATCAAATCAAATCAAATTTATTTATATAGCCCTTCGTACATCAGCTGATATCTCAAAGTGCTGTACAGAAACCCAGCCTAAAACCCCAAACAGCAAGCAATGCAGGTGGAGAAGCACGGAATGGGACCGGGATTCATCACTCCAGATAATGTTTCCACTGCTCCAGAGTCCAATGGCGGCGAGCTTTACACCACTCCAGCTGATGCTTAGCATAACACATGGTGATCTTAGGCTTGTGTGCGGCTGCTCGGCCGTGGAAACCCATTTCATGAAGCTTCCGACGAACAGTTCTTGTGTTGATGTTGTTTCCACAGGCAGTTTGGAACTCGGTAGTGAGTGTTGCAACCGAGGACAGATTATTTTTACGCACCACGCACTTCAGCATTCGACGGTCCCATTCTGTGAGCTTGTGTGGCCTACCACTTCGCGGCTGAGCCGTCGTTGCTCCTAGACATTTCCACTTCACAATAACAGCACTTACAGTTTATTGGGGCCATTCTAGCAGGGCCCAAATTTGACAAACTGACTTGTTAGAAAGGTGGCATCCTATGCCGGTGCCACGTTGAAAGACACTGAGCTCTTTAGGAAGGCCATTCTACTGCCATTGTTTGTCTATGGAGATTACATGGCTGTGTGCTCAATTTTATACACCTGTCAGAAATGGGTGTGGCTGAAATAGCTGAATCCAGTCATTTGAAGGCGTGTCCACATACTTTTGTATATGTAGTGTATTTCTAATGGGAAAGCATATCACTCTATATCAGGGCTTTCCAAACCCTTTTCCTGGAGAGCTACAGTACAGTCCAATACATTTTGCTCTTCCCCTTATATAACGCACCCAATTCTAATAATTAGCTGGTTTATAAACTGAATCAGATTAGGTACAACTGGGGTTGGAGTAAAAACCTACGAGAGGGTTTCTCTCCAGGAACTGTGTTGGAGAGCACTGTGCTACGTTATCTAACGGTAACCAAGCACCTGTTGACTGAAATCACTAGGACAAATTCTGAACCCGGTTATACTGGTAGACTTGAGGAGTGTGGTACCCTCTCCTGGCACCACAATACAAGTGCAGAGTACAATCACAGGCCTTATGTAGATGTATGGTAGTGTGGTGTTTTTCAACTCCGGCCCTCGAGGAGTCTACCCGACAGCACACATTTTATTTCAGCCCCCGAACAAAAACACCTGATCGAGGATTTGATGATTAGTTGACGAGTTGAATCGGGCGCCCCATTTTTTAAAATAAAAATGTGTACTTTTGGGGGTGCTCAAGGACGAGATGAGAAAAAAAACTGTTGTGGTTGATATTGTAATTGAAAGATCTGCCCTGCACACTTACCCTGAGAATGTGATAACGCTCTCCGTAGCTGACGTGAGTAAGACCTTTAAACAGGTCAACATTCACAAGGCTGCGTGGCCAGACGGATTACCAGGACGTGTGCTCTGGGCATGTGCTGACCAACTGGCAGGTGTCTTTACTGACATTTTCAACATATCCCTGATTGAGTCTGTAATAGCAACATGTCTCAAGCAGACCACCATAGTCCCTGTGCCCAAGAACACGAAGGTAACCTGCCTAAATGACTACAGACCCGTAGCACTCACGTCCATTGCCATGAAGATCTATGAAAGGCTGGTAATGGCTCACATCAACACCATTATCCCAGAAACCCTAGACCCACTCCAATTTGCATACAGCCCAAACAGATCCACAGATGATGCAATCTCTATTGCACTCCACACTGCCATTTCCCACCTGGACAAAGGAACAGTTATGTGAGAATGAATGCTATTCATTGACTGCAGCTCAGCATTCAACACCATAGTACCCTCAAAGCTCATCACTAAGCTAAGGATTCGGGGACTAAACACCTCCCTCTGCAACTGGATCCTGGACATCCTGACGGACCGCACCCAAGTGGCGAGGGTAGGTAGCAACACATCTGCCACGCTGATCCTCAACACTAGAGCCCCCCCAGGGGTGCGTGCTCAGTCCCCTCCTGTACTCCCTGTTCACCCACGACTGCATTGCCAGGCACGACGCCAACACCATCATTAAGTTTGCAGACGACACAACAGTGGTAGGCCTGATCAACGACGAGACAGCCTATAGGGTGGAGGTCAGAGACCTGGCCGAGTGGTACCAGAATAACAACCTATCCCTCAACGTAACCAAGACTAAGGAGATGATTGTGGACTACAGGAAAAGGAGGACTGAGCATTCCCCCATTCTCATCGACAGGGCTGTAGTATAGCAGGTTGAGAGCTTCAAGTTCCTTGGCGTCCACATCACCAACAACTAGAATGGTCCAAACACACTAAGACAGTCGTGAAGAGGGCACGATAAAGGCTATTCCCCCTCAGGAAACTAAAAAGATTTGTCATGGGTCCTGAGATCCTCAAAAGGTTCTATAGCTTAAACATTGAGAGCATGGTTGCATCACTGCCTGGTACGGCAATTGCTCTGCCTCCAACCGCAAGGCACTACAGAGGGTAGTGTGTACGGCCCAGTACATCACTGGGGATAAGCTGCCTACCACCCAGGACCTCTACAACAGGCAGTGTCAGAGGAAGGCCCTAAAAATTGTCAAAGACCCCAGCCACCCCAGTCATAGACTGTTCTCTCTACTACCGTATGGCAAGCGGTACCGGAGTGCCAAGTCTAGGACAAAAAGGCTTCTCAACACTTTTTACCGCCAAGCCATAAGACTCCTGAACAGGTAATCAAATGGCTATCCGGACTATTTGCATTGTGTGCCCCCTCCCCAACCCCACTTTTACACTGCTGCTACTCTCTGTTTATCATATATGCACAGTCACTTTAACTATACATTCATGTACATATGTACATACTACCTCAATAGGCCCGACCAACCACTGCTCCCACACATTGGCTAACCGTGCAATCTGCATTGTGTCCCGCCACCCACCACCCACCACCCACCAACCCCTCTTTTACATTACTGCTACTCTCGGTTCATCATATATGCATAGTCAATTTAACCATATCTACATGTACATACTACCTCAATCAGCCTGACTAACCGGTGTCTGTATCTAGCCTCGCTACTGTTTTTCACTGTCTTTTTACTGTTTTTGTTTCTTTACTTACCTATTGTTCACCCCATACCATATTTTGCACTATTGGTTAGAGCCTGTAAGTAAACATTTCACTGTAAGGTCTACACCTGTTGTATTCGGTGCGTGTGACAAATACACTTTTACATTTTGACATGTAAATGAAACAATTTTGCACTATCATGCTTCAATGACCAAAATCAAAAACACATAAACAAAAGATAGAAATGATACAATGTGTAAAAAACAGGAAAACAGAAGAGAATAAAATTCTAGGTGTACAACCTAACCTTTTTAGTTGTCGGTTAGAATCTTTTTCTTGTTGGTGCAAAACGAAAGCAACCCTTCATCTTTATTTAGGGTCCCGTCTCAATAAAGTACTGCTCCCTCCCACTTTGTCCTCACCTCAACAATCTCTTCCTCCCTTCTTCCATCTCAGATGCGTGTGGCCTGACAGACCCAGCCCATGTGGAGTCTCTGCAGGAGAAGGCCCAGGTGGCTCTGACAGAGTACGAGCGGATGCAGTACCCAGGTCAGCCCCAGCGATTTGGCCGCCTGCTCCTCCGCCTGCCCGCCCTCCGCGCGGTGCCCGCCAACCTCATCTCCCAGCTCTTCTTCATGCGTCTGGTGGGCAAGACGCCCATCGAGACTCTCATCCGCGACATGCAGCTCTCCGGAAGCTCTATCAGCTGGCCCTACGTCCCTGGACAGTAACCCCGAAAGGAAGTCTCCGTCTGGGCAGTGACGACAAGGACCACAGGTTCCTCTGACTCATCCATCTGTGTGATCCTATGCTAGCACCAGCTGGACATCATACAAGTTGCACTGCCTCCATGAACTGAGCTCTCCATACCAGCCTAGCGCCAGCTGGGTCTATTGCCAGCACACTGGTGCCAACACACCTACTGTGCACCATTATGGCAACCTGAGTCAGCTATGCCATCCGCATGCCATAGTGACTTACATACACACGTTAATGTCCTGCCAATAGAGGTCACTGGAACCATGCCTCATTTTCCACATCTCATTGCCTTTGGTGCAAAGACTTTCAACATCAACATCAAACCAAGACAGAGATCACTCTTGGTGAAATTCTGGAGAATTCTGGTAGAAAAGCTTTATATATGCAAACACAGAAGTGGTAGAGGAAATGGAACTGGGACAAGACATTTCACCCGAATCTTCATCGTCCACTGAAATTTCACTCAAAACGTAATTGTCCTTAAAGCTAGAATCCTTACTTGCTACATCCATTTTTGGACTTATAAATAAATTATATATACCCATTTATTATTGAAGAATATAACTTATAAATAACTTATAGTCTCAAACCATCGTTTAAACTACATTGTTAAATGTACCTACAGTATCTCCAAGCCCATTCCGCAGCTTTTTACCAAAACAGAGGCGGGGTGCCTGCTTTGTTATTGTTTCAATGAAGGATTCTAGCTTTAAAGAGGTTATAGATATGACATTTGAACTACTAAATCAGCCAGGCAGATAAAGTGGAAAGACTTACAGAGGGACTCAATGATAGTTTCCATGTACCACTCATAGGGCTCTTACTTGTTGTACTGGGCAACTTTTCAAACTCCACAGTCACACAAATATGGATCGATACCTCACAAGACAGCAGAATGCTATGGACGGATTTCTTCTAAAGGCAACCTCTCTGTCATTGTACAGTTGTTCACCACAGACTGCCTTCTTTTCAACAACTGCCTTTTCAATATGAATTCGGACACTGCAGTTTGAGTAGATTATTCAACTGGACATATTCTTTAAGATTAATGCAGTTTTTTTTTAATATACGGACTGATATTTAAACTACACCTGAAGATGATGAATGCAGCTGATGTGAGTGACAGGCTGATTGTTGAAACAAGGCTGTTCTCAAGTGACAAAAAAAAGTATTTAATCAAAAAGGTTGTGGCCAAATGGTTTCCCTGTGACATATCACCATGCTGAAAGGTTGTGGCCAAACGGTTCACCTATGACCTGCGACCATGCTGAAAACAAAGAGCATATACAGTTGGTACTTTCAAAATGCAGAGAAATCGCATCAAAACTAATTTGAAGTGTTAAGAAGTGTATATACTGTAGATTTAGGGAACCAAAGGTTGTCCTGCTGCATGTCACAATTTAGTTATTGATCTGTGTTTCATCTCTACGAAATGGGATTAGAAGGTAAAGTTCTTTTTTTTATGTTGAGTCAACAGTTTCTTTTTTAAAACATGAACATTTTCATGTGAAAATACCTCTACCATTCCTCGAGATGTGTCAAAAAGATGCGATTCTCCATAGCGGTGAAAATGACACTACACTGGTGCAGAACAAGAGGCTACCCCTAAGCCAATTGTGTTGCCACCACAAAGCAATGCATTCCACTAGCTCAATGCAGAACACTTAGGCAATATGGGAGTTTGTTGTAATGGCTGTTTGGTGATGTGACTGCTGCAGCCAAAATGACACGGTGAGTGTGTGGATCGTTTCTTTCCATAGGTGTGTCAGTTACCGCCATAAGAATGTCAGTTAGATGTGGGCAATATGTTTTGTACTCACAAGCTAATAAGAGATGAAATGAGTGATTTGTATATACACTAGATGAGTTTTGGGGTGATGTTTTGAAGCCACCGTGCCTCCATCTTGGCACTCCCCCACCTTGTAAAAAAATATTTTGGAAGCTATAGAAATGCATTTATTAATGTCTACGTTCATTTTTGCCACATTGATTCCATTACAAACACCTTAATTCATGCTTTTAAATTATATTATGTGAGGTAAGCAAAAATAAAATAAAAATTGTGTATAATTTTTTGAGATGACTAATGTTACCATCCCTACTAGAACAAACAATACTTAACTATATGTAATTTTGTCATTGAAACATGTAGAATTCCATTCATTCCTATGGAGGACTGCTCCTACTGGGGAGTACCAGTACGTATGTATAGGCTTTCATCAAAGAAAAACTACTGTATATGTTGTTGTTTTTTTACAAATGTCGGGAAAGAATGTGTTGCATGATCACATTGCAAAACATTATATTCTAGAATAATTTAGAATATTTAATTACAAAAAACATGTTAATTGTTATTCTTCATTAAAAACATTAAAGAGAGAATATTAGACAGCACAATAACGTGCAAAAGGTAATGCACACATTTTGTAGAATAGGTGAAAACAGCCTCCTCATTTCAATCTACCTATTGTAAATCATTTCCCAAGAAAGAACCATTACACTGTTGCATCTTGCACCGGCGTGAGGCGACATCAGACAAACTGTTACAACTGTTCGTGCTCTTTACCTGTTGTCACCATCATACGATATTCCATGAGAGCATGAGTTGGTGTCTTTTTGTCGAGCTGCTGGAAAATATAGGGTAGTGTTTTATCCTTGATTTTACAGTAACATGAGGTATGCCCCCCTAACGCAGTTTTCACTCACCCGCTTCAGGTCCTTTAGTCCGGTTGTATTCATCAGCCGCTCCCTGAGATGTAGAGGAGAATGCTAAAACATACTACTACAATCTTAGAAAAAAAGGTTCCAAAAGGCTTCTTTGGCTGTCCCCATAGGAGAACCCTTTTTGGTTCCAGGTAGAACTCTTTTGGGTTCCACGTAGAAGCCTCTGGGGTAAGGGTTCTACATGGAATCCAATAGGGTTCTACCTGGAACCAAAAGGGTTCTACCAGGAATCAAAAACTAGTTTTCAAAGGGATTTCCTATGGGGACAGCTGAAGAACATTTTTAGGTTTTTAGATAGCACCTTTTTTTTCCAAGAGTGTACTCAAAAGGGTGTTATTCATAAAAGTTAGACAGTTTTTCCACAATTGTAGAGGAAACATCACACAAATAAATGTTCGAACTCATAGGGCTGGTGACCGGGGCTTTTTATTATTTGCGTATCATTTAGCTGATTCCTAAAGCTAAAGAGAAAGGTTAAAATACCCCCTGCTCCTTAGTAGTACAAATTCTAGGTGAAAATATTGACTCATTTTACTGTTTTATTTTTATCATCTAATTTTGTACTCAAAAGGTAGTTACAAATATATTTTTAAAGTAAGCCTGTGTGCATGTGTGTGTGTGTGTGTGTGTGTGTGTGTGTGTGTGTGTGTGTGTGTGTGCTGTAACGGTGCTTGTTTCAATGAATCACAAAAAAGTTACTTTTCACATTTCTACACAAGTATCAGAATAGTGGACTGTAAAGACAAAAAAATAACCATATTCTTTCTGGCCAAAAATCTAATAGCAGATGCTTTTTCGTGCTCACCGCACCTGGTAATTCATCGTCCCATCCTCCAGGATGTCCAGCTCTCGGCTCAGTTTTTGAGCCTGGTCGCTGATGTCATCGATCTCGGCACACAGGCTCTTGTCGCTCGCCAGGTAGAACTCTTTCATATTCTGTCTGCCTGTCTGATGTTATCTCAGGGTACTGAAGAGACACATTACACAGGGAAAAAAAGAGACACAGGAAATGCCATTTGGATCAATAGTGCAATTTTCTTGAATGTTATCTTGAATGTAGAACAAAATGGCTTTCTGTCATGCTTTCCCACTAGCATGTGACATTGCTGAAACAGCACACACAGCAGATATGGAATGCTGTCTGTCTTGCTGTTTTAATGTTTAATCTATCGCTCAATCCCTTGTTCCATCCATCCCCCCCCCACCCATCAAATATGGCCCACCTATGCAAGTGGTCATTTTGGTCTTGGTCCAGTTCATTACCAGGATCCCCACCGGTGGTGTAACCGGTCTCACATTGGGTCTCCTCCTGTGAAAGGGGGGTAGGGTCCTGTTCCCTCTCCCTGTGAATGGGGTCTTCCCCAGGCTCTCTGCCTCCGTAGGTCATTGGTGTTATCATAGTAACTGGAGATAATGTCAAACTGTCACTAAAGTCGTTAACTTTTTTAACGTCCCTCTTTACGTTTGATTATTTATGCGTATAAAAACAGAGGTCGGGGCGTTTTGATATTGTTTAGTTGAACTTTACTTTGAGTATGCTGGCATTTATATGGTTATTCACAGGACTTCTTAGCACACCTATCGGTCCCGTGTTACACATGGAACTGGAACATCTCAAAATGATTCATTCATGAATTCATTTTCAAACTGTTATGAACTGGTTTGAAATAAAAGAGTTTTCCTGTTTCTAATCAAACTTTACAGCTGTGGATGAGCACTAGGGTTGGGCTAATATTATTGTTACCAATACTATTGACTATACAACTTTGGTCTATTTGACTAGGCCAAGACTATTCAGCCTAAGCTGAGGCAATTCACCCCGGGTTGAAGCTATCCGCTGTAGGTAGACACTATGGTAACCCCATTAGAGACTATCCACTCTACATCAAGACTATGGGTCACTTTGGGCCGAGACTATTCTCCCCAGACTAGCCTATTTACCTGGACTGGACTATTCATTTTAGGTCTGTAGGTAACTGTAATTAAACTACACTGAACAAAAATATAAATGCAACATACAACAATTTCACTGAGTTACAGTTCATATAAGGAAATCAATCAATTGAAATTCATTAGGTCCTATTTTGTGGATTTCACATGACTGTGCGGGGGCCTTGGAGGACATAGGCCCACCCACTTGGGAGCCAGGCCTACCCACTGGGGAGCCAGGCCCAGCCAATCAGAATGAGTTTCACCACACGAAAGGGCTTTATTACAGATGGAAATACTCCTTAGTTTCATCAGCTTTCCAGGTGGCTGGTCTCAGGCGATCCCGCAGGTGAATAAGCGGGATGTGGAGGTCCTGGACTGGCGTGGTTACACGTGATCTTTTATTGTACCCAGCACAAGGTGCATCTGTGTCTTCATCATGCTGTTTAATCAGCTTCTTGATATGCCACATCTTTCAGGTGGATAGACTATCTTGGCAAAGGAGAAATTCTCACTAACAGGACTGTAAACAAATTTGTGCACAAAATTTGAGAGAAATAGGCTTTTGTGTATGGAACACTTCTGGGATCTTTATTTCCGCTCGTGAAACATGGAACCAACACTTTACATGTTGCGTTTATATTTTTGTTCAGTATATACAGTATCAAGCCTTTTTACTCACGCATTGCCATTGTAGGTCTCCTCACTGTAGATGCTGACTGTTTCGGCTCCGTCAGAGACAACACTGTTCTCTGTCCTAAGGTCAGGGACGGCCTTCTCTGATAGGACCACAGTAGTTCTCTGCAACACAGTCCACCTGAACCAACACAATATCATTGGTAATGGTTTAAATATTTCATACATATTCGTTTTTGTGCTTGTGAGGGTGTTTTGTTCAACATGAACGCTGTGAGACAGAACGACTCAGTAGACATGCAAATGCATCTTGACCATAATGTCAAGGGTCTCATGAGGTCTTATGTCTCAGGTCTAAAGCCTGTGCACCACTTATACACCACATGAGCAGTAGAGAGTAGAACTGGAGAGTAGGGCATTCAAGGTAACTTGTTTTTTGAATGGATGTTCAACAGTACACTGAACACACAACACAAGCCCTTTTCAATGAAAACACGAACACGGACATGCACACACAACTTCCCAAAACAGCCCAAGTCAAAGTGAGACATTCTGACTGAAAATGAACTCCCACATCCATCAAACTCAGGGGCCAAAAGTATCTTCCTCCAGTTGTCTGGGATGATCAGTGTCTCTCTTTCCTCCTATTCTTAGAAGGGAAGTCACAGTCACAGGCACTCAGGGGGAAGGTGATGCACAGAAACCTGGGTTGGAAATTCCCTGAACTGCTTTCTGCATGGGTGGAAGGGTCATGTGAGCGATAAAGGGAGAGTGTCTTTCTGCATCACCAGGGGCAGAGAGAAGTGAAGTTGAAACTATTTTTGGAGTTGCCCAGAACCACTGAGTAAGCGTAAGCACGGAAGAGCATCAACCCAATGTATCTGATAAAATGAACAAATACAACATGACTTTCTGATAACACTTTTTTTTTTGAAAAGCCTGTGTATCATGCTTTATAGACAGTACCTTCTAAGATGTGCTATAAGCAGTCATAAGAGCTGAAGGTCAAGGCTTCTTATAGTAACCTTTAATAAATTCAGAAAGGCTGTCAAATAGATTCATAATGTCCACCAGAGTTGTCCTTGGATGCCACAACCCAACATCACACACTTCCAGCAACAACCTACTTCTCTTAAACATAATCACTTGGAGCAGATAGACTGAACAGTCTGTTGAGACTTGGAGTCTGTGACATGGATCCGATGGGCTGTGTGTCATTACTGTTCCCAACAGGGATATGTGTAAAACCTCAAAGGCACTGTCTAGTGAAAGAAATCCAATCAAATTGTATTGGTCGCATAAACATATTAGCAGATGTTATTGCGGATGTAGCGAAATGCTAGTGTTCCTAGCTCCAACAGTGCAGTGATATCTAACAATACAAATCTAAAAAGTAAAAGAATGGAACTAAGAAATATAGAAATACTAGGACGAGCAATGTCTGAGTCCGGAGTATAAATATATATGTGATGGAATTCATAGACAATATGGACAATATATGGATAGAATACGAAGTATATCAAATCAAAGATTATTTGTCAAGTGCGCCGAATACAACAGGTGTAGACTTTACAGTGAAATGCTTACTTACAGGCTCTAACGAACAATGCAAAAAAGGTATTAGGTGAACAATAGGTACAGTTGAAGTCGGAAGTTTACGTACAACTTAGCCAAATAAATTTCAACTCAGTTTTTCACAATTCCTGACATTTAATCCTAGTTCAAATTCCCTGTCTTAGGTCAGTTAGGATCACCACTTTATTTTAAGAATGTGAAATGTCAGAATAATAGTAGAGAGAATTATTTATTTAAGCTTTTATTCTTTCATCACATTCCCAGTGGGTCAGAAGTTTACATACACTCAATTAGTATTTGGTAGCATTGCCTTTAAATTGTTTTACTTGGGTCAAACGTTTCGGGTAGCCTTCCACAAGCTTCCCACAATAAGTTGGGTGATTTTTGGCCCATTCCTCCTGACAGAGCTGGTGTAACTGAATCAGGTTTGTAGGCCTCTTTGCTTGCACACACTTTTTCAGGTCTGCCCACAAACTTTCTATGGGATCGAGGTCAGGGCTTTGTGATGGCCACTCCAATACCTTGACCTTATTGTCCTTAAGCCATTTTGCCACAACTTTGGAACTATGCATTGTCCATTTGGAAGACCCATTCGTGACCAAGCTTTAACTTCCTGACTGATGTCTTGAGATGTTGCTTCAATATATCCACATAATTTTCTTTCCTCATGATGCCATCTATTTTGTGAAGTGCACCAGTCCCTCCTGCAGCAAAGCACCCCCAGAGCATGATATTGCCACCCCCGTGCTTCACGGTTGGGATAGTGTTCTTCGGCTTGCAAGCCTCCCCCTTTTTCCTCCAAACATAAGGATGGTCATTATGGCCAAACAGTTCTATTTTTGTTTCATCAGACCAGAGGACATTTCTCCAAAAAGTACGATTTCTGTTCCCATGTGCAGTTGCAAACCATAGTCTGGCTTTTTTATGGCAGTTTTGGAGCAGTTGCTTCTTATTTGCTGAGCGGCCTTTCAGGTTATGTCGATATAGGACTTGTTTAGTTGTGGATATACAGTTCTCAAAAAAATAAAGGGAACACTAAAATAACACATCCTAGATCTGAATGAATGAAATATTCTTATTAAATACTTTTTTCTTTACATAGTTGAATGTGCTGACAACAAAATCACACAAAAATTATCAATGGAAATCAAATTTATCAACCCATGGAGGTCTGGATTTGGAGTCACACTCAAAATTAAAGTGGAAAACCACACTACAGGCTGATCCAACTTTGATGTAATGTCCTTAAAACAAGTCAAAATTAGTAGTATGTGTGGCCTCCACGTGCCTGTATGACCTCCCTACAACGCCTGGGCATGCTCCTGATGAGGTGGCGGACAGTCTGTGATGCAACGTGGCGTTGGTGGATGGAGTGAGACATGATGTCCCAGATGTGCTCAATTGGATTCAGGTCTGGGGAACGGGCGGGCCAGTCCATAGCATCAATGCCTTCCTCTTGCAGGAACTGCTGACATACTCCAGCCACATGAGGTCTAGCATTGTCTTGCATTAGGAGGAACCCAGGGCCAACCGCACCAGCATATGGTCTCACAAGGGGTCTGAGGATCTCATCTCGGTACCTAATGGCAGTCAGGATACCTTTGGCGAGCACATGGAGGGCTGTGCGGCCCCCCAAAGAAATGCCTCCCCACACCATGACTAACCCACCGCCAAACCGGTCATGCTGGAGGATGTTGCAGGCAGCAGAACGTTCTCCACGGTGTCTTCAGACTCTGTCACGTCTGTCACATGTGCTGAGTGTGAACCTGCTTTCATCTGTGAAGAGCACAGGGCGCCAGTGGCGAATTTGCCAATCTTGGTGTTCTCTGGCAAATGCCAAACGTCCTGCACGGTGTTGGGCTGTAAGCCCAACCCCCACCTGTGGACGTCGGGCCCTCATACCACCCTCATGGAGTCTGTTTCTGACCGTTTGAGCAGACACATGCACATTTGTGGCCTGCTGGAGGTAATTTTGCAGGGCTCTGGCAGTGCTCCTCCTGCTCCTCCTTGCACAAAGGCGGAGGTAGCGGTCCTGCTGCTGGGTTGTTGCACTCCTACGGACTCCTCCACGTCTCCTGATTTACTGGCCTGTCTCCTGGTAGCGCCTCCATGCTCTAGACACTACGCTGACAGACACAGCAAACCTTCTTGCCACAGCTCGCATTGATGTGCCATCCTGGATGAGCTGCACTACCTGAGCCACTTGTGTGGGTTGTAGACTCCGTCTCATGCTACCATTAGAGTGAAAGCACCGCCAGCATTCAAAAGTGACCAAAACATCAGCCAGAAAGCATAGGAACTGAGAAGTGGTCTGTGGTCACCACCTGCAGAACCACTCCTTTATTGGGGGTGTCTTGCTAATTGCCTATAACTTCCACCTGTTGTCTATTCCATTTGCACAACAGCATGTGGAATTTATTGTCATTCAGTGTTGCTTCCTAAGTGGACAGTTTGATTTCACAGAAGTGTGATTGACTTGGAGTTACATTGTGTTGTTTAAGTGTTCCCTTTATTTTTTGGAGCAGTGTAGATACTATTGGACCGGTTTCCTCAAGCATCTTCACAAGGTCTTTTGCTGTTCTTCTGGGATTGATTTGCACTTTTCACACCAAAGTATGTTCATCTCTATTGTTTGTACAGATGAACGTGGTACCTTCATAGCTAGCTAGTAGGCTAATAATAGAGTGTCTTTGCTAAATTGTCATATATTCTTCTTCTTTACCACAGATTCCCACAAGATCTCAGACTCCAGGATGGGAAAATGCTTACAAGAAAGAAACAGATCATGTTGTCGATTTCCATCGTTACTTGAAATGCTAAAAACGTGAGAAAAAGACAATACTGTTTTATCTTAATTAGCTAGCTAGCTAGGCTACTCACCATACTATAGGCTGCAGATTTGAGTCACCCCTAAAGTAGTTATTTAAAAGAAAATGTATGAATTTTTGTATCTATTCCTTATTTTACCAGGTGAGTTAACAGAGAATACATTCTCATTTATAGCAATGACCTGGGGAAAGTTACAAAGCACACTAAAAATACATAGTTAACATACAAAATATGTAAGCACTTATTGAGTAGGCCTATATCTTTGTTTAATTTAATTATTATTCCAACAATACAAATCAATATTATTTAGTAAAAAATGTAAAGTATTTTTACATGCTGCAATAAAGTTGACGAAAGTAGAAGCTCGTCTTTTGTTTGTAGGTATTGGTAATGATGAGTACAGTGGTGGTCGGTGCCATTTAAGATGACAGAGGACAATTTTTTATAATGAGTATTACAGCATATTGGATGACTGTCATTCATATTCCATTCACCCAGCTCAATGTAGCGTCAATTGGTTTAGGCTGCTACATGATACTCAGATTTTCCCTTTACCCCATCATGAGGTTATTACAAACTAGCCTATGAATGAAAGCTTACAACGTAGGTGCATAGGTCAAGAGAAAAATGTGAATAATCAAGATGACAGACAGTGACACATTCAATAGCGCCTTGAACGCTCTTGCCTGCATCTAGCTGATCTAGGGTGTAATTATTAGTCCAACATTTACAAACGAGTTTCTCTTGGACAAATTCAGGTATGTTTATCCCCGTTTCGATCCATTTGCTTCCATTTAAGGAACGTTTTTCAATAGAATCGTCGGAATGAATACACCCCTGATCACACACAAACACAATTCACTTCAGCATGGTCAGCATGGTCATTTTTCTCATTGTATAATTCCTTCTTGCATCTATGTGCTCTCCTCCTCTCACCTTTTCCCTTAGCCTGTGGACTTCAGAGCACAATACACATCAGTTGTCTGTAATCAGGCCTTTCCAAGCCAAACCTTCATATCATGACCGCTAACCGCTACACACAGCCTACATCATTGTCACCATAGTAGTTAACGTCATAGTCAACAAAGATACTAGAACTAAGAGGTTAGTAAACCTGCTACAATCATGCAGTACAGTGTACAATCAGCAAGCAGTTTAGCAGCAGGTCCCTGTGGCAATGAATTAATAAAACCAAAGCTTACCTTGACTTGGAAGAGTTCCAGTGTTGGATAGCCATAGCCAGCTAGCTAACATGGCATCCCTCTCTGTTTGAGCCAGGTGTTTGAGTAGGATAAACTAGCTAGCTGCATTCGCTAGCTAAGTTAAAGTGAAAGTGAAAAAGATACAAAATATCTCTCTCTTTTGCTTGTCATTCATTTTTAAAGAAATTAATTTATTCAAAACTGTTGTCTTTCTCTCTCTTTGAGTCAACTACTCACCACATGTTATGCACTGCAGTGCTAGCTAGCTGTAGCTTATGCTTTCAGTACTAGATTCATTCTCTGATCCTTTCATTCGGTGGACAACATGTCAGTTCATGCTGCAAGAGCTCTGATAGGTTGGAGGACGTCCTCCAGAAGTTGTCATAATTATTGTGCAAGTCTATGAAAGGGGGTGAGAACCATGGGCCTTCTAGGCTTTCTATTGAAGTCAATGTACCCAGAGGAGGGTGGAAATCAGCTGTCCTCCGGCTACACGATGGTGCTACATGATGCTGTAGACCTTCATTCCAAAACAATGTGTTCTGAATAATTATTTGGTAACCTGAATATATTTTGTATAGTCTTATCTAAAAAAGATAACTTTTGTTATGCTTCACTACTTTTATTTGTATGAAATTCACTGAGGAGGATGTTCCTCCCCTTCCTCCTCTGAGGAGTTTTCACTGAGTGAGCAGTAAGTATATGGTAATTGCTCATAGGTAACTATTTATTTCGGTAACATACTATGTACTGTAGGTACACAATAATTACAAAAAGCCCTCAAGATGCACTTCATTACAACTAGCTAAATCCTGTGTAACACCTAATATTTGCATTTTACTTAGGCAGATATAACATATACTCTGTGTTGTACTAGTGTTTTTTTCCTCCCACTTGGATAGTGCTTCCAGAAACTTTCAAATAAGGGCTAGGAAATTAGGATGGTTAATGTACATATAAGTACGCATTAATTACAAATAAGCACCCCTCAAGATACACTTCATTTTAGCTAGTTAAATCCTGTGTACCTAGAAATTGCATTGTACTTAGGCAGATATTACATGTTCTCTGTGTTGTACTAGTGTGTTCATCCTCCCACTTGGATGGTACTTTCGGAAACCTTCAAATGAGGACCAGGTTGTCAGCATGGGTAATGTACTATATATAAGTACACATGAATTACAAGTAATTGTGCCACTTGGATGGCAATGAGGTTCAGGTTGTCATAATGGGTAACATACACATTAATTCTGAGTTATTTGGGATGACACCTGTATGAGGTTGACCTATATCTAAACTATCTAAACTATCTAAACTGTTTCTGTACACTCAAGTTAACCCAGATGGTACACTTTTTTGGGGGCAAGTGCTAGTTACAACATTGAGGGGAGATTTTGAAGAGCGCATTCGCAAGGAGGTAATTAGAGTCTATTGAGACTCCAACCTTTGTAATCTTGAACCCCGCACATCTGTCCACGAGAGATGACAACCTTGTGACAGTTGGTTACTGTATCGAATGCAGCTGAGAAGAAACAGAACACTAAATTAGTGGAAACTTGCAGATTTATAACAAGTATGGTAACAAGCATTCGTTACTTGGTAACTTTGAGTTATTACAATCAACTTCAATAGTTATTAAATTAAGTGTTACCCATGTCACTTATGAAACCAGCTCCTCCTCACAAGGAGATATTGCTACCGTATGCTGAGCTATGAGCTTATAGTATCTCTGTGAATTGTTAGTGCTAGAAATAGAATGTCTGAATAAGGGGAATTTTTTTTCATTCCTCTGTTTTCATCTTTCTGTTTGGATTTGTGTTTCACAAACTGTCAATGGCTCTTTTAATTTAATGTCCATATGGTCAATGGGTGCCATTTAACTGTTTAAACAACTCAGTGCCAGGATTGGCCGAAACCATTTAGTGATAACACAGCCATGATATTACGAATGGACTTTATCAATGATATGTCTCACATCACAATAGGACCCCAGATCCTATATGGGTCAACAAAATGCCTGTTATCCGTTGGCTGGTTAATGTTCAATCCGAGTGAAACCAACTGTGCCATAGACAAACAACCGAGAGACAATGAAAATAAGTCATGTGACTCTCCATAAACTACAGCCACTCAATGATCACAACACAAGGCCATGTTCATTCTTCAAACCACTATCTTGAGAGCTGATTTCACCTTTATGTTATCCCCCAACCGTGACTTCATCCATTTTCTATCTATTTAACTATCCAGGTGATAGGTTGAGACCTAAAAGGAATTAAAGCCAGGCACCACAGACAAACAGTTTTGCAAAATTACAGTTTTGCATGGAGTATTTTGTTCCATTAATATTATTATTTTCAAAAAGTAAAAAGTAAAATGTCAAAAGGGTAATGAAAATGTATATTTTCATTAGTTCATCATACTACCTTCATCCAAATGTTATACATTTGAATCCCTTTTAAATGGACATACATCTGTAATTTCAAAACTCACTACATTGAACCACACATTTCATAGAGAATGTTACAAACTGGACTATATGTAGTAACTTACTTTGAAGAGATGGTGATTGGGTCTAAATAGGTGTTTGAAGTTTGGTAGTCTAACATTCAGTGTCCTTGTCTTTAACTGCCATTTCCTGAAAGTCAGACTCTTTCCACATGCCAACCAATTTTTCTCAGCCTCAGAAGCATCTGCATTCATCAAATTGCATGTGGTTGTCCTTAGACATATTCTCCAAAATTGTTGTTATGTTTTCTTTAGTATTTTACAGATAGAAAGATGGGGAAAAAAAGTATTTTTCCAAGTTTGTAAGTTTGGAATATCTTAACAAAATGAAACCAAAATATTTAGGCTGACTTTATCCAGCTTCCAGAAAAAGTATTTGCGTGATTTGCAAATATGCACCTATTTAATGAGATCACCTAATTTGTATATTTTCTAATTGTATATAACCAAAATATATTTTATATTTGAGATTCTTCAAAGTAGTCACCCTTTGCATTGATGACAGCTTTGCACACTCTTGGCATTCTCTAAACCAGCTTCATGAGGTAGTCACCTGGAATGCCTTTCAATTAACAGGTTTTCCTTTTTAAAAGTTAATATGCTGAATCTCTTTCCTTTTTACTGCATTTGAGCCAATCAGTTGTGTTGTGACAAGATAGGGGTGGTATACAGAAGATAGACAAATTTGGTAAAAGACCAAGTCCATATTATGGCAAGAACAGCTCAAATAAGCAAAGAGAAACGACAGTTCCATAAAATAACTTTGAAAGTTTCTTCATGTGCAGTCTCAAAAAACATCAAGCACTCAGAGGAAATTGGCTCTCATGAGAATCGCCACAGGAAAGGTAGACCCATAGTTACTTCTGCTGCAGAGGATAAGTTCATTAGAGCCTCAGAAATTGCAGCCCAAATAAATGCTTCACACATCTCAACATCAACTGTTCAGAGGAGACTGAGGGAATCAGGCCTTCATGGTCAAATTGCTGCAAAGAAACCATTACTAAAGGACATCAATAAGAAGAAGAGACTTGCTTAGGAAATCTGTCTGTTGGTCTGATGTGTCCAAATTTGAGATTATTGGTTCCAACCGCCGTGTATTTGTGAGACGCAGAGTAGGTGAACATGTGTGGTTCCCACCGGGAAGCATGAAGGAGGAGGTGTGATGGTGTGGGGGTGCTTTTCTGATGACACTGTCTGTGATTTATTTAGAATTCAAGCCACACTTAACCAGCATGGCTACCACAGCATTCTGCAGTGATACGCCATCTAATCTAGTTTGCACTATGTGGGACAACATAGAGCTTACATTTAATGATAGCATTTACCACAGGCCTTTAAAAGGAAATGATTTAATAACCATGTCTCTGTCACAACAAATACAGTCATGGGTAGTAATTCTACAATTCAAAAGGCATGCTGGGAAATGTGCAAATTAGGCTTTACACCATACAGCGTTAAAACAACACCCACATTTTTTTACTGAAACAATTCAGGTGTTCATTTCTTACACTCAAAGTCCAGTTTGCTCTAAGTGTTATGTTTTACACTGTAGGTGTTGAGCATTACGCTACAGTAGAGCTATGCAAACACCTCAATCAAGTTAATTTGAACACTTTGAACGCTTTGAACACTTAGAACTATTGAACGGTTTGGGATAGAGAGACATTTTTCTACATTATATGGACACGGTACAGCAAAGCCAAGCCAGCCCATGCTTATGGTTCTCACAGGGCAAGTGAAATGATATGCTACAATGACTTTGCTCTATGGATGACCAAATCTGCCATAATTATAAATAAATAAATGCACCAATACAGTGCATTCGGAAAGTATTCAGACGCCTTCCCTTTTCCACATTTTATTACGTTACAGACTTATTCTAAAATGTATAGAATACATTTTTTCCTATCATTGTACACACAATAACCCATAATGACAAAGCTAAAACAGGTTTTTAGACATTTCTGCAATTTTATAAACTATTTTTTATTATTTTATTTACATAAGTATTCAGCGGAGCCTTGTCTGGCAGCGAAACAGTTTATTCAGCCTCATTTATTGCCTTTTTTAAAAACATAGCAGATATTCTTTTTATTTAACAAGGCAAGTCAGTTGAGAACAAATTCTTATTTTACAATTACGGTCTACTAAACCCTCCCCTAACCCGGACGGCGCTGGGCCAATTGTGCACTGCCCCTATGGGACTCCCGATCACGGCCGGTTGTGTTTCAGCCGGGATCAAAGCAGATTCTGTAGTGACGCCTCTAGCACTGAGATGTAGTGCCTTAGACTGGTGTGCCACTTGTGAGCTCTGATATGGCTAACTTGCTTAAACAAATGTGGTTTCTACTGACAATTCAGATGTACAAACTATGGCATAAGGATAAGAGGCAATCTGTAATTTTGATTAAGACATTAATGAGCGAGCTAGGGCAGATGTAGTCAATATACCTATTTGTACAGCACTTTTTAAATATACAGCGACAGAATTCAGAATATGGGCCGTTCTTACAGTGTTCTCCCTGTACACCAAGTCAGACGTAGGATAAATAAAGGGGGCATATAAGCAGACAATGAAAGCTCTTATAACAGGTTATAGGCTACATGTGCACCACCAAGTCAGAACATTAGGCAAAATTAAGAGGGGAAAATATACCAAATTATTAGGGTGAGGCACATGGGCTACTAACAGCTTACTACACAACATACACTTAGTATTACTTTCTTAGCTACAGTATACATATCTCCCTGGCATATTACATAATTTATGCAACAGCATACAATACATTTTTGGACTCACCTTGTTGTGTTGTGCTCACTTGAACAGGAAGGTGGTGCGGCGGTCCTTCGTGGGCAAATTTGCCAGCAAACTTTGTCATCAAAGTCTGGCATTCTCTGGATTCATGATATTTTCATGACAACTGAGAACTCTGTTGTTTCGAGTTTCGAGTTGGATGACTGTTCAAAATGTATTTTCCCAGTCGGAGATCGTTTTTTCCTGAGTTCCCAGTTGTCTTGAACTAACTGAAGTCAGATATCCCAGTTCTGTGTTAACAGTTGTTTTGAGTGCAGCAGACATCATGCTGGATTGACAGCATGGCCAATGTTGAATGTTTATAATTTTAAACTTGGAAAGCAGATCCTATTCAACCAAGAATTGGGACCACACACCCACTTATTGTTGAATCTGCAATTTCCAACTTGTGTAATGTTTATGTCTAATGGCCGATGAGCACCGATACGTTTTATCTATCATTTCTCTTCATTATTTCTCTTCATATGACAAGGATTAAAAAGGATTTGCCAGTAGATTGTCGGCTTGATTCATGATTATGACTGCTAGCTAAGATTTTGAAAGTGTGATGTTGACATGATCAATCCAATCAAAGCTACTATAGATATAACGTAATTTGACATCATTTTATTTGTGACCTTGAGCCTTCTTGGATGGGCACTGTATATATATACTGTATATCCCAGACAAGAGTGAATGGAATAAGTGAATGGGATAAGTGAATATAAGTCAGTGATTGTGTCCGTATCAGTTTGTATGAATTTGAGCTGTTACATACAATACATGTTAACAGCAGTTGAGGCTTCTGAGGGGAGAACGGCTCATAATAATGACTAGAATAGAGCGAATGGAATGGCATCAAACACATGGAAACCATGTGTTTGATGTATTTGATACCATTGCACTTATACCACACCAGCCATTGCGAGCCCGTTCTCCCCAATTAAGGTGCCACCAACCTCCTGTGGTTGACAGAATGGCTGTGAGTCAGAGAGAGAGAGAGAGTGTGTTGCTGTACTCCCAGGTAAGGCCCTTCCTTCCGGTACCACCGAAGGCCACAGTATTCAATCAGGAACCTTGAAGATGTGTCACCATCCAGGCACATATCACAGCATGCAGTGGCCTGATGGCAATGCATTATGTACCTTTCATCACCAATGCTGTATTAACTTTTACTGCACATGTTGAACAATTCAACTCATTGATATTAGCATCATTGATATTGTCACGCCCTGATCGGTTTCACCTGTCTCACCCCCTCCAGGTGTCGCCCATTTTACCCTGTGTATTTATACCTGTGTTCTCTGTATGTTTGTTGCCAGTTCGTCTTGCTTATCAAGTCAACCAGCATTTTTCTCAGCTCCTGCTTTCCCTAGTCTCTCTTTTTCTCACCCTCCTGGTTTTGACCCTTGCCTGTCTGGACTCTGAGCCTGCCTGCCTGAACACTCTGCCTGACCTGACCTTGAGCCTGCCTGCCATCCTGTACCTTTGCCCCACCACTCTGGATTATCGACCCCTGCCTGCATTGACCTGTCGTTTGCCTGCCCATGTTGCTGTAATAAACATTTGGGTCTTACTTGAAACGTTATAGAAATATGGAAATTCACAAACAATATTCAGTTCATTAGCATTTACTAATAGGGGTAGGCAACCCTGGTCCTGGAGTGCTTCATGTTTTTGATTTAAGACTTGGAAGACCAGGTGTGCTGAATTTAGGCTATCACTGAACTGATCAATTAGCTCAGCAATAGAACGTTCAATTGAACGGAAGTGGTGCTGTAGTGAATGACCAGTTGGAAAATGGGGAAGTGTTGGGTTGTGGGTTCAAAATGAACCAGTGCCCTTTAAAATACGTCACTCGATGATTCAAGCCACACCCCACACACCCACTGAACGGAGCAAACGGAGCTAAAAGTCTATTCAAGAACGTTTTGAGAAAGTGTGTCAATCAGTATAAACCGTTCCGCAACATAGATAACGTTCAAACGAACTGAATGCACCCCTATTTTAGGGCGTGGTTGGAACAAAATCTTGCAGTACCTGCGGCATTCCAGGAACAGGGTTGCCTACTCCTCCTTGTGGGTCTTGTGGTGTCGCAACTGTTGTGAAAAGTATTGGGCAACAGCTTTCTTCCAGGGCCCATATTCACAAACTGTCTCAGAGTAGGGATAGTGATCTAGGATAACCTCCCCCTTGTCAATGTAATTGTACTCAGTGTGAAGGAAAAACAGATCTTAAAATCAGTACTTCTTTGTGAATATGGGCCTTGGCTTATCAGCATGCTGGCCTGTCAGCAATGCCACTCCACCTGAAATACAACAAAAACATGAATAAGAATTATCTTACTCGGTAACGTAGATAATTAGGTAATGAAACACACATGTAAATGTGCACAAGTCTAATCAGCTAAATTGTCTGAAAACAACACAGCCTATTTGCAGTGAAATTAGGAGGGGCATTTCTCTTGCCAACGTTCAGTCACCAGTAAACAGGCAGGGGAACAAAGTAGTTTGACTTAGACTGTTGAATATTCAGTAACTAGCTGGTCTTTACACTATAGCTAAAATATCAACGCAACATGCAACAATTTAAAACATTTTACTGAGTTTCAGTTCATAAAAGGAAATCAGTCAATTTAAATAAATTCATTAGGCCCTAATCTATGGATTTCACATGATTGGGCATGGACGGAGCCACTGGGGAGCCAGGCCCAGCCAATCAGAAAAAATTTTTTTCTCACAAAAGGGCTTTATTACAGACATACTCCTCAGCACCCCACCGCCTCCCTTTTCCCTCATCAATCTACACACAATACCCCACAATGACAAAGAAAAAACAGGTTTTTAGACATTTTTGCACATTTATTTAAAAAAAAAATATAATAATGATATGACATTTACATAAGTATTCAGACCCTTTACTCAGTACTTTGTTGAAGCACCTTTGGCAGCGATTACAGCTTCAAGTCTTTTTGGGTATGATGCTACAAGCTTGGGACACCTGTATTTCTCCCATTCTTCTCTGCAGAACCTTTTCAAGCTCTGTCAGGGTGGATGGGGAGCATCGCTGCACAGCTATTTTCATGTCTCTCCAGAGATGTTCGATCAGGTTTGGTCCTCCATATTGATCATGACGCATGCAACAAATGATATCAACACCCCGAGGGCGTTGGACACAAAATACGAATACAAATGTAACAACAACACAACGCAATAGATAAACAAGTTCTTTGAATTTCTTTTGCGGGTGACTTTTCATTATAGGATAGACATTTGTGCTTTCTAGCTGCACCAGTCAAAGCATTGGAGCGTGTAATGAAGCAAAACTTTAGTGGTTAAAAACATTAATGTCCCCCTCACATACTGAAATTGCATCTTTGTCCCCCCCCCCCCCAGTTGGAATTGGATACCAAACGAGGCAACGGCGTGCTTAAGGGCCATGCGGACGCCTCCGAGCAGTCGGGTAGGCTGTTTGGAATGTTTATCCGACTGGATTTTTTAAAATTATTATAATAATATTATGTCCCCCCCACTTCTAAAACCAAAGCTGCACTCCTGGTCAGATGTATATAGATTTTTAATAAAAAATGAGGTGAAACTTAACAAATTATCATATGATGCAAAACGCATCATACCGGCTGTTTTCTATATTTTTTTATGTTGTATATCTTGAAAACTTGACTGCTGACATGCAAAACATTTTGGGACTATATCAAAAATCGACTAATGAAACAAATACCGGTCCTGCATCATTTGAAGTACATCTTATAAAGGCTTTATAAAGCTTTCAGTAAGGCTTCATAAACACTACATAGAAGCTTCACAAATCATCTATAACTATATATCATGCTCTATAAAGATTCATAATGTGGCATAACTGTGTGACATAACCATTCATTTATTTTTTCACATTTATTAATCCTCTACAGAGCATTAAATACGGTTATAAATCATTGGTGGCCAATTTATGTAGTGCTTATGAAGTCAATCTCTAAAACGTATTACATGCAGAATTATAGCATTGAGGCAATTCCATGGTAACAGAGTGATGCTGAGACTCAGGTGTTTTTATTTAAAATGTATGTCAAACAAAAACCAATGATTGCAGGTAAACAAACCTTACATTTACACAAATAATAAAGATGTTTTACTGTCACATTCGCCGATAGGTGCAGTGAAATGTGTTGTTTTACAGGGTCAGCCATAATAGTATGGCACCCCTGGAGCAAACTAGAGTTAAGTACCTTGCTCAAGGGCACATACAGATTTTTCACCTTGTCGGCTCAAGTATTCAAACCAGTGACCTTTCTACTTTGATCAATTTCCACATACAGTGGGGAGAACAAATATTTGATACACTGCCGATTTTGCAGGTTTTCCTACGTACAACGCATGTAGAGGTCTGTCATTTTTTATCATAGGTATACTTCAACTGTGAGAGACGGAATCTAAAATCCAGAAAATCACATTGTATGATTTTTAAGTAATTAATTTGCATTTTATTGCAATGACATAAGTATTTGATACATCAGAAAAGCAGAACTTAATATTTGGTACAGAAACCTTTGTTTGCAATTACAGAGATCATACGTTTCCTGTAGTTCTTGACCAGGTTTGCACACACTTGCAGCAGGGATTTTGGCCCACTCCTCCATACAGACCTTCTCCAGATCCTTCAGGTTTCGGGGCTGTCGCTGGGCAATACGGACTTTCAGCTCCCTCCAAAGAATTTCTATTGAGTTCAGGTCTGGAGACTGGCTAGGCCACTCCAGGACCTTGAGATGCTTCTTACGGAGCCACTCCATAGTTGCCATGGCTGTGTGTTTCGGGTGTTGTCATGCTGGAAGACCCAGCCACGACCCATCTTCAATGCTCTTACTGATGGAAGGAGGTTGTTGGCCAGGATCTTGCGATACATGGCCCCATCCATCCTCCCCTCAATACGGTGCAGTCGTCAAGTCCCCTTGGCAGAAAAGCATCCCCAAAGAATGATGTTTCCACCTCCATACTTCACGGTTGGGATGGTGTTCTTGGGGTTGTACTCATCCTTCTTCTTCCTCCAAACACGGCGAGTGGAGTTTAGACCAAAAAGCTCTATTTTTGTCTCATCAGACCACATGACCTTCTCCCATTCCTCCTCTGGATCATCCAAATGGTCATTGGCAAACTTCAGACGGGCCTGGACATGCGCTGTCTTGAGCAAGGGGACCTTGCATGCACTGCAGGATTTTAATCCATGACGACGTAGTGTGTTACTAATGTTTTTTTTTAGACTGTGGTCCCAGCTCTCTTCAGGTCATTGACCAGGTCCTGCCGTGTAGTTCTGGGCTGATCCCTCACCTTCCTCATGATCATTGATGCCCCACGAGGTGAGATTTTGCATGGAGCCCCAGACCGAGGGTGATTGACCGTCATCTTGAACTTCTTCCATTTTCTAATAAGTGCGCCAACAGTTGTTCCCTTCTCACCAAGCTGCTTGCCTATTGTCCTGTAGCCCATCCCAGCCTTGTGCAGGTCTACAATTTTATCCTTACACCCTCTCTTATGTCCTTACACCCTCTCTGGTCTTGGCCATTGTGGAGAGGTTGGAGTCTGTTTTATTGAGTGTGTGGACAGGTGTCTTTTATACAGGTAACGAGTTCAAACAGATGCAGTTAATACAGGTAATGAGTGGAGAACAGGAGGGCTTCTTAAAGAAAAACGAACAGGTCTGTGAGAGCCGGAATTCTTACTGGTTGGTAGGCGATCAAATACTTATGTCATGCAATAAAATGCTAAATCGACAGTGTACCAAATACTTCTTCTACCCACTGTAAATGTTTTAATCTGAAAGCCCTTTATGCCAGGATCTGTTCTTATGGCCTCCGCCAGGGGTTCTATGGCTAGCACAAAAAGGAGCGGGGAAAGTGAACAGCCTTGTCTACAACCTCTAAAGACTGGGAAAGTGGCTGACATCATGACATTAGTGGTGAGCTTGGTTTGCAGTTCATAGTATAAAATCTTAACCCAGTTGACAAATGAAGGACCAAAATTAAACTTAGCAAGGACCTAGAATAGGTACTGCCACTCCAGCCTATCAAAGGCTTTTTCAGCATCGAGAGTATCTGCTGCTATACTGTACTAGGATCGCTCCTCACACTGGCCATGTGAATTACGTTGAATAATCTGCGCAAATTATTGGTGGAGGATCTTTTCTGTATAAAGCCTGTTTAATTGGTGTTGGTCAGGTTTAGTCAACTATTGGCCTAATCTATTCGCAATCGCCTTAGAAATCGATTTATAGTCAGCATTGAGGAGCAAGATCAGCCTATAAGAAGAGCATTGTAGGGGGTATTTATTTTTCTTATTTATAACTTTTATAATAGCCGTGAAAAAGGAGTCCGTTAGGCTCTGTGTCACAGCAGCTAAATTTAGAACATCCATCAAGAGGGTAATAAGCAAATCCTTAAACCCCTTCTAAAACTCTGGGGGAAAGCTATTGTCTCCTGGTGATTTGCCGGATTGTAGAGAGGAAATTGCCTTTTCGATTTCTGTTTTTGTTAAGGGATGATCTAGTTCGTTTTGGTCTTCCTGTGTGAGGTGCGGTAGTTCATTAGTAGACAGAATTGTGTCTATCATTGTTGTTCTGTTCCATCAGAAGTGTATAGAATAGTATTGTTTAAATTACTCATTAATCTCTTCCGGGTTGTGAGTCACTTGACCGTTTTGAGTTTCGATAGAGTTGATGGTTCTCAAATTCTCCTCAGTTTTTATCTGCTTTCTCCCCCAATTCAAAATATCTTTGCCTAGTTCTAAGAGTAGCCTTTTCAGTTTTGTAAGTACTTAGGCTATTATATTTTAGTTTTTTATTCACCAATGAGTGGTGTGTTTCTTTAGAGCCAGATTTATGGTGTTCCTTTTGTAGTAATAGGATTTTGTTCTCTAATTCATTCAATTCAGCAGTGTATTTCTTTTTGAGACCTTTGCTATAGGAAATTATTTGACCACTAAGAAAGGCCTTCAATGTATCCCAGAGTACAAAACTATTGCGAGAGGACGGACAGTTTGTTTCACAGAAAAACTTAATTTGGTCTCTGATAAATTGACAAAATTCTGTCTGTTTCAAAAGAGTTTGTTTAGGCACCATATACAGGTCCCTTGAACTCCATCCGGCATCCAAACAGAAAGCGTGAGGAGAGAATGATCTGAGATAGCTCTGGATAAATACTCAGTTTCCACAACTATGGGTTAACTGTGCTGATAGGAGAAAATGATCAATCCGGGCATGAGAATTATTAGGGCAGGAGTAGAATGAGTAATCTCTATCTTGCAGGTGGAGCTTTCTCCATGTGTCTATCAAATGGAAGCCTTTCATAATTATAAAGTATATTTGGATGACTTAGTCAATGAGGTTGCTTTAGGATCTATCCAGAATCGGATACAGACGAAAATGAAAGTCGTCCCCAGCTAAGAGTGTTCCCTGAAATTCTGCTAATATATCTTGACTGAAAATATGCTCATCATAATTAGGTGCTTATAAATTTAGCAAGGTCAGACTACATTCTGCCATGGACTACTATATAACATCCCAGTGGATCAATAGTTGTTTTCGGTACACAGAAGGGTACATTCTTATTGATAAACACAGCTACTCCCTGTGTCTTCGTGTTAAATGAAGAGGCAAAGACCTGTCCCATGCATTCCCTCTTTAACTTAACTAAATAAAATAAAATGTTATTGGTCACATACACATATTTGGCAGAAATGCGGGAGTAGCGAAATGCTTGTGTTCCTAGCTCCAACAGTGCAGTAGTATCTAAAAATTCACAACAATACACACAAATCTAAAAGTAAAAGAACGGAATTAAGAAATATATTAATATTAGATAGAGCAATGTCGGAGTGACATTGACTAAAATACCGTAGAATAGAATACAGTATATACAGATGATAAGAGTATAGCAGTATGTAAACATTATTTCAACATCATTAAAGTGGAGGTGTTGTTTCCTACCTTCACCAGCTGGGGGCGGCCCGTCAGGTAGTTCAGGACCCAGTTGCACAGGACAGGGTTCAGACCCATGGTCCCAAGCTTAATGATGAGCTTGGAGGGTACTATGATGTTGAATGCTGAGCTGTAGTCAATGAACAGCGTTCTTACATAGGTATTCCTCTTGTCCTGATGGGACAGGGTAGTGTGCAATGCGATGGTGATTGCATCGTCTGTGGATCTAATGAGGCGATAAGCAAATTGAAGTGAGTCTAGGGTGTCAGGTAAGGTAGAGGTGATATGATCCTTAACTAGCGTCTCAAAGCACTTTAAGATGACAGATGTGAGTGCTATGGGGCAATAGTCATTTAATAGTCACATTGGGTACAACATCTCCTACACACTTCCTGATGAACTCAGTCACGGTATCCGTGTATTCGTCGATGTTATTCTAAGAGGCTACCCGGTCCACGTGATCAAAACAATCTTAAAGCATGGATTCCGATTGGTCAGATCAGCGTTGAATAGACCTTAGCACGGGTACTTCCTGTTTGAGTTTCTGCCTATAGGAAGGGAGGAGCAAAATAGAGTTCTGATTAGATTTGCCAAAGGGAGGGCGGGGAGGGCCTTGTAGGTATTTCAAAAAGTTGAGTAGCAGTGGTCCAATATTTTTCCAATGCGAGTACTACAGTCAATGTGTTGGTAGAACTTCTGTAGCGTTTTCCTCAGATTTGCTTTGTTAAAATCCCCAGCTACAATAAATGCGGCCTCGGGATATGTGGTTTCCAGTTTGCTCCATTATGTTCTACACCTGTTAGATGTGTTTCTTATATAAACGCAACATCAGTCTTTAGCTTTTTCAAGTACATAAGCACTCATTTTCATTTAACAGGTCCATTCAGTCCATTAACTTTCAATGATGTATGATTTACTGTCTTAGCCAGGAATATGTCCAATAAGGGTGTCGGATATTCTTTTGCCTATTTTCAGTGAGCCTGTAGTCAAATACATAATATAAAGCAAACGTCTCTCAGAAAACATTACTGTAACATAAAGAAAACAAAACAATCTGTTCCCTTTTTCCCCCCGGTGTTGTTCTTGAACGCGTCCAGCACAAATCTCACCTGTAGTGGAGCTACACTTCCTGCGTCGCTATTCCTATATTCGATTTCTCACATGAAGGCAAACGTGAGCCTGGAGCTCAAAACCAGTAAATTTAAAAAACAGCATCCTTATATGATACAAGTAAAAATATCATGGCTCAGCCATACAAAAAGGTCTAGCACATCACAGTGATGCCTCTGAGGACCATGCCTGTCCCAAATAGCAATGTAAAAACAAAGTGACACTCTCTGGTGAAAATTTATAGTTGTGATCTTACCTCATTGATCTGTCCTTAGCCTCTCTGTGATATTCGGAACGGTAGCGTCCCACCTCAACAACAGCAAGTGAAAGTGCAGGGCGCCAAATTCAAAACAACAGAAATCTCATAATTAACATTCCTCAAGCATACAAGTATTTTACACCATTTTAAAGACAAACTTCTCGTTAATCCCACCACAGTGTTTGATTTGAAATAGACTTTACGGCGAAAGCACACCAAACGATTATGTTAGGTCAGCACCTAGTCACAGAAAAACACAGGCATTTTTCCAGCCAAAGAGAGGTGTCACAAAAAGCAGAAATAGAGATACAATTAATCACTAACCTTTGATGATCTTCATCAGATGACACTCATAGGACTTCATGTTACACAATACATGTATGTTTTGTTCGATAAAGTTCATATTTATATCCAAAAATCTGAGCTTACATTGGCGTGTTAGGTTCAGTAGTTCCAAAACATTCGGTGATTTTGCAGAGAGCCACATCAATTTACAGAAATACTCATCATAAATGTTGATGAAAATACAAGTGTTATACATGGAACTTTAGATAAACTTCTCCTTAATGCAACTGCTGTGTCAGATTTCAAAAAAGCTTTACCCAGCACACCCTGCAATAATCTGAGTATAGCGCTGGGACAACAAAACAGCCAAACAGATATCTGCCATGTTGTGCAGTCAACAGAAGTCAGAATAGCATTATATATATTCACTTCCCTTTGATGATCTTCATCAGAATGCACTCCCAGGAATCCCAGTTCCACAATAAATGTTTGATTTGTTCGATAAAGCCCCTCATTTATGTCCAAATACCTTCTTTTTCTTTGCGCGTTTAGTACACAATCCAAAATCACGATGCTCAGGCAAGTCCATGCGAAAGTTCAGACGAAAAGTTATATTACAGTTCGTAGAAACATGTCAAACGAAGTATAGAATCACACTTTAGGATGTTTTTATCATATATCTTCAATAATGTTCCAACCGGAGAATTCCTTTGTCTGTAGAAAAGCAATGGAACGCAAGCTAACTATCACGTGAACGCGTGTGGTCAGCAAATGGCACTCTGCCAGACCTCTGTCTCATTCCCCTCTCATTCGCCCCCACTTCACAGTAGAAGCGTCAAACAAGGTTCTAAAGACTGTTGACATCTAGTGGAAGCCTTAGGAAGTGGAGTATGACCCCATAGACACTGTGGTTTCGATAGGGAATTAGTTGAAAAACTACAAACCTCAGATTTCCCACTTCCTTGTTGGATTTTTTCTCAGGTGTTCGCCTGCCATATGAGTTCTGTTAAACTCACAGACATCATTCAAACAGTTTTAGAAACTTCAGAGTGTTTTCTATCCAAATCTACCAATAATATGCATATATTATCAACTGGGCATGAGTAGCAGGCGGTTTACTCTGGGCACCTTATTCATCCAAGCTACTCAATAATGCCCCCCAGTCCCAAAGAAGTTATAGTATAATCCAGCAAAGCAGTCCTACCGGTTATGAAAGTAATAAGGCATGCTAGTGGGATACAGCCCAGCACAGGATGTTGGTGGCACTTAATTGGGGAAGATAATGGTTGGAGTGGAATAAGTGGAATAGTATCAAATACATCAACCATTTCCTGAGCCGATCGCCTGCAGTCCACAGAGAAATGTTGCGACTTCTTTGGGCGTTTTGAAGAATCTTCTCTGTCCACCATGGATGATTCTCATCATTGCAGGTTGAAGCAGCGCAAAGGGAATGGTCTTGGAGGTAAATGATCTTTACACCTGGTAGAAGTCCTTCCTGCGTTTTACCATCCCGGGACTCATGTCTGGAAATAATTGAATTAACTCCTCATTGTATAGGATCAACCCCTTCTCTTTGAAATGTTTGGCCGAGAACTGAGAACTTTCTCTCTGTCCTGGTACCTCAGGAACTGGACAAGTAAGGGTTGTGGGTTCTGATCAGGGGGTGGGCGAGTGACCTGTGTGCCCATTTGATGATCAGGGGCTCAGCAAAATGTTCTTTGCCCAGAAGGAAGGGGATAATGGCAGCAGAGAAATCAATGGGGTCCATCCCTTCACAGCCCTTGCGGAGGCCGATAATTCTAATGTCGCTTCGCCTACTGTAGTTTTCAAAATGGTCGACCTTATTCATCAGGTATTCGTTGTTTTTTGCGCAGTTTCTGTAATTTCGTCCCCATGCCCTCTAGCTTGTCCTCAGCACTGCCGACAGGCTCTTCAGACTCTTCCATTCGTGATCCTAGCTTGTTGATTGATGTTGTCAAACCTGAGATGGAGTTGTTGATTTCAGCCAGCTGTGCTGAGATGGAGCAGCTAATCTCAGCCGTTTTCAAGTTAAATTGTGTTGTGAGGGAGTTATTGCCTTCTGTGATCAGGATGGGGGCTAGCCTAGCTTCTTGCTGATGTGTAATGGCGCCATCTTGGGTTTCCCAGGAGGCTATTGTCAGAGGTTCTTTCTCCATCCTTTTTTGGTCTGTTTTAGTGCTTTTCTAACCTTTTTCTGTCTTGTAGGCATATCACCAGTTATCAAGTTTTAGGATAAATTTGTTAAAGATTCATCGGGAATTCTCAGTCAAGCTTCTTCCTAGCTTCTCTGCATCATGTAACCCCCCAGAGGTGGAGTTATTAAATTACATTCCAAATTCCGTATCACCAAGCAAAAACAATGGTAGTTCCAACTGATAACGTTCACTTCCCTGAAATGTCTGTAATGTCATGTTTCTTCTCGCATTATCGCATTGTTATATTTTAAAAGTTCCGGATGTATTTTAAGTTTAACATTACAGTTATTCTCACTTGGAATATACTTTCCGAGGCTATCATCTATTTCTCATGCATGTACATATCCTCAAACTATCAAAAACATTAGCCATGTCAACACAAACCTCACCAGAGAGCAGCAGAGCTGTCTGAGGTTGTGCATAGGTTGCTATTGAGCTGTAATTAGGACATTTTCAGCTGACCTTTAAACTTGGCAATACTTTCTTTGTGTGTCTGTTTGGAATACAGTTGTGTCTTATAAATGTCTGTGTGCAGTACTCCAAAAACAGGGAATATTCAGAAAAACATTAAATCCACATGTCCGAGGCATCATCACATCGAAACGACTGGTTCCTGCAAAGATGCTCGGAAATGCTAGCTGTCTCATGTGCAGCAGCTAAGATGGTGAGGAACCTCCTCACGCAGTACAAAGCATGGATTTAATATACACTGCTCAAAAAAATAAAGGGAACACTAAAATAACACATCCTAGATCTGAATGAATGAAATATTCTTATTAAATACTTTTTTCTTTGCATAGTTGAATGTGCTGACAACAAAATCACACAAAAATTATCAATGGAAATCAAATTTATCAACCCATGGAGATCTGGATTTGGAGTCACACTCAAAATTAAAGTGGAAAACCACACTACAGGCTGATCCAACTTTGATGTAATGTCCTTAAAACAAGTCAAAATTAGTCTCAGTAGTGTGTGTGGCCTCCATGTGCCACGTCCCTACAACGCCTGGGCATGCTTCTGATGAGGTGGCGGATGGTCTCCTGAGGGATCTCCTCCCAGACCTGGACTAAAGCATCCGCCAACTCCTGGACAGTCTGTGATGCAACGTGGCGTTGGTGGATGGAGTGAGACGATGTCCCAGATGTGCTCAATTGGATTCAGGTCTGGGGAACGGGCGGGCCAGTCCATAGCATCAATGCCTTCCTCTTGCAGGAACTGCTGACACACTCCAGCCACATGAGGTCTAGCATTGTCTTGCATTAGGAGGAACCCAGGGCCAACCGCACCAGCATATGGTCTCACAAGGGGTCTGAGGATCTCATCTCGGTACCTAATGGCAGTCAGGCTACCTCTGGCGATCACATGGAGGGCTGTGCGGCCCCCCAAAGAAATGCCACCCCACACCATGACTGACCCACCGCCGTACCGGTCATGCTGGAGGATGTTGCAGGCAGCAGAACGTTCTCCACGGCGTCTCCAGACTGTCACGTCTGTCACATCTGCTCAGTGTGAACCTGCTTTCATCTGTGAAGAGCACAGGGAGCCAGTTGCGAATTTGCCAATCTTGGTGTTCTCTGGCAAATACCAAACGTCCTGCACGGTGTTGGGCTGTAAGCACAAACCCCACCTGTGGACGTCGGGCCCTCATACCACCCTCATGGAGTCTGTTTCTGACCGTTTGAGCAGACACATGCACATTTGTGGCCTGCTGGAGGTCATTTTGCAGGGCTCTGGCAGTGCTCCTCCAGCTCCTCCTTGCACAAATGCGGAGGTAGCGGTCTACCTGAGCCACTTGTGTGGGTTGTAGACTCCGTCTCATGCTACCACTAGAGCGAAAGCACCACCAGCATTCAAAAGTGACCAAAACATCAGCCAGGAAGCATAGGAACTGAGAAGTGGTCTGTGGTCACCACCTGCAGAACCACTCCTTTATTGGGGGTGTCTTGCTAATTGCCTATAATTTCCACCTGTTGTCTATACCATTTGCACAACATTATATGCAATTTATTGTCAATCAGTGTTGCTTCCTAAGTGGACAGTTTGATTTCACAGAAGTGTGATTGACTTGGAGTTACATTGTGTTGTTTAAGTGTTCCCTTTATTTTTTTGAGCAGTGTATTTAGGAATTTTCTCCATAAAAAAAAAATAGATCTGCAACTGGACACCATATCGAGAATGAACAAAGTATCGCCAAGACCAGGTTAGTTGAAAAATTACATGGTGGTGTTTTACTTTAGCCAAGCCGTAATGTTGACTTTAGAGTCATCACATAACGGCGTTACAAGTCGTAACTACAAGAATGTGCACCCTACCTTCTCTTGTGTCTGCTCCAAAACGACTGCTCTCTCCTTCAAAATGTGGAGGTATTTGGAAAGATGGAAGAGATATGACACTTCTGGAATATTTTGTCATTTGCACCTGCTGTATAGGCTAGCTGCATAACTCTTGACATTAATACATTTTTATTCAACACAAAACAATGAAAATTGCTCAAATAAATGTTTATACATCCATTCTTATTGCCCCAGCTAGCACATAATGTTCTGAGAACCATATGTTTCTTAGAGCTTGGTGATAGCGTGGTGGTCCTGTAATTATTTTGCATATAACCTTCCCCACACTTTCTGGGAATGGTGCAGGATAGTTGCTTGGCTTTGGAACATTCTCAGCACATTTAAGGAACTTGACAAACAAACTTTATTTTCTTGATATTTTATTAATAGTGTAAGTCATTTAGCAGATGCATTTACCCTAAGCGACTTACACTCACGCGTGCATTCATTTTATGTATGGTTGCTCCTGGGAATCAAACCCACTACCCTGGCATTAGGAGTGCTATGCGCTACCAACTGAGCTACAAATCAACATATTACTTATTACTTTAACATAAGCTTTCCTGAAATGTCAAACATTAAATGTTGGTAATGTTCTAGGAATGTTCTCCAACTGGTTTGACATTGGGAATATTCTCAAATAGTTTAGAGAGTATTAAGAAAAACAATTATTCTGTGGGAATTTTAGTACTTCAGCATAACATTTTCTACAGGTTTCCTCATGGTTCTATTTAAAGTCATGTTCTCAAATTGTTCCAAGAACGTTAAGAAACAACATTCCTCTGTTAGAATTTCAGAACTTCTGCGGAACATTTTTTACATGTTTCTTCATGGTTCTATTTAAAGTTATGTTCAGAGAACGTTAAGAAAACATTCCATAAAAAACACTATAAAACTTTAGTAATTTTCAGAGAATATTCTAAGACTGTTATTTAAAAACATATATATTCCATCCTCAGCAGCAACAAAACTCTCTATCCTCTATCTTGTTAAGTGTGTTCAGGTGTGTTGGCCAATTAGTGGGGATGGCCATCACACCTGAACACACTTAACAAGATAGAGATTAGAGAGTTTTGTTGCTGCTGAGAATGGAATATATATATATCTCTGATCTTAATGAGTGCTTGTTTCCTTTGAAATAGGGTCTGTTTGAATAGACTAAAAGGAACAGCCTTTTATGCGTAAAAAACACGTCATGCTATCTCCATCTTGGTGACTTAGTGGATTTATTCCAATGATCGAGAACAAAAGATTATAGGTTTGGATCTCACTGATACTGTGTCACAATACAAAATAAATGTATTTGCACGATTAATGCCTAAGGAAATACATTTCCATGTGTCTTATTTGTGATTGGTGTTCAAAAAAGTTAACCCAAAAAAGCTAGTAGTTTTGTTAAAAGTCGTTTTGAAACATTCAGTGAAAGTTTAAAGGAAGTTAATTAAAACCCTCCATTTAACCTATGATTTCCATTATCAGAGCTGTAATAAAACCTCATGGAACCAGGAACATTCATGGAACCAGGGTAAAACGGTCTCAGAACCTCCCTGCAACCTAAAACTAAACGTTCCCAGAACAGGCGAAATTGTCATTTCTGTTCTCAGAGAATTATTTTTTTAAACGTTCAGTTTTACCGGTCAGAAAACGTATGGCTTCATCTCCACAACCAATGTGAAACCAAAAACATACATTCCCACAACTTCCAAGGAATCAAATGTGCTAGCTGGGGCATGTCATTAGCCTACTGTGTAACAGCTTCAAATTGATTGCTGGTACTCGACTGCCCTTTCAGCATTTCATATTTTAAATTTCATATGAAAAACTCTCCAAGGATTTGATAGTGTATTGCCCTTTAAGCCTACAAGTGTAAATGCAATGCTTGCCGATGCAATGGAAATTGACCCTGTTAGCATTGTTCACAAAAGTCCAAAGGTATGTACACAACTGCGCTCCGTTTATGAGTTCATGAGTTCATTCACTTCATGACTGAAACTCACACACAATATTCGTGGGAAAGTCATCTTTACAGTAAGCACAAAAAGTGTTGCAGGCTATAATGTAACAACACACAGTTTACTGATTTGAACAGCCATTTACTGAAACCTACTTAAGTAACACGCCAAAAACACAATTAGAGCTGAAATAACAGTCTCACAGAGAAGACGTGACAGGAACAGAATAATAATGGCCCATTTGTTTCCTCTGTGTACGTGCTATTTCTTCACGTCCGACCCTTTGCCATGGTGTCTTGGTCGAAATTGCGGATCCTGTTCTTGATGTGGCTTAATTTAGCTTTCAGATAGTCACATCGTTCCTTCTTCTCCAGGAAGGCAGGGTCCTGTGAAGTCACACAGAAACACATCGTTTTGACTGCAGCTCTATCACTCCACAGCTTTCCCTCATAGCCCCAGATTTTGTTTGTGATGTATATGTGGTAAATTACAATTTCCAGAGGCCCCATTTCAAAGTGGCAGCAGTATTATTCGCATGAATGGGCAGTTATATTGAAAAAGATAATACTACCTGGGTGTTTACACAACAGTAACAATTCTAATAAATCTCAGTTGAATGTGAAAATGATTGCTGAATGATTTTTGGAATTGTCTCAGCGTGAGCGAGGAAACGTGAGAGGAATGTTAGGGACCTCTGCCCATCACTTACACTCTTTTTTTGCTCGTACTTCTTCAAAATCCGCTGGATTCTCGTCTGCTCCTACAGACAGAACAAACACCCGCAATTCAAATGGTTAAAAGGATGACAGATATTTATGTTTAAAAATAGTATCATCCAGACGTTTACATGCTATTTTTAGTGGAAACCTTTGTTCAGAACATACCTCTTATTGATCAGTGGCCGTGACAGTGAGATAACAAAAATGCGAAAATGCGAAGTGCAGTTACACTTCCAGACAGAGGAAAGTTATCGTGGTGTATCTTATCATAGTGAGATCGAAAAAAAAACGCCATCAAGCCTCCAGGCCCAGATTTAAAGTGGCAGATGAAATCACTCACCTCATGACTGTTGCCATCTTTGAGGAGTTTACCCATCATGGCATCCAGCTCTCTGAACTTCACGAGGGTCTCACTGATGTCTTTGTGAAGGTCCTTGTACTCCTGATACTGGTCGTTGAAGACAGCTTTGTATTTCTCCCTATCCTCCAAAGAGGAGATTTCTGGATACTTCCTTACGGAATAAGACAAGACACAAGACTATGATAGATAACCTACCATACCTACCATACCATCATTACACCAAGCTTAATACATTTACACGAAATACGAGCGCTCTGTCATTTTAAAAGTCACTAATGACATTGAGTTTGTCTCTCCGTATGCACCTCAGCTTAAGTGAGAGCCGGTCATCCTTGCTCAGAATCTGTCTCAGGATATTCGGCATAGGTCCTCTCACTCACATGACATAATCGGCGATGACTCTGGGCTTCTGGGCGTACCCTGTGGGGATGGCTCTGTTCCGGCTGCCTGGCTCCTCTTGCTGAAAGTCTGTGACGTGGAGGAGTTTGGTTGCCCTCATTGAGCTGTCCATCTCATCCTCAAACACAATCCTCTTGGTCTGCGGATTGGGAGATTTGGTCTGGGCCACAGGGATGGGCCTCAGATTCTCCTGAAGCCAAAGTTGAAGCATAAGGTATCATTTAGCAACTCAGAGTATATTAGCTACCAGAGCATCCAATGACACATGTACACTGTGCTGAAAGAGCGAAAGCAACCTGTCTCATTCTTACGCGATCACACATTTTTTAGATTGGTAAATTAGTCTAGCCAGCTATCTGAACTAGTAGTAATTATGGTTGAATTACTGACCGGTGGACCCACATTGATTTTGTTATAGTCACTCTCACTCTCACTCTCAGATTATATCATATTAAAAACTGTGAGAGAAAGAATCTCCACCACAGGAGGTTGGTGGCACCTTAATTGGGGAGAACGGACTTGTGGTAATGACTGGAGTGGAATCATGGGAATGGTATCAAATACATCAAACACATGGTTTGATGCCATTCCATTTGCTCCGTTCCAGCCATTATTATGAGCCGTCCTCCCCTCAGCAGCCTCCTATAATCTCCACCCCGTGGCAAAATGTGTAGAATTGCAGGAAACTAGCTGTTAACTGCACATGTGGGTACTCAGACCCTCGAGTCACTTCGACCCCTCATGATGAGTTGAGATATTTTTTTGTGGCCCCCACCCCCATCCCTGCTTTACAGTAACTGCAGCTGTGTGAAGTTATGTACCGTATGTAACTGTATGACATTGTTCAGTTTTATCTAAATAAATCATTTTAACGGTCTCCCTCCAGAGATGCAACACGTATGGTAGAGAATCATATTGTTCCGATATGTTGTCTTCAGTTGGCAAACTAAGCTTATTTGGTTACATTAGCTCAACTTAATGATGCAATCGCCGTTTTCGCTCCTCACCTTCCGACCGTGCTTATCCTATTAATGCATTATCTCTGTTGTTCTTTACCTATAGTTGGCTGCTGCGAGAACTGATCAGCTGGACTATTTAAAAACAGTAATAAACTCGGGCTGTAACAGCCAGCTGCACTGCTATATGAAACAATGGTGTCCCCATACGTATCCACATGAGTAGTTTCACTGCTGTTGTTTTGAGACCCAAGGCATTGTTGGCTCATTCCCAGGAGTAACGGTACATTCCGTGACCTCTAAGTGCTGATTAATCTGACACCATTCCCACAACAACTTCCAGACGCCAATGGGCAAGAGAAATACCATGAGTCAGGTTCCTGCTGTACTAAGTGTCATACCTCAGTCAGAGGAAAGGCCAATGCAGAGAGTATCAAATGAGATTAATACACTAAATGTACCTCACTTGAATGGTGAGATGCCTGTCTGCTAAATGACAACTCCAAAAAATAAAATTAAAAGATGATAAAGGATCAGTGAACACTGGGATTTCAACAAAAATCCAACCACCCACCTGGTTCTCAAAGAACTCCATCTCCCTGCGGGTGGCCTCGTGCCTCCACATCTTCAGACACACCAGGAAGCTGATGAGGTACATCAGCATGTTGATGAAGATGAAAGCCGTGCCAGCCATCTGGCCCCCGTCCACCCGACACAGGCTGGACATTATGGGGTTAATACCTATAGTCATGTAACACAAACCCCCACGGTTGAGGTCATTCAGGTACACGATACCAGCAGCCATGTAGAGGAGGAACAGGGCGACGTTGATGACGCCTTCAGTGAGAGGCCACCAGGGTGAGTCCAGGAGGATGGTACGGTAGTACATAGTCAGCCCTATTACCAGTAGGAGGATGGTTACAATCCACGCCACCCCAACCACCGCTATCACGAATAGGGTCATAGGTCCTTTATAGGACTTCCCCGATGTGCCATATCCATTGTTATACGCACCATTGTACAGTCCATAGGAGTTCGACCACTCACTGTCCTTATGGATGTAGGCACAGACACAGGCAAGGACCATACCGCCAAAGAGAAGTTCAAACCCAGCAAGGAGTCTCAGTAACCCAGGCCATGATTTCATATAGGAGTACTTCTGCTTGTAGACCTCCACCTTCTCAGCATAGTACTCAGCTGGATGGATACTGGTCAGCTCTGATTCCTCTGGAAGATAATGGAGTAGGTCATTGTCTATAGGAACGTCCCTCAACAAGGGCCTTTGGGAACTCTTGCTGGATGTCCCCAGTGAGTCCTGAGTGTCCCAGTACCTCCTCTCCAGTATAGGACTGACAGGTGGACTCACCCTGGTCCCATTGGGCACAATCTTGACCCCTGCGGAGCCCAGGTCAGAGTCAGCATCCCCATTGCTCCATTTCTGGAGAATACTGCCCCATGATTGGGGGAGGAGAGTTCTCAACCTGTCCTTAAGGGTCCCCTCGTCCCCATCACCCCCCACTCCTTGTACATATGGGGGAGTGCTGGATGAGTGGGCAGTGGAGTTTGCGTCATCTGAAAGGTCGTCATCTGAGGCCCTCTGAGGTGTTAGCTCTAGCGGGGCGTTGTTCAAGGAGTTTTTCTGCAAAGAGGAGTTCCCATCCACACTCTCCGGGTCTCCTCTCTTGAATATCTTATTCCAGCTTTTCATACTACGGGCTGATATCCAGTAAGGGGGCTCTGGGTTTAGTTAATCATTGAGGATGGAAGAAAGATACCATTTCCTGTCGTAGAGAACTGTGTGAATCAAAGAGGAGCACAAACACAACAGGGTTAGGCCTATCGTAATAAGGATTTAGCATTTTTGAATACGTGTGCTGTGTATTTTTTTGCTTGTAATAATGGTTGATATTGACAAACTTTTCGACCAATTAATCCTATATGACATAATTTTCTACTCACTCCCCTTTATGCTGTAGCACAGATAAGTAATATGTCAGCTGTAAATAGTGCTCCCTAAGAATATTTCATCTTAAGAAAGAAAATGACCATGGTGGAATGTTTGTGAAACACTTTTTTTCTTTACAGCATTAGGAAAGCAGCATACAATAGCTTCTCACAGGGTTCTGAGGAAAACTCATTTATCACATTGTAAAGTCAAAGTCGCTCACAACTCAAAAAAGAAGAAAACCAAATTACTTTCTGGTCCAGACCCTGCATTTTTACAGTTGGCTACTCAACACACAAGACAGAAGAGACTTAAAACGGACCTTTGGCTCCTTCACAATAAATGTACACTTAGGCTTAACGTCTCCACAAATGATCAACTTATAACTGTCAACATAAAACCTTCAAATAAAGTCTTAAATAAATCCCTTGAGGATTTTCTTTACAGTGAAAATCGGATTTATATAACATAATGTGGAAGTTAAAAAACTCCTTTAAAATGTAGGCAGCTTACCTTGTTGTGGCTAAGGGCAAGCTCCACACTGGCCAGTTATGAGTTTAGCAGACATTTGAGTGCTGTGAGGCAAAAACCCTTCTCAAAATGGATGCCTCTACAGCAGGCCCAGCCAAACCTTCTTAGGTGACTCAGTTTTGTTATTGCAGGCTGTTGAGCTGAGAGGGAAGCAGAGCTTAAACATTAAACCTGAACAGCCTTCTGTTAATGCTGCTGATTGGCTGACACCGCTAGGCTAATTTCTGTGGGAGAACAGCTATAAATATTTACATTCAAAAGCTAGAGCTTCCCAAACTTCTCTGACGCTCTGTGTATTTTACTTCAACAGGTGTTTGAATGTGTTTAAGAAGAGAACAGACGTCACATTTCCCTGTGAAAGAGTTACGTTTATATTCTGAAAAGGTTATCTCTGGTAATATAAAATACACGCTAAACATTTATCAGGGGCATCCCCTCAGTTTGATATCAATCAAATGGTATTAATCACATTACAACCACTATCTAAGATCTACAAAATAGCTTATCCCATTATCTATAATTCTATTCTATTATCATAACCTAAACAGAGCCAAGTCCGACACTAGAGGGCACCATACTCCAGTTCTGAGAGCACAACCCCAGCAGCCATGTTCCTGCCTCTCTTGCCTCTGTTTCCTCAGTCATGTACTGTATTATAAAAAGGCTTTTGACTTTCTCCGTCTGATATGAACATGGCTGGACTACAGGTCTGTCTTTACTCACTTTCAGTTTTGTCAGGTTCAGTGCCGAGCCTGAATCCCTCCGTGCCTCGATCCAAACCAGCAGCTCGCAAGACCTCACCTGTAGTGAGGAGTTTCCCTCCAGGGTTGGAATGATTTAGGAAGTGCTGATGCTGAGCGAACTAGATTTTGCTTCCCCTGGAATGCCTAGACTGATATAGAAAGTAAGGCATGACGTTTGGGCCTCATGCTCGCCTCTGTGTCTATGTTCTTCAGCATCTGCCGTGACTGTGACATTCGTCAAAACAATGGCCAGCGCCACCTGTATTGAGCCACCCATCAGTCAATCAATCCGATTCCACCCTGCACCACTCAGAGGTTGTTACATTCCACACCATTTCTGTATGGAATAAGATTTTTTATATTTTTTAAGTAATGATATCAAGATATTATCGTCTTCTCTCAACAATGCACATAGAGCAACTCCATTCCGTTGCACCTCACTGACACTCCAACTGACACTATGATGAGTGTGGATATGAGAGTGGGTTGCGCAATGACATTGTTTTATCATCCAGCTAGCTTTTCCTCCATGGTCAACGGTATTGTACAATATTAAGAATGTACCCTAAGCTCACTCGACAGCTAGCTTGAAATGTCACGAGTGGAAGGGGGAAGCAAACCGTTGGAATGTTGTCAAGGAACGTGGTCGCATGTGATAGCAAAGCAGAGGTCCCGAGTTTGAGCCAGGTATGAGCCGAATATTGCGGGGAAGTGGTACTCGTTAAGCAAAGCAACGTGACGTTTGTTCCATGTGCACATTTATATGGGGAGAAACCTCAAGGCAAGGACATCAGAAGTGAATAGCCCAAACCCCCTCACATGCAACCTCCTACCCCCTCAGTGAGCACTGTATCCCCCCACGGTCTTACCCAGCCTCAAGCCACCTCATCTAGTCCTGGCCTCTGCTGTTCAGTTGGGAACACATAGACATGGAATGCATAGAATAGATATGAATCTCTTTTCCAGGTGGCAGTGGATCGTGTCTGTTAAGTACATTGTACTTCTAGTCAGCTGCTGTTGATGTTGTGTTTTTGAGAAAGGTGAAGGTCACTTGTTCAGTTGAGAACAACGTTGAGAGCATTGCAGATAGAAATGTAACGTAGATAGAGAATGAACAGCTGGGAACTCTATTCCACATGACAGAGGATCAGATCTGTTCTTTACATTACGTTTCTCTGTAAGTGATATTATGTTTTTGCTCTAAGTGACTTCCTTTGTTTATTAAACGGTATTGGTATCTCTGACTTTGATCACTGAGAAGAGGTTGTTGTAAGGGATGACAAAACACCAATTCAGATGGCTGCGGAGTGATGCAAGTGTTCGATATTACTGTAAATGGACAATGAACAATATGCAACATTTTAAAATTGTGAGATATGATCATGGCCTTGGTTGGAGTGATTGTGAGATATGATCATGGATCTGAATCACTGGCCTTGGTTGGAGTGATTGTGAGATATGATCATGGATCTGAATCACTGGCCTTGGTTGGAGCGATTGTGCCAGATGGAGGACATGTCCAACAAACATGCACACACACAACTTCATGGCTCCGGCCCTGACGGATGGCTCATGGCACCGGAAATGGGCCTCTCCCTCTTCACAGCTAAAGGAAGCAGAGGAGCCACGGCAGCCTGCCACAGACAAGCTCATTTGTAGCGTTTCATCCTGTTTCCCTCAGACCTTCGAGTGAGCAGGATGATGGATACAGGAATGGGAGACGCTCGCTCAAAGAAACATCTCCACAGGAAGCCCCCTATACTTCTCCTCCTCCTCTGACTCACCACTGTCCGTCGAAAAAAAAAGACTGAAAATATATAGATAAATTCCTATCCTCTTTGATATCTCCAAGTGTATGCCCAACCACGTTAGTGGAAGGTGATTGGAGGAGTATTAGCATATTGCAGCTGGTAGTAGCCTCCAGGGCAGACAGGGAGTGGCAGTGGGCACATAATTCAATAAATGACTTCCTATGCCAGGGCTGATGTCCCAAACGGACCTTTTTACACTTCAAGGCCTCTGTGAGTCTTGTGTAATACCGAGGGGGGAGTGGCCACACTTATTGGGGGAAAAAAGGTGTGTCATGACCTCTCCCATGATTGGCCACTCTGTATATAATTAGCGTCAGGGGATTGTTTTATATATGTAAACATAAATAGCCTCTTTAAGCCGGGCCTGTACATTAATGGGTGTGCCCTCGTAGCCTGTCCATTTGTGACGACAGCTCATAGTTAACCTTAGAATGGGGCCTAAGCAGCCAGATGTTCTCTGGAGGTCTGTGTTTATGTTTCAATACAGACTCCGGTAATGTTTCAGGACATTCCCCTCCACAGGATTTATTTACAGGAGGAGCACACGTTTTCTGTGGCTGACACAGCACCATTCTGGCTCTCTGTCGGCACTTGGCACAGCATGTTCCAGTTTCTCTGCTCCTGGGGGCTCCACTCAAAAACAAATGTGCTCATGAGAGGATGGAGGAAACTGTCAAATATGGATTTACAGAACTGATGCCAAACACACATTCAGTTACAATTACCACATGAAATGTGTTATGATGATACCTTATTCTATCAAAAGGGAATCTGAGGTGCAGTATGTACTGTGGGTGTGGTTGTAGAGGTAGTGAGGGTGATCAGTACCACACACTTGTTTAACTTAGAAGTATTTACAGGACTATTTACACTGTCAAATACTTTTCCTTCAAAATATTAGTTATCCCAATGTTTGTCAAAAATTGGAGAGCGAAATCATAGCTGAAGATAGTCTTTAATGACCAGACGTTCTCCTCATTGGGGTACAACTGTCACCTGCAAATGAAAGAACAACATACTGTATACAGAGCACATACTATCCCCGTTTGCCATCCATTAAAGCTGGTTCATTCCACTACTACAAAATGCATTATGTGGCAGTGTACACATAATAATGGTATACTTTACTTTTTGAGTTTTCATCCTGTTTAACCCAGTTTAAACATAGTCAGATGCCAGCTTTGAGAAGTAGCATGTTATCTTTGAGAGACCTACCACTTCTTTATTATATTCAGATTATTAGCCCGAACCAGATATTATCAGCATATTAATATCAATTTCCCTCTCTCTCTTTGCAAATTTGTTGTATTTTTAGTGAGGACTCCATTTTCGGAAAACGAGGACTCTATTTTGCTGTAACAGCTATTGTAATGATGTTTCGTCAGTTAGCGTGTAGAAAAACCCTGGGGCATGTCATAAGGAAATATACCGTCTAGAACTGAGTTCTCTAGTATAATGTGAAATACAGAGAGCAATACCCTGTCTATACATTACTTTATTCTTTAGATTTCTGTAATGTTCTGAACATTGCGCCCCGCTGCATCTGCCCCTGCGTTATTACATTAGTCCCATTTGCTCTGTGACTTCCACAATGAGGTCATATTCACGGGACACCCACTCTCACTGCTTCCAAACCCCATGGGGCAAAACAGAAATCTGTCAGTAAATTAGGTATAGCTCTAATCTTTCTCTCTCTCTCTCTCTCTATTTGCTTCCTCTCTGCAAGCTGAAGTACCTCTACTCTCTGGAGAGGACATTCAAGCACCTCTGATGTCTGTTTACTGGTGCTAAACTAAGTATCACATACTAAATGCAATGTGGAGAGGGACATGGGGGTACCCCCATCTATTGACCAAATTTTCACACCATCAAAACGGTTGTTGAAGCAAAAACATAATGAAAAATATAATTCATTGTGGAGCTTTTATTTTTGGTGATGACAGATGAAGGAGTTAAATCTCAAACATACAAGGAGGGTAACCCCGGTATGCTTGGAACAGGTGAGAGCACAATGGAGTAGCCCTCCAATCATCTTGAAGGTGCAACACTGATTTAAAGAGAGACTGTACGTAATGGAGTGATATCCCTCAGTTGGAGAGGATGGTTAGAGTGTTGGGGGGGGGGGGCAGAGAAGAGTCATGCTTGATTAAATCAAGTTTTTTTTTTTAAGAAAGAAAAAGATTCACGCTTGATTAAGTCCAATTCACATCAACCTGAACATGTTATTAAACCAAGAGCTCTCTCTCTCTCTGGACAGCCTGACCGCTGGCGGACGCTTACAGGTACAAACTTGGTCGACTGGTCGGAGGAAGTCAGACTACAACGTCTAACAGACTTGCTGACCTGGTTTGTTCTCCTTACTAAAGCCATATCGTAATACAGTGATAACGTAAAAATCTTTTTTTTTAATGGGAGATCCATGACCTTTTTGAAGGAGGTCAAGGTAATGAGTATCTTGGACACCTTGGTACTGTGAACCAATTTACTGTCTATAACCATCCAAGTATTTATTTAGTACTTGTTTATATATACAGTACCAGTCGAAAGTTTGGACACACCTACTCATTCAAGGGTTTTTATTGATTTTGACTATTTTCTACATTGTAGAATATTAGAAGACATCAAAACTATGAAATAACACATATGGAATCATGTAGCAACCGAAAAATCTAAACGTATTTTAGATTGTTCGAAGTATCCACCCTTTGCCTTGATGACAGCTTTGCACAGTCTTGGCATTCTCTCAACCAGCTTCATGAGGAATGCTTTTCCAACAGTCTTGAAAGAGTTCCCACATATGCTAAGCACTTGTTGGCTGCTTTTCCTTCACTCTGCAGTTCAACTCATCCCAAACCATCTCAATTGGGTTGTGGTTGGGTGAAGGCCAGGTAATCCGATGCAGCACTCCATCACTCTCCTTCCTCGTGAAATAGCCCTTACATACCCTGGAGGTGTGTTTTGGATCATTGTCCTGTTGAAAAACAAATGATAGTCCCACTAAGCGCAAACCAGATGGGACGGCGTATCGCTGCTGAATGCTGTGGTAGCCATGCTGGTAAAGTGTGCCTTGAATTCTAGATACATCACAGACAGTGTCACCAGCAAAGCACTCCCACACCATCACACATGCAGAGATCATCCATTCACCTACTCTGCGTCTCACAAAGACATGGCGGTTGGAACCAAAAATCTCAAATTTGGATTTTCACTGATATAATGTCTATTGCTCGTGTTCCTTGGCCCAAGCAAGTCTCTTCTTATTATTGGTGTCCTTTTGTAGTGATTTCCTTGCAGTAATATTGGGGCTCCCGAGTACCGCAGTGGTATAAGGCACTGCATCAGTGCATCAGTGCAAGAGGCATCACTGCAGTCCCTCGTTCGAAACCAGGCTGCATCATATCCAGCCGTGATTGGGAGTCCCATAGGGTGGCACACAATTGGCCCAGTGTCGTCTGGGTTTGGCCGGGGTAGGCCGTCATTGTAAATAAGAATTTGTTCTTAACTGACTTGCCTAGTTAAATAATGGTAAAAAAATTACAATAATTGACCATAAATGATATAAATGATTCACACAGTCTCCTCTGAACAGTTGATATTGAAATGTGTCTCTTACTTGAACTCTGTGAAGCATTTATTTGGACTGCAATCTAAGGTGCAGGTAACTTGAACTTATCCTCTGCAGCAGAGGTAACCCTGGGTCTTCCTTTCCTGTGGCCGTCCTCATGAGAGCCAGTTTCATCATAGCGCTTGATGATTTTTGCGAATGCACTTTCAAAGTTCTTGAACTTTTCCGGATTGACTGACCCTAAACTAATGATGGACTGTCGTTTCTCTTTGTTTATTTGAGCTGTTCTTGCCAAAATATGGACTTGGTCTTTTCCCAAATAGGGCTATCTTCTGTATACCACCTCTACCTTGTCACAACACAACTGATTGATTCAAAAAGCACTAAGAACAAAATAAATTCCACAAATTAACTTTTAACAAGGCACATCAGTTAATTGAAATGCATTCCAGGTGACTACCTTATGAAGCTGGTTGAGAGAATGCCAAGAGTGTGCAAAGCTGTCATCAAGGCAAAGGGTGGCTACTTTGAAGAATCTGAAATATAAAATATATTTTATTTATTTAACACTTTTTTGGTTACTACATGATTCCATATGCGTTATTTCATAGTGTTTCTACAATGTAGAAAATAGTAAAAATCAAGAAAAACCCTGGAATGAGTAGGTGTGTCCAAACTTTTGACTGGTACTGTATATATATATATATATCATTTTAAAACAGGGAATGCATTTGTTATACAGTAACACATTACTGAAACTCTCTAGATTTACAACTATAGAAATTCTAGTTTCCTAATAAAAAAGAAATCTCAGTAAAAAAAAAAAAAAAAAACTAAAGTAGCATAAAATCTAAATGTAAATTTTCAAGCCATCCAAAAGGTTTTGCTCCATCGTCATTTTTGCACAGAACCATGCAAGGGGTGGGGTTGGTTTCTCAGTTCGGTCAGTGTAGTGTGCCTGTCGCTATTTACCAGCAGACTTCAAGCCATGCCATTATCTGAAGACCTGTGGAAGCTCTGATTTGTAGTGATGGAAAAGGTAGACTACATTTCATAGTTTTGTGTGAGCATGAGTGCACAGCATCGAGCTTGAAGTGAACTCTCTCTCTCTCTGACACATTCTCACTCGTCTTTCTCTCTGACCTACTCAGATTTTAGTGGTTTAGTAGAAGTAGAAAAAGAGGAAAAAAAGGTTTTCAAAACATTTAGAGATATTGTGTAATGGAGGCAATGTTATGCATTACATTAAGACAATTTCTTTGCGTTTTTGAAGAGGAATGTATCTGAAAAAGGAATGCAATGCTTGTATTCAGAGTGTTAACTTCATTAAAAAAACTTGCTCTGAAATTAGTAATTAAATAACCCTCTACTATTTGTACATTCAGGCACTGAAAAATCATGTCAATATGTAACTAAAAAAGATAGTCACACTCAACTTTCCCTTGGTAAGAACAAGGAAACTGAAACTTTGAAATTGGCATTCGTGTAAATTTTCCTACTCAGTAGTAATGTCATGTGCATTCCCCTTGCTCTCCTTTTGTATGACCCCCCTCCCCTCCCCCCTCCCTTTAAGTGCGTTTCAATACTGAACTGACGTCAGAGCTTTCAGAGGCCCTCTTAAACCGCCACCTTGACTTACGGGGACAACGAAGGCAAATGTCCACCGTTTTTAAGTTTCCCTCCGTGCAGACGCAGGTGTCCTCTGTCCTCCAGGCAGCCCCCCACCCCACCCAGGTGTGATAGCCAGCTCTCACCCCAGCAAACCTGAACTCAGTCAGTTTAACTATACAAGGGCTTTTACAAAAAAAGCTAACTTGAACAGCCATACAATGGCTAAAAAATAAACCATATCTCTACTTGTCTCGGTTTAAGTCATTTAGGTTGTTGTTTAGAGGATGTGTCGAAGTTTTCACTCATTCGCATTGGAGCAGTTTCCAGTTCAGTCCTGCCCTGGGAGTTCAGTCACAGCGGTGTTTGTTTTTGGATGTGAAGGCAGAGGGGGTTTAGGGGGGTTAGGGGAACGCTATGGGGCTCCAAAGGAGAAGTTGTAGTCGGGGGTGGTGCGGTTTAGGGCAGGTTCAAGGGCTAGCCGCTGTCAGAGGAGGTGTGTGGCGCCGTGGAGGGCGAGCGGCGTCGGCGGGCGGTGGAGGTCCAGGAGCGCTCTGAGCGTTCGGAGCGCTCTGAGCCCAGCGAGGCAGGCCGGAAGCGGTGCAGGAAACCGTCCAGAAATTCCTGCTGCTGCTGGGTTATGGCTTGGGAGATGAGGCAGGGCAGCGCCTGTAGGCTGCCCGTCACCGAGTCCAGCTTGTCCTCCAGCATGCCGATGCGCTTGTCTAGCTCCTCGCTGCGCTCCTGCAGCTCTGACACCAGGTCGTACATCACGTTCTGGGTCTGCAGGAGGAGGAGAGAGAGGTGGTGATGGATCTATTACGGTATACTGTATGCTAACTGAATTTACTATGTATATAAAAATGTCGTCGTTTGACAGTTGTCATAAATTGCACTAAAAAGTCAATATTGTATTCTATCAGTATTATTGGTATGGTCCATAAATTACACTCAAAGCATGTATATGTAAATACTGTATTCTATCAGTATTATTGTATGGTGCATCTTTCTGCCAAAGAGCCAAAGATAGAAATTAGCCTAGTAGCTTTGATCTCACATCAGTTGCGCATGACCCCTTATGAGGTAATAATGAACAAATGAATGAATAAATAAATACATAAATCATGTTAGGGTAAACAAGCAAACAACTAGAATCTGAATCTAAGGATCTCAATATCAGAGTTGACAGGAAAGAGAAATATATCTGGGGTAGAAGGGGTAGTAACTAGGGCAAGCACAAATTGATGGGGATCTTTTTTTATCAGCTATTTCTAAACACTCAATCACTGGAAGTGTATTCATATACAGCAGGGTTCCCCAACTGGTGTGATTTTGTTTCAGTCAAATATGATATATGTTTGTGCTACAAGCGATCAATTTGCAGTCTACAAATGATTATGTTCCCGGCACCCTAACCATCCGCTCAAGAAAAGATCGTCTCGCAGATGAATCTAGTTGATGATCCCTGATATACATATGCATTTTGGGAGTGTTCTATAAATTCCACCGGTCCTAGTTCTGGGACAATTCAGGATCAAAGATGTCTTGTCAAAACGTAGACTAATAGCCCTGCAGTTAAATTAATGAGAGAATACATATCTCTGAGCTAATTGGTCCTTTTTCATCATCATATATATCTGTCATTAACAGAATCATACGCTGAGGGAATAATCTACAAACGACTTCACTTCTGTGTGTTTAACTGAACGGGCTACTACCCAGCAAACAGGGGGCGTTCTAATGACATTAACTTCATATGGCTGCAGGGGCAGTATTGAGTAGCTTGGATGAAAAGGTGCCCATTGTAAAAGGCCAGCTCCTCAGTCTCAGTTGCTAATATATGCATATTATTATTAGTATTGGATAGAAAACACTCGAACGTTTCCAAAACTGTCAAAATATTGTCTGTGAGTATAACAGAACTGATATTGCAGGCAAAACCCTGAGGAAAAACAAAACAGGAAGTGGCTTCTATTTTGAAAACTCCATGTTCCATAGCCTCCCTTTGCTGGATTTAAAGGGATATGAACCAGATTCCTTTTCCTATCGCTTCCTCAAGGTGTCAACAGTCTTCAGACATAGTTTCAGGCTTTTATTTTGAAAAATGAGCCAGAATGATAACATTGTGTCAAGTGGCCACATGAGTTTTGCTTGCGCAACAGAATTCGGACAGCCATTTCCTTTCCCTCTCCTACTGTGAAAGACATTTGCGGTTGATATATTATCGATTATATATTTTAAAAACAACCTGAGGATTGATTATAAAAAAACGTTTGACATGTTTCTGTGGACATAATGGAAACTATTTGGAATTTCCGTCTGCGTTGTCGTGACCGCTCTTTCCTGTGGATTTCTAAACATAACGCGACAAACAAACAGAGGTATTTTGGATATAAAAATCATCTTTATGGAACAAACAGAACATTTGTTCTGTAACTGGGAGTCTCGTGAGTGAAAACATCCGAAGATCATCAAAGGTAAACGATTAATCTGATTGCTTTTCTGATTTTCGTGACCGAGCTACCTGATGCTAAGTGTACTTAATGTTTTATCGTGCGATCGATAAACTTACACAAACGCTTGGATTGCTTTTGCTGTAAAGCATAATTTCAAAATCTGACACGACAGGTGGATTAACAAAAGGCTAAGCTGTGTTTTCCTATATTGCACTTGTGATTTCATGAATATAAATATTTATAGTAATATTTATTGTATGTAGCGCTATGCTATTCAGCGGTTGTTGATTGATAACACTTATCCTGATAGGGGGATTGCAGCCATAACAGTTTAAGCGACGTTCCTATAAGGTCCCTTTAAGGGTTTTTGCGAGACATTATCCCACTGATGTTCTGAGAAGGTTCTAGGAACATTTGAACATGATGTTAACCTTGGGACTATAATAGGACTTTCAGTACAGGTTATTTTTATGTCCATTAGTGAATGTTACGTAAAGGTTCCTATTTGGTTCTGATAGGACGTTATCCATGGAACATTTAATGACCACAAGGGGACGTCGCATGATGGTCCCAACGGAATGTTCTCTGGGGACCTTTGTCTAGTTCCCTGTTGTCCCTGTAGTTACCAGGACGTCCGTGAGGACCATGTCTCAGTTTTACTATTATGTTCTCGGTACGTTGTGTCATGGTTCCCAAAACTCTCCAGGAGACCTTGACACAACATCCTAAGAATGTTCTAAAAATGGCCTCGGGGACATCCCCAGAACAAATCGGGAACTAGACAAAACCTCCAGGCGACCATGACACAACATCTCAAGAACATTTAGAACAAACTCGGGAACTAGATAAAACGGTTGTCACACCCTGATCTGTTTCACCTGTCCTTGTGCTTGTCTCCACCCCCCTCCAGGTGTCGCCCATTTTCCCCATTATCCCCTGGGTACTTATACCTGTGTTCTCTGTTTGTCTGTTTCCAGTTTGTTTTGTTTTGTCAAGCCTACCAGCATTTTTCCCTCTGTTCCTGTCTATTGATTGTTCCTGTTTTTCCAGTTTTTGACCTTTTCTGCCCGCCCTGAGCCTGCCTGACGTCCTCTACCTTTGCCCCACTACTCTGGATTACTGACCTCTGCCTGACCTGACCCTGAGCCTGCCTGCCGTCCTGTACCTTTGCCCCACTACTCTGTCTTATCAACCCCTGCCTGCCTTGATCTGTCATTTGCCTGCCACTGTTGCTGTAATAAACACTGTTACTCCAACACAGTATGCATTTGGGTCTTACCTGAAATGTGATAACCGTCAGGGGACTATGACACAATATCCCTTGAATGTCCTAAAAACGTCCTTGGGGATTTTCCCAGAACAAACCGGGAAAATAGACAAAACCTCCAGGGGAACATGACAGAACATTCTACGAACATCCCATAAACATCCTTGGGGACGTCCCCGGAACAAACTGGGAACTAGACAAAAACATCCACGAGTCAAAGATAAAAACATCCTAAAATCGTACCTGGGGACGTTCCCGGAACAACCTAGGAACTAGACAAAACCTCCACAGGACCATGACACAACATCCCAAGAAAATCCTAAAATTGTCCTTGGGGATGTCCTGAGAATATACCGGGAACTACACAAAACCTCCACAAGACCATGGCACAACATCCTGATGACTTAAGGCGACCATTTTGCGAGGTTCCGGGGACGTCCTAACAACTAATTTTTGTTTGCAAGATAATGACTACTGATAAGTTTGAATAATGCACATACAGTTGCAGAGTTTACCTGTTATTTACATGGCTATCCAATGCTCTATCCACTAGGACTAGACAGACTGCTTTAACCACATGTGTAGAGAGAGGGGTGGGGGTCCGGCAGTGCAAACACACATTAAAGCACCATCTTCTGAACATTTTAGAACAGACACCTGGAGTGCAAATGCCACCCACATCAATGCAGTGGCTGGCGGCCAGCTGCGGCCCTTTGAAAAACCCCAGTCTTCTTACCTTCGCCAGGTCCACTAGCGTGTTGGCCTGATCGTTGAGTTTCCTCTGCTCCATCTTTACACTGCGTAGTCTGGGCAGAGGCAGGGGGTTTGGAGTGGGGAGAGAGTGGGGATAGAGGGCAGGGGTTGGTTGGTTGGTCATCAGGGTGAAGGTGGATGGGTGGAAGGGGGGGGGGGAGAAGCAACACATCTTTGTCAGGAGAATGCTCTCTGAGAGCACGTTGAGGAGAGAGAGAGAGCCTGCATGCATATATAAGCATTCCCAGTCTTGATCATCGCCATACCAACACATGCAAAAAATGCAAAGAAATCTGAGTCAAAACAAAATAAGTCCCCCCCCCCCCCACACATTTCTGTCAATAAAAATGTATAAATAAAGCCTTTCATAAAGGTGACATGACTCTGTATGCTTCCAGCTGTCACACCTTTCCAGCTAGCTGAGTGGCAGGCCGTCAGAGACACATCAGTCATTGGGTGAGCTTGCAATGACTTGTGAGTGACGTGCACTTATGGTGTGGAGGGTGCTAGTGGGGGAAGGGCCAGAGCCTGTGAATGTGACATACAATAATGCTTGCAGTGGCACTTTAAATTCAATCTATGGCACCGACCGATAAAACACAGTTAAATGACTTTGTTGATTTTGATGATTTTGGCGTACTACACTTCCTATAACACTGATCTTCTTGATCTGGTCGCCCTTGGAAATGAGATTCCTTATCTAGGATAAGGTAAATAAAGGTTTGAGAATGGTGTCTCACTTTCAATGGCTACTGAAATACCTTGGAGATTTGTGCGTTGGTTTGGAGGGATGACGCCAGTCAATCAGTGGATCAACATTCTGGTGACTTGATCAGGTAGAAAGTCCTCTATTGGGCTAATTCTGATGCGATGACATTCAAGGACATTCATTCATGTGCAAATCGGGAGATCACAGCAAAGGCTCTGTTTTCGGGTTCATCTAATGAGAGAGGCTCAGTTTGCCACTGTCCTTTCTAGCTCGTGCCTGTGAAGGAAAGGACCCGAGCGGGGTACAAAAAATATTCTAAAACTGTTTACCAGGGTACTACTATGGTGTGTAAAGATACCACTTGATTTGTGCTCTTTATTGTGAGTGTCTGATATGGCTGAGTGTTTTGATTTGCCGTAAAAATGTAAAAAAACACCCCAAAACAAAAACAGACTTTTTGAACCCTGAAGATATGTGTTTAATACAAAATCAGGAGCAAGGATGGGACTGCCAATGCAGGTTAATATAGCCTACATATTGTAGCTATATTAATCATGGTAACATCATAGATGGCGACTTCATTGATGAATGGACTCTGGCCAAGCCGACAAGCCCCAACAAGCTCATACTGCCAGATGCCTCTGACTTTCTTCAGACACCCCACTACCATGTCATCATCAGTGGTAATGTGGATGCTTTCTGTCATTCCATTCAGAGGATGAGGGTAAATGGAACATTAAAAGGAAACCAAAACAATCGGCATCCAGCATTTGAAGGTTCATGCATGTCAAACGTAGACATGGAGAGAGAGAATGTAGAGGAAACAGGAGGAACATAGAAGACTCAACTTACTTCTGAGCTCTGCAGTGATAGAGCAAAACAAAGACAGAACACAATACAAAGTTTTAAACCCCACAACATCCACGAAACAAGTGAACCATTACACTTCTCACTGTAAGCACAGGGTAAGGGTTGAGGAGAGGGGAAGGGAAGGGCAGGGCAGGGCAGGGGAGCCATTGTAGTTTAGACTGAGGATGGTGTGTGTGTGTGTGTGTGTGTGTGTGTGTGTGTGTGTGTGTGTGTGTGTGTGTGTGTGTGTGTGTGTGTGTGTGTGTGTGTGTGTGTGTGTGTGTGTGTGTGTGTGTCAGGTGCAGCTGCGTTTTATGTGTGTGTGTTATTATTTTGGTATACTATTGAATAACACAACTTGCTAACTGAACACATAGGATATCGTCACAGGAAATGGCAGCGAGAGTAGGAAAAGTAGGACATTATAACAAACACTACCAGTAGTGCTGCTGGCTAGGAGTGCTGTTAGGAATACACAAATACAGCTAAATACTGTTAGTATGATAGCAGTGCAACTACAATCACTATTACTTCCTACTGCTTCAACAACAAATAACAATAAAGACAATAACATATATTTAACAACTTTGAACAGGTGGTAAAAAAAACAACTAAGTGTTCACATAGGCTTCAGGCATGCTTACAAGGAAGTCATATTCTTTGGGAAATGGTACTTACTGATGGATGGCCTGTAGAAACTTCCGCTGGTGTTTGCGCACCTTAGCGTGATCTATCTTCTTGACCAGCTTAGTGTGTTTGTAGATGAGCCATGTTTCCCTGAGTACATTGGCAGCTGTGTTCTTTACCTGCGGAACAATGAGGAAACAAATGTGAATCCTTACAACATGGGCAAGGTGTCACGCAGTGTTGTGTTCGAGACCACCTAAAGCGAGACTGATTCAAGAACAAGACCGGAGCGAATTTAGTCTGAGTCAAGACCAAGTCCGGAAGGAGGGCGAGACTGAGTCGAGACCGAGACCAAAAAAATGCGAGTCCAATTCAAGACCATGATTGGAATTTTGTCAAATCGTCACCATAAGATTTCAAAATGTCTAATATTTCTGTGTTCATATTTCAGAACAACATATGGATTCTTTAGACATTCAGAATGGTGAAAAAAAAGCATGCTGAGGGAAAATAAAGCCACTCCTCACATTTTTACTAATGTAACAGTATAACTTTAGACCGTCCCCTCGCCCATACCCGGGCGCAGGATTTTACTTTGGTGGTCTCTGGGGAGATAATTCTAGCTAGCTAAGTCAGCCATTGGCTAGGCCATCAGAAGCTTGATAGAAGGCATCTGCCATTAACTGTATTAGGGCAAAATGTTGGAGTGACTGTGAAATCAACCAATCACATTGACTTGTAATGGGTGGGACCGTTTTTACAGAAAGTATGGAAACTTTTGCCTTCTCGAAGGCCAACAAGTCACTGTGCAATAGCAAGCAGTAGCTTTCCCACGGTCTAGATGGCTAGCTTTTGTTGTAGGCTAGTTTGCAGCAGCTGCAGCAGGTGTTATCGAAGAGGATGTTGTTGCTAATTTGTTAGGTTCTCCCTTTTCAAGAATAACTTTCAACAAGAAGTTAAGTTTCAAATGATTATCATCTGGTGAGTGGAACTGTGTTCTTTACTGCAATTCGCATGCTGTTAGCCATCTCTTTGAAAATAGCTTACGTGTGTAAAACATTTTTTACACTTTAGATCACTGGTTACTTTGTGTGCTATACATAAAATGTTTTTTTTTGCAATGGGAAGTAATAGTTGTCCATTTCGACTGGGAGATGCTTAGCCTAATGGTTGTGTTTTTGTATTATGATTGGGCTTATTATGCTTATTATGTCTCAGTGAATGGACTGTTTTCTTTCCATCGGCCCTATGCAGTGGTGTAGGGGTGCCTGGAGAAGTGGGTCCTGTGTTAAAAATCCTGTTTTCCTATGGATTTTTCTGATTTTCACTCTCAAAATCACACGTTTTGGGTGTCGTTGCCCTTTAATTAAATTGAGCAAAACAATCCTCCCCATTGATACAAATCAGAGTTATATTATTCTGTCAGGTAGGCCTACATTGTATTCGACATTTAATTGGAGCGGTTTTTAGGGGAAAGCCTTTAGAAATGTTCACGCTGTTGGATTCGGGGTGTAACTTTGAACATTGTTATACTCAGAGGTATAGGAACATTAGTTACAAAAGAGACACGAGGGGTGCCATAATGAAGCTTGGGAGGGGCTGAGTGCAGGGAACACGATCGCATGTGCCAGTACTGATAAAGGGAGAAACTGTTGAAGGATCATGTCACTTAGCTCCCTGCTTAGCAAGAATGATGCAATGTCTAGCGATGAGGAGGAGACGCCACCCTTTGGGAAACATTTCACTTGGTTAAGCTTCTCTAGTGTGTGTGAGTTATTTACTCTGAAAATTAGAACCTAACAATGCAAACAGCCATGATGACTGGATTACACATCACAAATAGCCTAATAACTAAGACTATGGCCCAAACCTTTTAAATACGTCTTTTACATACCCATTGTTGACTTAGTTAGCATTTACTGGTAAATATAAGTCGAAACGTCTTTCCTACCTACCGGCTAGAGATGTCATTCTTCTGTGAGCTGCTCCGTGGACAACCAGTTGAGAGCTGTGCGCTCTTGCTGGCTGCAGATGACATTCTGCTGAAACTTGGCTATGTGTGCTGAGCGCATGTAAATATATGCTTTGCGATTGTGTAGGCTTAATAAATCGTATACCTCCACTACACTACTTTGATATGCAACAGTGGAGATGAACCTCTCTGGGATCGTTCGGTACGCTAGCGTCGACTTGGCTATGACCTAACATAATCATATGTTGTGCTTTAGCTGTAAAGCATTTTTTAAATCGGATTCGATGGGTAGATTAACAAGATGTTTATCTTTCATTTGCTGTATTGGACTTGTTAATGTGTGAAAGTTACATATTTCCCAAAAATATTTTTGAATTTCGCGCACTGCCTTATCAGCGGAATGTTGTCGAGCACTAGAAAGGTTCATGGTTATATGTAGGAGCCAGATGGCTTTGGAATGTGCTGGGTGGATGTGAGGAAGTCACAGGATCCCTATAGGGGATACGGGTGGACATCTGTGGATTAGGCAAATGAGGGGTTGAGGCCAGGTCAGATCCCCTTAAACCTTATGGTTTATTACCCAATACTTCGTCTTCCTGTCGGAGCATAATTGATGTAAGGATTGGAGAGAAGGAGGAGTGCCTAAATTGGAGTATATATACTTGTTGTGGTGGAAACATGTTTTGTCTAATACAGCTATATTTATCCTCTGGTCAGAATAAACTTGGTTAAGCTTTCATAATGTCTGTAAAGTTTTTTTAACTCTGAGAATTAGAACCTAACAATCCATTTTACATATGGATTGTCCTAGCAATCAAACCCACTGCCCTGGCATTACCAGTAGTGTAAAGTACTTAAGTAAAAATACTTTAGTCGTTTTTTGGGGAATCTGTACTTTACTTTACTATTTCTTTTTGACAACTTTTACTTTTACTTCACTGCATTCCTAAAGAAAATAATGTACTTTTTACTCTGACACGCAAAAGTACTCGTTACATTTTGAATGCTTAGTAGGACAGGAAAATGGTCCAATTCCTCCCTGGTCATCCCTACTGCCTCTGAGCTGACGGACTCACTAAACACACATGCTCTGTTTGTAAATTATGTCTGTGTGTCAGAGTGTGACCCTGGCTATCTGGAAATGTTTTAAACAAGAATGGTGTCATCTGTTTTGCTTAATATAAGAAATTTGAATTTCTTTTTCTTTTTGATACTTAAGCATATTTTAGCAATTAAATTTACTTGTGATACTTTATAGAAATGTTTTGATTTATATATTTCATGACTACGATCATGTCTCATCACTGCAATTCACCAACGGGCTCAGGAAAGGCGAAGGTCAAGTCCTCCAAAACATGACCCGCCAAGCCACTTAACACCCGCTCGCTTAACTTGGAAGCCAGCTGCACCAATGTGTTGGAGGAAACACTGTTCAACCGTCAACCGAGTCAGTCTGCAGGTGCCTGGCCCACCACAAGGAGTTGCTAGAGCGCGATGAGCCAAGTAAAGCACCCCCAGCCAAACCCTCCCCTAACCCGGACGATGCTGGGCCAATTATGCACTGACCTATGGGACTCCCGGTCACAGACGGTTGTGACACAGCCTGGGATTGAACCCCAGGCTGTAGTGACACCGCAACATTGCGATGCAGTGCCTGAGTCCACTGCACCAATCGGGAAAACGTACTTGTGATACTTAAGTATATTTAAAACCAAATACTTGTGAACTTTTTAAGTAGTATTTTACCTGGTGAGTTTTACTTGAGTCATTTTCTATTAAAGTAATTTATCTGTACTTTTACTAAAGTATGACAATTGGGTACTTTTTTCACCACTGTTCATTACATGCGCCATGGTCTACCAACTGAACTACAAAGGACCAACAGGGACAAGAATTTGTTTGTACTTTTTAACAGTTAGTAATACCGTGTTCCATCATGAACCATAAATGACAGTTCTTGTATTATTTTTAGACAACCTACCATACAGTAAGTGATGTGACATTTACTTTAGTGCGTGAGCGTGAGTGACTCACTCGTTTGCAGAGTTGTGTGTCCATCATGAAGTTGTGGACATGCTTCTCAGCCTTGGTCAACTCCAACTTCCTGGCTACCACGGCGACCACCAGCGCAGTGCAGCCCGCTCCCTATTGGTCAGAAACATAGTCAGGGCCATTAATCAATTAACCTCTGAAAGGTGACTACTGAGTTGGGTCATTGTGTTAGTACTGTATGGGTGGTGACCATTTGGAGGAAATGTTGAGCTGCTCTAGAATAAATCAAGTTGAAGAAACACATGATTTCAGATTTCAAACGTGGCTGTTATGTGGAATAATATGCCTATTAGTCATGAAAGAGTGCATGAAACAAACACACAACCTCATTTCCAATGACCGATAACATACCATGATCCCTGTAAGCAGACATACGCCTTTCCCACAGTACGTGTTAGGTACCATGTCTCCGTAGCCAATGGAGAGGAAGGTAATAGAGATGAGCCACATGGCTCCCAGGAAGTTACTGGTCACTTCCTGTGTGTCATGATACCTAAAGTAAGGAAGAGAGAAACAGAGGAAGATACCCATCAGTGACACCCAATACTGTAAAGGGAACCTGAGCATGCTGGAGAGGCCATGAACTAACAGAGGTGGTTGCTGTTAAAGAAGCTATACAATATGTGCAAAGTGTTTCACCTTTCGTCATGCCTGTACTAAATATCTAAAAGGCACCCAATCCATGTTGGAAACAAAATGGTCAAACGTTATGACGTTGTGCCATTGCATTCCAAACTACCATAGTTTTTTTGTCAATGCGCTGTGGTAAATTAAGTTCAACATTCAATCATTCAATGAGTAGCCAAATTAAAATGAAATGGAAAACATAATTGATTTCTATAATCCTTTTAAAGAATCAGATCAAATGCTGATGGTGGTTGGAGAATTCTCCACAGCAAAACACTGAACATATACTATATGTATCAGTGTCTATCAATCAACATGAGAAGATAGATGATTTCAATTGAGAAGCATTTAAAAATGGACATAAATCCAGACGTACACCTGAAATTACAAGATGATTGGAATGAGGAAGTAACATACAGTAAGTTATGCAGCTATGCATTTAAGCGTTATGAGAACCGCAGGCAATTAACTTGAAGTTTTACAGGGATTTAATACAAACTAACCAGTGGCATTCTAAATTACAATAACCATTTTGATCAGCACTCATCTCCAACAAATACAAAATCAATGCACCAAAATAAAATTGTCCATCGACATAATTTTGGAGAGTCAATTCTCGTTTCTTCCAACATGATAGGGGAAAAAATACTTTGGATCTCTAATGTGAAGAGTTTTAACTACCCCAACAAAGGTTTGGTTATGAACATCATCCCTTCAAACTTTGTCACTTCACTTCATTTTTTGGTTTGTTCAAAATGGCAGACAACCATGCGATAGCCAAATGTTCCCAAAAACACAGCAGATATATCATTGATTGAACATTGATAAAGACATTCCCATTCCCTTGCATTGTGGAGAAAAGTCCCAAAATATGCATGTTCAGCCCAACCCTCCCTTTCTTTACATAACATTTCTCTGATTGGCTAAGCAGCTGTCTAGGAGGAGTTAAAATACTGAGGCTCATTGTACATTTGGATTACTAACAACTCTCAAAAGTACACAGGGTGACTATTAAGGATATAGAGCAAATGCCAAATGGGCTGGTCCATTTTTGATGTAGTGGACCTGCAGGTTTTTTTGTGCAAAATAAGAATTATCTGACGAATGATGGGAGCCTCAAGGAAATAAATGGGCCATAGTGGGGGCCTTAAGGGAAAAGAAGGGCCAATGTTTTGAAATGCCAGAGATGACTTCTGGTCTGAGTCCGCCCCTGATATAGAGGATGATGTTTTCTGCTCGCAGAGATTTTATCCGAAAGGGACCCTTGTTATACCAATTAGGAATATGCTAATGCCTCGATTATGCAGTTGTGACCCAGCATGTGGAATTCAAATGGCCGGAACAATTCCACCTATTCAAGGCAGAAATAGAGTTTGGAACAGCTGGGGCAGATGAACTACGTTGGAACTCAAAGTTTCCTCAAAAGAAAGGCTTCTTTAAAAAATCTCCTCCTAGACAGTTCACTTTCATTAACCAACTAGTCATGCCTTCAGCAGCTGCTAAACTCTTATTAACTCAACTCTGGTTTCATGCTCAATGTCAGGAAAAACAACATGATCCTTTTTTCCTCAGAGTGAATAGCGTGGGTTCAAGCCACCGTATGGCATGCAAAAAAAGCAAGTCGATACAATACCATGCAGGCATTAAAAAGATGTCCGCATCCTGCATGCTGAAAAGCCAGTATATTGAGAGCAAAGAGAGCGACAACAAAGCCTGAGATCTATTTAGAAATGAAAACCATCCTTGACAAATATCGCAATATTGTCAAGTTGGATGGGGGTTGAATATTTACTTAGACAGTGTTTTATCTGCAAGCAGCTGTAAAAACGCATTAAGAAGCTCAATGTTTTTGATGTCCCTGTCTATTTCACCTGGACTCTTCGCCTTCAGTAGCATGCCGTCTGACAAGGCTTTGGAGCAAGGAAGGGGGCCGCAATAGTGACTAATTTGCTCATTTTAGACAATCTACGATTTAAAACGGGCAGAGACATGAGTCATTCCAGGTCACAAATTATGTGACAGAACCTGATGGAAGTCGTCCGTCAGCATAATACATGGATTCCTATTTTACCCTCTGATTAATGTGAAGTTAAGTAGCAAAGCAGAGGTGAAATATGTCCTTTTATAAGTGACTTGCTTCTACGTCGTGTTAATTGTTTCGTGAATCATGATGAGTTCCACTCAATCAGCTCGGTTCATCGGGGGTTGGGTCGATGTGTCGTTTGCACACAGGAACTGTCTCAAATTGCATGGATGCTCTTGACGGCACCAGTGACGCCTTTGTAGGAGGAGTATTTTAAATGCCGTAGTGTCCAAATGATTCCAGGCTGGTGAAAGTGGTTAGAGCATTACACAATGCGAGAGGTTGCTAGAGGGCTCTCAATTTCCGTAAAGGTATAACATTGCACAGTGTATGTTTCTCTGTATCGGGATATGTTTGCTTTAAGAATACGTCTTATTGTGAATCTCTACATTTAAGGCTGGACTACGTTGGATGTGGAATTACATTTTTTTTGGGGGGGGGGGGGGGGGACTACAATGATGTGGGCACTAGAAGCTACGGAAGCAGAACCTATTGATGGCATTTTGAAGCTCTCAATATACTGTGTAGTGTTGGCATAGCATGGAAAAGAGCTGGCACCACTTTCGACCTAGTGCGAGACAATTGGAATTGTCTGAAATAAAATGTCTCCCACCCTTGCAAAATATCCCATAGAAGTAGGCTTTCAAAACATCCTTTTGTTATAGACCTTTCATTGTTTGTATGATCACTCCATCAAAAAAATTCTGCCTTTCCTTACTTCGTCAGCAACTCTATTTGCAAGTACACACAGTTGAGAAAACTAGATATAAATACACCTACCAAAAAGGGCTTTAGAACATGTGAATATGGGAAAATCACTTGATTCACACTGTTGAAAACAACCTAACCTGTGACATCACCATATATCTACCGCATCAACACAAAAGAGACCATTGAAGAACGTAATTGTCATAAACAACATCACTGTCCTGGGTGGTGTTGAAGTACCAACCTGGTCTCATAGACTAGATGTAACATAATACATGTAAATCCGGTACACTCAAATTAGTACAATATACAGTAAGTTACATTTGGTATGGTTACATACCTCAGAATTTTGGCAATGAAGTCCTTTACCATTTTTATGCCTCTGTGCACAGTTTGATGGAAGTTGCTAACTAGTGTTAGAGCAATTACTAACCAGCGTTAGCGCAATGAATGGAAGTCTATTTGTACCTGCTAGCAAGATAGTAGATACCATAGACCTCCAGTCATTGTGCTAATGCTAGTTAGCATTGGCTTGGAAACTACCTCTAACTTCCTTCATACTGGATGCAGACATAAAAATAGAAGTAGATAAAGGGCTTTATTGCCAAAATCCTGAAGTATGCCTTTAAGGCAAAAACAAAAGGAGGGTGGATGGGGGCATAAAACGTGAATGTCTAGCAACCCAAAGGTTATGTGTTCAAATCTCTTCAGAGACCACTTTAGCATTTTAGCTAATTAGCAACTTTGCAACTACTTACTACTTTTGAGCTACTTTGCAAATACTTATCATGTTAGCTAACCCTCACCCTACCCCTAGCCTAGCTAACGTTATCCACCTAGCTAAGGTTAGCATTAGCCATTTAGCCACCTAACGTTAGCCACAACAAATAGGAATTTGTAACATATCATACATATTGCAAATTCGTAACATATTGTACTAATTGCAATTCGTAACATATCATACGAATTGTGTTTCATAACATCTCATGAAATGGATGATGGACATCCATAAATGAATACATACCATACGTAACATATCATACTAAATGGAGGGAGACAGATTTAGGTATAGATCAGGTTGGATGTACACAACTCATCCCTGATGGGAAAGGGTTAAAAATGGATGCAGTGATATGGCCGTGGGCTGCTTTTTCCTCTTTGTGTCATCTAGCCTTTTAACCCTGGCCATCTCCCCCAGCTTTCTTTATCTCCCTCTCTCACCATGTTTGGATGAGCTCATGCAAGAGACAGATGGTTTGTCCCGGGGATATACAGTAGCAATAACTGACAATGCGTCCTCTAAGCTATTGGAGGGATTTCATGAACAAGGGATGAAATCAAAAGGCCTCTCTCAGTCATGAGTATTCAAAACTTCCCAAAATCCTGTTGTCAGTTCTATGCAGTAATAAAATGTAACATATATACATTTACCAAAAAAGATTGGTTCGGAAAGAATTGTAACTGTTACATACAGTATAAAGACAACATTACACAGTAGACAATGATAATGCCAAATAAAGCATTATTTGTTGCTTGTATGGCATGCTGCATGCAAGTCTGATTAAACCTGAAATTGAGAAAAACGGGTTTAACCGGCAATTGTGGACACAATACTGTATATGGAGCAGCAAGCAGTATTTTTTTGCCACGTGTTATATTACAGACACTTTAATACATACTTTTAAATTAGATTATGTGAGCTAAAAATATAAATGTAATATAAAAAAGTATACTTTTTAAAATTACTAATGTTACTGTCCCCACTACAATTTTTGGGGGATTTGTAATTTTGTCTTTGAAACATTTAATTCATTTCTATGGAGGAATGCTTTTACTGGGGAGTGCCAATATGGCCGACCTGTGGCTTCAAAGCCTCTCGGTGGCCAATACATAGCATCAGCGATCCATGGTTTATAAACATCATTGCAGGTAGGCCATATGATCCTACTTGCTCTGGACTTCATAGGAGTGACAATGTGACATGATATCCCCAGTTGATATTAACTGCTAACATTAAAGACCTTCAGCTCAAAATGCAGATGTAAAACACAGTTTATTTCTGTATCTTGCCTTTTGAAAAACGCATCACCATTTATGGCTACATTTGCATAGCGATTTTGCGCTGGAGTTTACCCTGTGTGCGCGTGCGTAGGCTGGAAGCTTTGAACCACTCCTTTTTTGGGATCGAAGGTCAAAAAGCTTGAAAACCACTGAGCTAGTGAACAGATTGCTGATTTGCTGTACAGCTATATGATCGGGTGCAGCGCAAACTTCAAATTGCAGGGAGAGAAGAAATATGCATCTCCAGAAATTGTTTGGTGATCAAGAAAATGAACGGTTTACTTTGCAAGCTCACCAGCAATGGGGCATCACGCAACAATTACTAGCATAGGCCTACCGGTCTTTTGGCAATTTTTTTCAAAATTGCTTGAAATTAATAATTTACTATTGTAGCTTGCATTTAGAAATTGTTGTTAAAATTAATTATTGCATAATCAAAGTGTGTTGAAGACAAAGTAATATATGTGTAGTTGAACAAGTCATTGCCTGTATAGAATTTTCTTCACTTGACTTGAAAAAAACGTATGACCTGACTTGACTTGCTCTTAGAATGCACAACTTGGACTTGACTTGGGAGTCGCCCGTTCTACTTGTGACTCAACTTGAGACTTGGCCCTTGACACTTGAGACATGCTTGTGACTCAAATAATAATGACTTGGTCCCACCTTGGCCCAGAGCAGGCAACATTTTGGACAGGCTAATTTGCTCCTAATATTAGCCTCTGCAGGGGATAGAACATTCAAATGTGACTTGTCATATGCCTTAGCTTGTCCGTGTAAAAACAGCAGCCCTTTTCTACAGTAATTCATCATACTGTATCCAGCAACAACAAAAAATCGTAGCACATTTAAGGATTTTTAACGAGTCTCCTTGATTTTGAGCAGTGGCATAGATTATTTTGGGACAAATATGTTGAAATGTAAGAGGGGAGGATGTCAGCGGCAGTAAACATATACAGATAGGTTTGCAGTCGAGTTTAATCCTAATTGTGTTTGCACATCAAGTCAAAATGCAAAGCAAGCACTCCACAAGCATTCTAGAAATTATATCTTTTCATTACCATTTACTGAACGAAATTGTAATTAAATCTATTTGAAACTAAGTCTCATTACGCCGCAAGCGAAACAAGCCATACCACAGCAAACGCAACCAAAAAAAAAAAAAGTATCAGATAGCACAAGACAACACAGAACATATCTCCTTTAAGCAGCCATTTTGGCCTGAGGAGGAAAGCTTTTGTATAGCCTCATGGAAAAGTACTGTAGTGACTACAAAAGCTATCTTTGACAAACATAAACATCCTCCATGTTTCGGAATGTTGTTCGGTCAAGCTTGTCCATTGTCAGTAATAAAACTGCATGGAATATCAATGGCATGATAATTACAGAGAGTAGGGGTATACTCCAATAGTACACAAAATACAACTCAGAATAACTTCTCTTGAAGGTCTAGAAGTCTACCTGGACCATCTTTCTCACAACATACAGTGTGTTCAGTTTGTGTGCGTGGAGTTAAATGTTACATCACCACATAATGAGAACATGTTGAGAGTTTATGAAAGGCTAGGTAAATGAATCCAAGAGGGCCATTTCTGAGCCCGAGCTGCATACGAGCAAACTTGAACAGACCCACATATCCTTCATGAAATCTTTGTGGAATTTCAAAGTTTCACACACATATCTCTCAAGTCAGGATATGGCCTGTACTTCATTAACAGCCAAATCCAAACTTGAGAAAAGTACACAGAACGTGAACTTTTTACCCAAACACAAATGTGTGATTTACACGAAACTTGAGTTGTCGTGAAAGTTCAAGTTCAAGCACACATGTATCTCAAGTTAGGATTCCACCCTTGCTGTGAACTGTATCTTTTGACCGAGTGACAACAACACACACTGGATATCAGTCAGTCACCGTCTAGTAACTCAACCCTGTTCATCTGTGGCAAGGGAAAGTCTCCTGACTTTCCAAAGCTTGTTACATGGCCAGAGGTCCAAAGGGAGACCGAGAAGAAAAACAACGGTCTCATGTAGCCTCGAAGAAGAGTGTTTCGTTTTCAGAGCGAGAGAGAGTGAGGAAGAGAGAGTTGGAGAGAAGAGAAAGGACCGGAAGGGAGACATGCAAGGCATGCAAGAGTATCTGAGTTCTGACTGGATTAGGCCTGCTGGTTATGGATAAGGAAAGAGAAATAAGTGGGGAGGATGAGGAAAAGCATGCAAGCATGCCACGTTAGATGGTTACACTAGGAGGATATCCATAAAGGATCATGACGTAAAAGGGAGGGAGTTTGATAGGAAAGCCAAAAGACTGAGGAGCTTAGATAAAGTAGGGAGCTCTGGAGCTGCAGTGACCAGCAGTGGTTCCATCTACTGTACCGTCACGGTTCCTGCCAACTCCGCCACCCACCCCTTCCCTCCACCCACCATGTGTCAACCCTTCCCCCCCCCCCCCCGTCTAGGTGTATTGCAGATAGACTCTGTGCTTGTCCATTCTCACATCGTTCTGCCCTTTGGCTCAGGAGCGTGGCCAATGTAACAGCGCACCAGCAGATTCATTTCCTAACTCACACCCAGCACTTTGGAAAACAAGCGCCTCTTTTTGTTGGAATGATGAGAGCAGTAAACATGAAGACTCCCATGCTGTTTCATTGTTTACCACGGGTGATCACTCAATCCATGTTTTGAAACCTCAAACTGGAGACACTGCCTTTGCCTCGAAGAAAACAATCTCCTCATAACTCCATTTTTGAAACTGTGCTAGAATGCATGGCAACACTCTCACTATTTCCCATCCTAGCTGTAGAGCTTTTCGTACAATGTTTACGGGTTAATGGGTTTATTATAATATGGTTAAATGTTAGAACTTTGGTTAACAAATGTGTCCAAATCAAGCTCAAATCCACACGAACGATTTTGACCCGATTTATTTTCACCTCAAATAAGCACGGATGTCTTGTGTGAATATTTATCTCAAATGAATTTCCTTTGACACGTCTGGAGCAAACTGAATCAGCTGGTAAAAAGTGACAAATGCCTGTTGAATACCTAACCATTATGACATCACTCAATCAATTCTGTGAGGGGAGACACATAATGAAATGGTAATGTGTGTGAACCCAAAGGACTAAAAAGCTTTTGTTCCTCAGCAAAATCTTTGAAGTAGATGCTGGAAAGAGTGGGCACATTATGGATCTATAACAATTGCATAAGGAAGAGGAACACATTTTTAAAAAACGAGAATTGCTCTCAGGCTTGCTCGTGAAGGTGACTTGAAGGAGCTGCTCCATTTTTATCACAAATTCCCTCCGCCTCTGCCTCCTCCTCCTTCTTTTTGCTACCATAAAACAGTTTAGAAAGAGACGTTTGGTTCAAAGTGCTGTTCAAATCATAGGTTTCCCCTATGCTCCTAGCCACTAAAAGCCAGGATGTTTTTTTTTTCTGATCACATTTTTTTATTTTATTATTTATTATTCATGCCAGCTAATAGGGAAATACCTAGTCCTCCTTTGCCATACTCTGTTTGGAAAGGATAGCAGTTTTTTGGGGGTGGCTGCCCCACGCCCCCCCCCCCCCCCTGCCCCCTCCCTCCCCCACTCAGGGCAGCAGTGGCGCCAGCTCGGTGCAAAATGATGCGTTTTCCACTAGAGAGCGAGAACTCACATGGTATCCCTATGGAGCAGCATAATGGGGAAATAGAAAGTACAACATAACATTATAGACACACACACACACACACACACACACACACACACACACACACACACACACACACACACACACACACACACACACACACACACACACAAAAGACAAACACATACACACCCAAACACACGTAAACATGTTACTTTCAAATTGAACCCATAATTGGACTGTCTCATATAACATGCACTGCTGCGGACTAGTTTGGCACGGAGTGGTGATGGGGATATGATTTCTCCTGACTCTATTAGCCACTCTATTGTGTTGACCCCAGCCGCATGTTGGGCTCAAGTACCATACATATCCGTAGTACCATAGATACCGTTAAATATTTACTAAAGAGCTTGGTTACATTTCTCTGTGGTTCTATGGTTTTCCTTTGTAGTGTTGGAAATTACTAGACAGATAAAACACCATCAACAATGCCATCCATACTTTCGATTCATGATTTCCACTGTATTTGGCAACACATGTATCTCTCATTGTTAAATTAAGACTTAAATACCAGTATATCCATCCTTGTGACAGTACCACTTTAAAATGGTGTCATGCAAGTAACTTTCTATTCATTCCTGTAGACTATGATGAATAGAGTGTTCTTTTGAATGTGTGCCAACAAAACTACTTGGTGAACTAGGATGCGAGTTTCGCCTCACCATACTGCTTTCCTTTTTCATGTGGAGGTGGACCCAAAGGTCAAACACTCTTTTCTCTGCTGGACCCTATGGCTCGAGGGTGCAGGGGGAATTTGTTAGTGGTGTTAACAGAGGGAGGAAGTACGGGAGGAAGTGTGAGGGAGAAGGGAGGAAATAAAATAAAAAAGCAGGCAAGACGTAGGAGAGCAACTGACCGAAAGACTGACTGACAACATGACAGACTGACAGTGAGCATTCCTGTTGACTGATTTGTCTGTTTGACTTTTTGACTTGCAGCCCTTTTTTCATAACGAGCCTTACGGGAGCTGACGTCAACCCATCCCACCTCCCTCAGCCCCTACAAACGAAACAACTTAACATCAAATAAATTATAAACTTCAAATTTTCGCGGCATAAAGCGTGGGGTCTGAAAAAAAAAAAAAAAAGTACGCTCTTCCCTGCCTCCTCCCTTTTCTCTGAGAATCTGTGAGAATCCCCACCGCCCCCTTGAGATAAAGCCTGATGTGCAGTTTTGGAGGGAACGGGGATCCTTGGGGCTGCTCAGCATTACCAAAACAAACCATTCAGCAAACAAACAATTAGACACTCATGAATTATGGAAAAGCTGCTAAAATAGCATAAAAACAAGGAGTAGGGACTCGTGTAGTGATCGCTGAGCTAATGAAACTCATGTTTTACTCTCTCACTCAGTCAGTAGTGTGTGTGTGTGTGTGTGTGGGGGGGGGGGGGGACGACAACACAACAGGACACCGATAACAGAAAATGAGACTGAGGGAGAAAGAGAGACAGGGGAGTGCCGACACACACAGTGCACAGCGGTGGGGCGTGCGTTTCTGTGGCGTGCGGCAGTGGTTTTCCCTCTCTAGGGAACTCCCTAGCTGTTGTTTACCTCTCGCAGACGCGCACCGTCCAGGCGGCAATGATCCAGGAGGAGATGCTGAAGACAAGCAGCACGGTGCCGGGGCAGATGGTCATGAGGGTCTTCATGACGAAGCGCGTATTGAAGTTGATCTTGTTGAGGGCGCCGATGCTGCGCGACGAGGCGTCCGTGAAGAGCTTGCTGTGCAGCAGCATGACGCGGCCGATCAGGTAGAGGCGCAGGAACATGGGAATGGAGAGGATGATGTCCACGTCGGCGTTGGCTGTCGACGGCGTGTAGGTGAAGGCGATCCGCGCCTTCCACGTGAAGCGGTAATGGCCCGGGATGGGATGGATGGCGCACACCAGCAGCTCCAGCACGATGAAGAAGATGCGCTCGTACGTCATGGCTATCCTCCAGTCGTCCGCCCCATTGTCCACCATGAACAGCTGCAGAGGAGCACAAAATAGCTCGGTTATGCTTTATTTTACAGTCTTGATATACTTTATTTGACCGTCTTCGTTGGTCACACTAAACAGATACGGTGCTAAACCCATGCATTTACCAGGTAATTATATAAGCAGGTAGTTTTTTACTGCAGTGTGGGTACACATTGCTCCACCGTGCTTAGCTTTATACCAGGTTTTTAGACCGTACAAACGTGATAAAATATTTAATAGACGGCCCTCCTTATTTAAAATATGGTCTTAAAATAAGTATCAGAGGGCACCTTATTGAGAGTACATTGCATTGTTGTCTCACAATTTCTTAGTAAGTACCATCATATCAATCAACTGAAGAAAGACAGTAAAAATATCTAATGTGCCCAATTAAGCTGACCTGTGTAATGGTTGAATCCTAAAAAAAATCTATAAAAAATATTACGATTTATTAATAATAGGCATCATAATCAATGCAATAAGATAATCAAACTCAATTACACTGCATGCATTACTGCATCCATGAAATGTCATTTTCGAGCAATTCAGGCAATCACCACACCACCACATACAGTGCCTTGCGAAAGTATTCGGCCCCCTTGAATTTTGCGACCTTTTGCCACATTTCAGGCTTCAAACATAAAGATATAAAACTGTATTTTTTTGTGAAGAATCAACAACAAGTGGGACACAATCATGAAGTGGAACGACATTTATTGGATATTTCAAACTTTTTTAACAAATCAAAAACTGAAAAATTGGGTGTGCAAAATTATTCAGCCCCCTTAAGTTAATACTTTGTAGCGCCACCTTTTGCTGCGATTACAGCTGTAAGTCGCTTGGGGTATGTCTCTATCAGTTTTGCACATCGAGAGACTGACATTTTGTCCCATTCCTCCTTGCAAAACAGCACGAGCTCAGTGAGGTTGGATGGAGAGCATTTGTGAACAGCAGTTTTCAGTTCTTTCCACAGATTCTCGATTGGATTCAGGTCTGGACTTTGACTTGGCCATTCTAACACCTGGATATGTTTATTTTTGAACCATTCCATTGTAGATTTTGCTTTATGTTTTGGATCATTGTCTTGTTGGAAGACAAATCTCCGTCCCAGTCTCAGGTCTTTTGCAGACTCCATCAGGTTTTCTTCCAGAATGGTCCTGTATTTGGCTCCATCCATCTTCCCATCAATTTTAATCATCTTCCCTGTCCCTGCTGAAGAAAAGCAGGCCCAAACCATGATGCTGCCACCACCATGTTTGACAGTGGGTATGGTGTGTTGAGCTGTGTTGCTTTTACGCCAAACATAACGTTTTGCATTGTTGCCAAAAAGTTCCATTTTGGTTTCATCTGACCAGAGCACCTTCTTCCACATGTTTGGTGTGTCTCCCAGGTGGCTTGTGGCAAACTTTAAACAACACTTTTTATGGATATCTTTAAGAAATGGCGTTCTTCTTGCCACTCTTCCATAAAGGCCAGATTTGTGCAATATACGACTGATTGTTGTCCTATGGACAGAGTCTCCCACCTCAGCTGTAGATCTCTGCAGTTCATCCAGAGTGATCATGGGCCTCTTGGCTGCATCTCTGATCAGTCTTCTCCTTGTATGAGCTGAAAGTTTAGAGGGACGGCCAGGTCTTGGTAGATTTGCAGTGGTCTGATACTCCTTCCATTTCAATATTATTGCTTGCACAGTGCTCCTTGGGAAGTTTAAAGCTTGGGAAATCTTTTTGTATCCAAATCCGGCTTTAAACTTCTTCACAACAGTATCTCGGACCTGCCTGGTGTGTTTCTTGTTCTTCATGATGCTCTCTGCGCTTTTAACGGACCTCTGAGACTATCACAGTGCAGGTGCATTTATACGGAGACTTGATTCTACACAGGTGGATTGTATTTATCATCATTAGTCATTTAGGTCAACATTGGATCATTCAGAGATCCTCACTGAACTTCTGGAGAGAGTTTGCTACACTGAAAGTAAAGGGGCTGAATAATTTTGCACGCCCAATTTTTCAGTTTTTGATTTGTTAAAAAAGTTTGAAATATCCAATAAATGTCGTTCCACTTCATGATTGTGTCCCACTTGTTGTTGATTCTTCACAAAAAAATACAGTTTTATATCTTTATGTTTGAAGCCTGAAATGTGGCAAAAGGTCGCAAAGTTCAAGGGGGCCGAATACTTTCGCAAGGCACTGTAAATGACGGCATAATGAAATGGTATTTACTGCAACATTGTTTCGACTCACCTGGATTTCCCGGGCATGGTACATTATTATAAGACCAAGCAATATAACAGTGGAAAGGCTGATAAGGCATTTCAGTGCAAATGAGTACGAAGATTCCTGCAGTGAGAGACAAAGACATAAAATATTTTTTTAGAGACAGTAATATTGACGACAAACATAAATACAGAAAATATATGAACAATATATTTAGTTCTTTATTGATGATTCGTGTAGAACCTATGTTGACTTTCAGAAGAGTGGTCATACCTGGGTCATACCTAAAAGCATTCATATAAACTGCCTAATAAATCTTCACCTGTGTCAATCAGTCTCAAGCAGTCTTAATGGGGTGGCAGGTAGCCTAGTGGTTAGAGCAGGTAGCCTAGTGGTTAGAGCAGGTAGCCTAGTGGTTAGAGCAGGTAGCCTAGTGGTTAGAGCAGGTAGCCTAGTGGTTAGAGCAGGTAGCCTAGTGGTTAGAGCAGGTAGCCTAGTGGTTAGAGCAGGTAGCCTAGTGGTTAGAGCAGGTGGCCTACTGGTTAGAGCAGGTGGCCTACTGGTTAGAGCAGGTGGCCTACTGGTTAGAGCAGGTAGACTAGTGGTTAGAGCAGGTAGCCTAGTGGTTAGTGTTGGGCCAGTAACCACAAGGTTGATAGATCAGATCCCCAAGCTGACAAGGTAAAAATCTGTCGTTCTGCCCCTGAACAAGGTAGTTAACCCACTGTCCCTAAGCTGTCATTGTAAATCAGAATTTGTTCTTAACTGACTTGCCTAGTTAAATATAAGAAATGGTGGGCAAAGCATGTTGATTTCAGATTTCTAGTTGGATGGAGCAAATAAATCCTTCCAACTTTTAACTTCTTTGGAGTGACTGTAGTAGCAGAGAAACACTGACAGCGCGGGCAACAACAAACTGGTGAAAACCACCTTTTATTAGCTTAAAACCTAACGAGAGAGCACCACAAAGTGTTGTCTCAAACATGGCAGTGGCAGAAAGCAGAGGTGAAACATTGGCTGTCTACAGAATGCTAACTACTAATTCATAAACGCTGCCACTAAGAGGGGAGAGAGGTATTTTCAATCTAATAGTAGATGCAGAAACGGCGCCGTTCTGTTGGGCATATCCTGGCATTAGCAAGACGTGACCCTAGATGAGTGGTGCGAGTGATGAATTGGTCGTTGGGATGCTAGAGCTGCAACGTATATAAAGGAATCATAGATCTTTGGAATGAGAGCCTGCACTACTCGAGTTCCCTCTGTGGGTAAAAAGCAATTTGATAAATCAGCTGTAATAGTGGTGGGGAGTAAAACATGTTATGGTAATGACGTGGGGTTGTAATCACGATCCTGACAACGGCGACAAAAACAACAACTGGAATCATTCATAAATGTCACTAGCGATTGTAAAAGCTGCCCATTACTAGGTTGTCAAGGCCCTCAGACGTCCAAGTCGTTGTAAATGGATATTGATATGCTCTCTTGGGGTGGGGTCAAGGAAGCATGCATTAGAATGTGAGCCATTACACTGACCATGCAGCCAACAGACATAGTAGGCGGAGAGAAAATTAGCGAATGTATTTTTAGCAATCAACTAAATTGCTTTGCCCCTCAGGTCTCTGGTACCTCCCAAGACACCCTAATGTCTGAAATTGTTTTGAGAAGTCCCCAGTGAAATAACATTGAGTAAACCAATTAATCCACCTGCCAGAAGTTCAAGGATTTTTCAGTCCCAAAGCTCACTCCCTTTAACGCATTCCCCTCCTGAAGGGCTCGGAAAACCTTGATGCCCCATGTGATGTGACATGCAAGATAGAAAATGGCTCATTCGTATTGTTGCCCGTCTTATGTGGGATGAGTGCCCTGTCGCTCAGGGATGGGGTCAGTTCAATTTCAACTTAGGTCAACTCCAAAAATTAATCTAAATGTTCTAAAACAATTGGTTAACACCCAGCAAACAAGGGACGTCCTAAGGAAATTAGGTGACATTCCCATTAGGTCCCTTAAAGGTTTTCATTCTGAGAAAGTTCTAGGAACATTAAAACATGTCGTTTACCTAGGGACCATAAGAGGACGTTCAGTACAGGTCTGGGTTTGGTCGCAGTATAACGCAATAATTAGGTATTTTGATGTCCATCAGGGAACGTTACGAAAAGGTTCATATTTGGCTCTGAGAGGACGTTATCCATGGGACATTCAATGATCACAAGGGGACGTTTCGTGATGGTCATGAGGACGTCACATGATTGTCCCAAGGGAACGTTCTCTGGTGGTCCTTTGTGTACTGTAGTTCCATTTCATTTATCAGGACGTCACTGAGGACCATGTCAGGACCTTTTTAGTACTTTCATTTTACAAATATAATAATAATTAGGTGGGCACTTTTATCACTATGATAAACATAATACTTTCTCTTAAAGGTAGACTCAGCGAAATGACGTTGCTACGAGCAGCGCCACAGATATTGAGATGAGCGAGATGCAAGATGTTGCTCTCACACAGTCACACACGGTCCCACAAAATATCTGCGCATGTACACGGGCTCCGCTTCATGCTGTTACAGCGTGGTAGCCATAGGACCAAAGAAAGCAGCTGAGAACCAAGCGATTGTGAGTTTAAATTCCAGATGAGGACACGTTGAATAATAATTACTGTATAAATAAGACAAAGAGCTGTGAATGGATCAGAGGTTCACCAATCAGGTCCTTGATGGGATTGGCAACAGTAACAAGGGGTGATTTCTAATGAAGCTAGGGTGCCCGTTCCCTGTGTGTAACTTTATTTTTTGAGAGCATCTGCAGAGAGGAATGGGACTAACCGGGAACTAGACAAAAATTCCAGGCGACCATTTCATGAAGTTCTGGGGACGTCCTAACGACTTATTTTCGTTTGCAGGGTAGAAACCTTATAAACACCTATAGGCAATATTGGATTAATCAATTCAATTCAAATCAATTTATGGAATTGGCTGGACTTGACCAACACATTGCTGCTGTATCTTTACCTCATGCAGTTGTAAAAAAAAAAAAATTTGAGTAGCCGTTCCAGCTATTACTTAGGGCAATCAATGCTGGCTCGTAGCATTGACTATGTGGTGACGCTAGCCAACAGTGCAGCCTTGTAAACATTGGGGCTGAACCTTTCCCCAAGTGCACTCTGAAAAAATGTCTGGACAGAAAGCACTGCCCAAATCCAAATTGATTGGTTGATAGAGCGAATGTTAGGTCTGGGAGTCACGACCAGGCCGATGCGACTGTTTGAGATTATTGAGTTTATTTTATTTTTACAGGGACTGTGCACATTAATCAACGTTTCAGTAAAAGTGCCGGTTTTAGCCAGCCAGCTAATTTTCAACCGCAGTCCCTGGGCAGGTTATTAAAACCAATTACAATATAGACAATAGCAACATATGACAAGCAAGACATAGCATACAGACAGAGCAACATATGACAAGCAAGACATAGCATACAGACAGAGCCACATAGCACAAGCAAGACGTAGCATACAGACATAGCAACATAGAACAAAAATCAGCAAGACAAAATTCATAAAAGCATAAAAGCAACGAAGTGTTTTCACACCTCACAAGCTACAGACAACAGACAACATGGAAAGTGTTGATGAAGTGTATGATGAAAATTACAGGCCTCTCTCATCCTTTTACGTGGGAGAACTTGCACAATTGGTGGCTGACTAAATAATTTTTTTGCCCCACTGTATCACTGTATCATCTGCATACATTTGAACTTCAGACCCAGTACAGACAGAAGACAGATCATTAATGTACCGGCTGAACAGGAGGGGCCCCAGTATTGACCCTTGGAGCACGCCCACTTCATAGCTAAGAGTGGGCGACAACTCATTGCTCCCTCTGACACACTAAGTTCTGCCTTCATCTCTGACACACTAAGTTCTGCCTTCATCTTGGACTTCACATTTTCCAGAAGAAAGCAGGTGGCCGTTTCTGTGGAGTGTTTCGCTCTGAAGCCAAACTGCATGGAGTGTATTGTGAAGGGGCTGTTGTTGAGGTGGGCAATCAGTTTTTCTGCTATACAGTTTTGACACCACAGGCAGTATACTAATGGGCCTGTAGTTACTCATGTCAGCAGGATCGCCTGATTTAAAGATGGCCGTTATTATGGCCGACTTCCATACCCTTGGAAACACCCGAGACCAATAGATGTGTTGGTGACCTTAGTAATGGGGCCAATGAGTGACTCTTTGTAGTTTTTAAGAAAGGTAGAGTCCAGCCCAAACACATCTTTGGCTTTAGAGTTCTTTAGTGAGCTAATCACCTTGTTCACCTTTGACTCAGAAACCTCCAATATGATGAAGGCAAGTTGAGCGTCATTCACTAGCACTGAGCCCAAGAAACCAGTGGAGGGGTTCTGTGTCAGTACCCTGACAGAGTCAATAAAGTAGGAATTGAAGGCTATTGCCATTTCGACTGCATCCTGTGTTAGATTGTCATTCACCATGATTTCTAGTCTTTTTGCAGTGTTACTATGGCCTTTCCCTGTTAACTTTTTTCAGATTCTCCCAGATCAGTTTAGAATTTCCATTTGCTTCACCAATTATGTTAATAAAAAACTATGAAATTACAGCAGCCTCCCCCATGTTGGGTTGTCCTGACACTCAGAGATAATGTCCCAGCAAATACTGAACGTCCTGAGGACATTAGATGACCTTCCCATTAGGTCCGTATACGGTTTTGCCGCTACATTATTTTGTTATCACATCACGTGATGGTCCCAAAGGGAACGTTCTCTGGGGGACCTTTGTTTGGTTCCCTGTACATTTTCAGGACGTCACTGAGGACCATGTCAGGACCTTTTTAGGAGGTTATCAGGGCTTTCATTTGACTAGTTCTTAGGACATTACGTGATGGTCCTAAGGGAACGTTCTTTGGGGACACAATGTCCCAAGAATTTCCTAAAAACGTCCTCGGGGACGTCCACGGAACCAACCGGGAACTAGAGAAAACCTGGGGACGTCCTAACAACTCATTATTGTTTGCAGGGGTCAGACACTTGGAAGTAGCTCTCTCTATTGCTTGATTATGCAGCGTCTTGTTTGAATTCTCAGGATACCATCAGCAGCCTAATGAAGACAGTCGTTTGGCCAAGCTCTGCCCTCTGATACGGCAGCAGTTGTCTATTCCAATACGAAATCAAACCATTCAAAAAGGCCATCCTTTTTTTGTTTTTGTTACTTTAATGCACATATATCTTTATGAAATTGACTGTGTTCACCATGTTTAGCATTACTACATATCTACACATAGCATAGGAGGGTCGTCCACCGATAGAGTACGTTTTGGGTAGTGAAGTAAAAAAAAAGAAACGGAAAAGAAAAGTCACCTAATTTGAACATTCTGATAAAGAGCAATTTAATAAAAAACATGTTTTTACCATCTCAAGACGTTGAATAAAAAATACAACGAGCCAATAGAGTGCCAAATAAAATAACAGGGTTGATGTTTTCATCTTAAATCAGCCATGAATCCGCTTGTGACAGGGGGAATGGAAGCTTGTTGTGTACAACAGGGAGGGGCAATTAAATACAAGCTTCACCCCCCAAAAAATTTTGTTTAAATATTTCTAGCTTATCCTATCTATCTATTGAGTAACAGGTTGGCATGTTATGTTATGCTCGACGCACCGAGTTTTCCACCACAAAACACCAGAAATGGCTAAAATTAGTAGAAAAAGCTCACCTGAATTTATTATATAGTGCCTTGGGAAAGCACTCAGACCCCTTGACGTTTTCCACATTCTTTTACGTAACAGCCTTATTCCAAAAATGAATTTAATAAAATAAATTCCTCAGCAATCTACAGACAATACCCCATAATGACAGGTTTTTTGATATTTTTGCAAATGTATTAAAGATAAAAAACAGAACAGAAATACCTTATTGTGTGTAGATGGATGAGGGAAAAAAACTATTTAATACATTTTAGAATAAGTCTGTAACGAAATGTGGAAAAAGTCAATGGGTCTGAATACTTTCCGAAGGCACTGTACATTCACAACTGCAGACCACGTGCAACTACACCAGCCCAGGACCTCCAAATACAGCTTCATCATCTGCGGGATCGTCTGAGACCAGCCACCCGGACAGCTGATGAAACTAAGGAGTATTTTGGTCTGTAAATAAAGCCCTTTTGTGGGGAAAAACTCATTCTGATTGGCTTTGCCCCTGCCCTGTGAAATCCATAGATTAGGGCCTAATGAATGTATTTCAATTGACTGATTATCTAATATGAACTGTAACTCAGTAAAATTGTTGAAATTGTTGCATGTTACGTTTATATTTTTGTTGAGTATACTTAAAATATCTAAGGGACGCAATACGTACACTATATGTGGAACGACCCAATAGTATTGGAGGTAGGCAACAAACAAAAAGACCACCCACACTAATTACCTTGCCGTAAACTCCCCAGGACAGTTCCGTCTCCGTCACCATGACGACAATCCCAAACATCCCGAAGATGAGTGCGTAGTCACTGAGTCTCTTTCGCTTCTCAAAGAGCGCCCTCCGGTGGCCGAGTCTATAGCCGATGTCTTTGTTCTTCTTCACAGGAGCACCGTTCCCGTCCCTGACCAGGCTCTCGTTGGACGCCTTGCCGGGGTCCTCACTGTTTCCCTTGGAAACAACCACCTCCAGGCCAGAACTGTGCAGCGTCTGGAGGGGCTGTGTTTCGGAGTCGAGCTCTGCTAGGTTGTGCCGCGACGACGCCAGGCTGCCCAGTGGTCTCACTACACCGCCATTGTGCTTGCAGGTGTTCATGGCTATCTGAGGGAGTCGGCCGCTGCTCTCGGAGAGGGAGGATCCAGCATGGCTCAGCTTCTTTTGCTCAGTGGTTGCCTGGTGGAAAAAAAGACAGGAGGATGTTAGAGAAACAGAAACCAAACTCAACAGTGCATCAGTGTCTGAGGGTGGAGGAATATCTCACCAATCGGTCTGGTGTCAGAGATTGGGAAAATACAGTATAGTCCTCTTTTGAGGACTATTTGAGCAATATCCCATGGGCCGGAGTCAGAAGTACGAACTAGAAACACTGCTCTGCACTAAATCAATGCTTAGGGATGACAATATCTGTGTTATTGTTCTGCTGCACATGGCACACATCAATTGTCCCTCACAAATAATGCATTCAAATCAACAGGGCAAAAAAACATGAACAGTGAATGAAGATGGATGCATAAATAAAGCCATATAACTAATAGTGGACCCTACAAAGTGCAGAACGTTTAATCTTTGTGCGGCACAAATTTCAGTATGAAAGATTTATGTGCTGCATGACTATGTTTCCTGTTAAAGAAACACTTTTTCCTGCAGAGATGGGGTGTCCAAATGACTGTGCGACTGAGTTGCTTTTCTTTAATCAGACAAAGGGAAATCAAGGACATTCTTCAGCCAAAGACGCGTCTTCGTCATCTGTTTGTCAAAAACAGCATCTAAATTGAAGAGGACTCCTGCTCTGACCTTTCGGTGCTATCTTTGAACCAGAGTGTGATTGCATTGCATCACTGGTTCAAGGAGAGGCAAGAGTTAAATGGGGTGAGAAAGCAGAGGAAGTGCAGAAAAATGTACAGTATGTACACCACCGTTCAAAAGTTTGGGGTCACTTAGAAATGTCCTTGTTTTTGAAAGAAAGACACATTTTTTTTGTCCATTAAAATAACATCAAATTGATCAGAAATACAGTGTATACATTGTTAATGTTGTAAATGACTACTGTAGCTGGACACATCAGATTTGTAACGGAATATCTACATAGGCGTACAGAGGCACATTATCAGGAACCATCACTCCTGTGTTCCAATGGCCCGTTGTGTTAGCTAATCCAAGTTTATAATTTTAAACCCTTTTGCAATTATTTTAGCACAGCTGAAAACTGTCATTCTGATTAAATAAGCAATAAAACTGTCCTTCTTTAGACTAGTTGATTATCTGGAGCATCAGCATTTGTGGGTTCGATTACAGGCTCAAAATGGCCAGAAACAAAGACCTTTCTTCTGAAACTCGTCAGTCTATTCTTGTTCTGAGAAATGAACAGCACAAACTGTCCCTAACCAGAATAGAAAGAGAAGTGGGAGGCCACGGTGCGCAACTGAGCAAGAGGACAAGTACAGTGCCTTGCGAAAGTATTCGGCCCCCTTGAACTTTGCGACCTTTTGCCATGTCAGGCTTCAAACATAAAGATATAAAACTGTATTTTTTTGTGAAGAATCAACAACAAGTGGGACACAATCATGAAGTGGAACGACATTTATTGGATATTTCAAACCTTTTTAACAAATCAAAAACTGAAAAATTGGGTGTGAAATTATTCAGCCCCCTTAAGTTAATACTTTGTAGCACCACCTTTTGCTGCGATTACAGCTGTAAGTCGCTTGGGGTATGTCTCTATCAGTTTTGCACATCGAGAGACTGAAATGTTTTCCCATTCCTCCTTGCAAAACAGCTCGAGCTCAGTGAGGTTGGATGGAGAGCATTTGTGAACAGCAGTTTTCAGTTCTTTCCACAGATTCTCGATTGGATTCAGGTCTGGAATTTGACTTGGCCATTCTAACACCTGGATATGTTTATTTTTGAACCATTCCATTGTAGATTTTGCTTTATGTTTTGGATCATTGTCTTGTTGGAAGACAAATCTCCGTCCCAGTCTCAGGTCTTTTGCAGACTCCATCAGGTTTTCTTCCAGAATGGTCCTGTATTTGGCTCCATCCATCTTCCCATCAATTTTAACCATCTTCCCTGTCCCTGCTGAAGAAAAGCAGGCCCAAACCATGATGCTGCCACCACCATGTTTGACAGTGGGGATGGTGTGTTCTAGGTGATGAGCTGTGTTGCTTTTACGCCAAACATAACATTTTGCATTGTTGCCAAAAAGTTCAATTTTGGTTTCATCTGACCAGAGCACCTTCTTCCACATGTTTGGTGTGTCTCCCAGGTGGCTTGTGGCAAACTTTAAACAACACTTTTTATGGATATCTTTAAGAAAAGGCTTTCTTCTTGCCACTCTTCCATAAAGGCCAGATTTGTGCAATATACGACTGATTGTTGTCCTATGGACAGAGTCTCCCACCTCAGCTGTAGATCTCTGCAGTTCATCCAGAGTGATCATGGGCCTCTTGGCTGCATCTCTGATCAGTCTTCTCCTTGTATGAGCTGAAAGTTTAGAGGGACGGCCAGATCTTGGTAGATTTGTAGTGGTCTGATACGCCTTCTATTTCAATATTATCGCTTGCACAGTGCTCCTTGGGATGTTTAAAGCTTGGGAAAGCTTTAAACTTCTTCACAACAGTATCTCGGACCTGCCTGGTGTGTTCCTTGTTCTTCATGATGCTCTCGGCGCTTTTAACGGACCTCTGAGACTATCACAGTGCAGGTGCATTTATACGGAGACTTGATTACACACAGGTGGATTGTATTTATCATCATTAGTCATTTAGGTCAACATTGGATCATTCAGAGATCCTCACTGAACTTCTGGATGGAGTTTGCTGCACTGAAAGTAAAGGGGCTGAATAATTTTGCACGCCCAATTTTTCAGTTTTTGATTTGTTAGAAAAGTTTGAAATATCCAATAAATGTTGTTCCACTTCATGATTGTGTCCCACTTGTTGTTGATTCTTCACAAAAAGATACAGTTTTATATCTTTATGTTTGAAGCCTGAAATGTGGCAAAAGGTCACAAAGTTCAAGGGGGCCGAATACTTTCGCAAGGCACTGTACATTAGAGAGTCTAGTTTGAGAAACAGATGCCTCACAAGTCCTCAACTGGCAGCTTCATTAAAAAGTACCCGCAAAACACGTCAACAGTGAAGATGCAACTCCGGGATGCTGGCCTTCTGGGCAGAGTTGCAAAGAAAAAGCCATATCTCTGTCCAGCGTCTGTGTTCATTTACCCATCTTTTCTTTTTATTGGCAAGTCTGAGATATGGCACAGGAGTGATGGTTGCTGATAATGGGCCTCTGTATGGCTATGTAGATGTTCCATAAAAGAATCAGACATTTCCAGCTACAATAGTCATTTACAACATTAACAATGTCTACACTGTATTTCGGATCAATTTGATGTTATTTTAAAGACCAATAAAAGTGCTTTTCTTTCAAAAACAAGGACATTTCTAAGTGACCCAAACTTTTGAACGGTAGTGTACAATGCTAGCTAGTAGAGTACTACCCTGGCGTGCATTCCAGTGGCATCTCCACAGCTCTTCAGGCAGTTCACTCAGTTTATCATTAATGGCTTGTAAAACTTGACTTCACATGGAACCGTGCATTTTCCAAAATAACGGGGGTGTTTGACAACACTGCCTTTTATTTGGCTTGAGTGAGCTCCCTAATGCCTCTAGATGTGTTTGGAAATAAAGTCTGATTGCCCATAATGGAAATGTACTAAGTCGGGCCCAGTGACACTATCGCCTGACACAGACCGGACTAAAGGTTAAGGATTAGAGGGGGCCAGGGTGTTCTAATCCCCTTTACTGTATTAAATAGTTTTATCATTGTGTCATTAAGACCCCTTTTTGAAATGTATCTCAGATAGTGGCACATTCCTACCATAAAACCATAAGGTTGCTTGGAATTGGAAGACCTCAAACTTCATTATACACTGCTCAAAAAAATAAAGGGAACACTAATATAACACATCCTAGATCTGAATGAATGAAATATTCTTATTAAATACTTTTTTCTTTACATAGTTGACACACTACAGCCACATGAGGTCTAGCATTGTCTTGCATTAGGAGGAACCCAGGGCCAACCGCACCAGCATATGGTCTCACAAGGGGTCTGAGGTCTGAGGATCTCTGGCGAGCACATGGAGGGCTGTGCGGCCCCCCAAAGAAATGCCACCCCACACCATGACTGACCCACCGCCAAACCGGTCATGCTGGAGGATGTTGCAGGCAGCAGAACATTCTCCACGGCGTCTCCAGACTGTCACGTCTGTCACATGTGCTCAGTGTGAACCTGCTTTCATCTGTGAAGAGCACAGGGCACCAGTGGCGAATTTGCCAATCTTGGTGTTCTCTGGCAAATGCGTTAGGCTGTAAGCACAACCCCCACCTGTGGACGTCGGGCCCTCATACCACCCTCATGGAGTCTGTTTCTGACCGTTTGAGCAGACACATGCACATTTGTGGCCTGCTGGAGGTCATTTTGCAGGGCTCTGGCAGTGCTCCTCCTGCTCCTCCTTGCACAAAGGCGGAGGTAGCGGTCCTGCTGCTGGGTTGTTGCCCTCCTACGGCCTCCTCCACGTCTCCTGATGTACTGGCCTGTCTCCTGGTAGCGCCTCCATGCTCTGGACACTACGCTGACAGACACAGCAAACCTTCTTGCCAGAGCTTGCATTGATGTGCCATCATGGATGAGCTGCACTACCTGAGCCACTTGTGTGGGTTGTAGACTCCGTCTCATGCTACCACTAGAGTGAAAGCACCGCCAGCATTCAAAAGTGACCAAAACATCAGCCAGGAAGCATAGGAACTGAGAAGTTGTCTGTGGTCACCACCTGCAGAACCACTCCTTTATTGGGGGTGTCTTGCTAATTGCCTAGAATTTCCACCTGTTGTCTATTCCATTTGCACAACAGCATGTGAAATGTATTGTCAATCAGTGTTGCTTCCTAAGTGGACAGTTTGATTTCACAGAAGTGTGATTGACTTGGAGTTACATTGTGTTGTTTAAGTGTTCCCTTTATATTTTTGAGCAGTGTATATATAGCACCTCCCTTTCCACCTAGAAAAGGTGGGACAATTACAGTGCCCTAGCGACGCCTATTTGTCATGATTCATTTCCCCAATAAGATTACCCTTCTGAGGCCGAAAATAAAACACAATGACAAAGTTTGCTTTGTTAAGTGATTAAAGGACAATCGATCAAAGCAAATGGATATGACTGCCGTATCAGACCAAAGGAGGTAAACAGAAAGGAGCCATGACAGGTTATTCTAATAACATACTGAACAATATTGATGTCTCCCCTTGGCTCTCGGTCACCATTTCTGACCATTATGCTGCAGGCTCTTTTGGTGGCTGAAAATATACCACTGACCGCTGACTGACTAACTAACTCCTAGATGGGGTTGTCCATACCATATAGGAGACGGCGCAAGAGAAATACAAGAAGGTAAGATGGAGGTACAGTAACACAATCTTTTTCTACAGGCAAATCCCACATGGATATCCCAAAAGAGCTCATTCTGTACCATCCTCCCAACTCACAACACATCATCTATTCCATTTTGGCATTTGAACTACTGCTCCTCTATTGTGATGCGTTTCATTTCGGTTGATCTCCATGCATTTCAGTTCATTGTATTTGACTTCCGTAGAAGAAATCAAAAGTATCATCATCATGTCATAACACCCGACTCTTTGCCGTGCAGAGAGTGCTCTCTCCCGTTTTCCACAGCTGAAAAGATTGTGCATCCCAAATGTCACTCTATTGCCTAAATAGTGGATTACTCTTGACCAGAAACCACACCCAGCTCTTTACCATGCAAACGGGTGCCCTCTCCCGTTTCCCACCCCGACAAAAAGTGTGCGTCCCAAATAGTGCATTACCCTATATAGTGCCCTATTGGCCCTGGTCAAAAGTAGTGCAGCATATAGGGAATCGGGTGCCATTTGGGACGTGAAAGGGCACAACAAGCCGCGGTTGCCTTTGTCCGCTGATCATCCTTCAGAAGGAGACATGGGGTAGTTGTCTGTCCTGGCGAACGCTTCCATTTTCATTCTGAATGGCACACAGCATCCAGCCTGTATGAAATGGAGCCTCTTAATCAAATTGAAAAGACACAGTGCAGAACAGTTGAAATGAAGCACTGCAACTCTCTGCCTATCTCCTCCTCTAGCTCCCTCCCTCCTTCACTCCCCTCTCCAGCCGGCTCCAATCTAATAGAATACCCTCCTTCTTTTTGAATGCACACACACAATCCCTTGGAATTGAAATAGTACACTGTACAGCCAACCCGTGTGTGTGGGGGTGTGTACATGTTGCATAAGAGTGTGTGCATCACAGGAGGCTGCTGAGGGGAGGACGGCTTAAAATAATGGCCGGAACGGTGCGAACAGAATGGCATCTACGCCTGCATGGCTGCCTGCCAGCCTGTACGCCTGCCTGCCAGCCTGTACGCCTGCATGGCTGCCTGCCAGCCTGTACGCCTGCACGCCTGCCTACCAGACTGTACGCCTGCCTGCCAGCCTGTACGCCTGCCTGCCAGCCTGTACGCCTGCATGCCTGCCTGCCAGCCTGTACGCCTGCCTGCCAGCCTGTACGCCAGCCTGTACGCCAGCCTGTACGCCTGCATGCCTGCCTGCCAGCCTGTATGCCTGCATGCCTGCCTGCCAGCCAGTACGCCTGCATGCCTGCCTGCCAGCCTGTACGCCTGCATGCCTGCCTGCCAGCCTGTACGCCTGCATGCCAGCCTGCCAGCCTGTACGCCTGCCTGCCAGCCTGCACGGCTGCGTGCCAGCCTGTACGCCTGCACGCCTGCCTGCCAGCCTGTACGCCTGCCTGCCAGCCTGTACGCCTGCCTGCCAGCCTGTACGCCAGCCTGTACGCCTGCATGCCTGCCTGCCAGCCTGTACGCCTGCATGCCTGCCTGCCAGCCTGTACGCCTGCATGCCTGCCTGCCAGCCTTTACGCCTGCATGCCTGCCTGCCAGCCTGTACGCCTGCATGCCTGCCTGCCAGCCTGTACGCCTGCATGCCAGCCTGCCAGCCTGTACGCCTGCCTGCCTGCACGGCTGCGTGCCAGCCTGTACGCCTGCCTGCCAGCCTGTACGCCTGCCTGCCAGCCTGTACGCCTGCCTGCCAGCCTGTGTGTATTCGGACATGAGGCGCATGTGTGAAGGAGGGCCGACTCATACAAAGAAAACGGAGGGACACGAGGGAGGAGGGAGAGATGGAGGAAAAGAGAGAAAGACAGGACAGACCCCTGGGGACCTCCCCAGCCTGCTCCTGTTGAGACAGAGAGCTGTAGGCTATAGTTGCCGGTTTGTCACATTGCACAGACGCTGTCATATTTCTGTGACAGGCCAGCAGGCACCAGGGCTGGGCTGTCCAACCCGACCAAGAGCACCAGCCAGGATCTAAGCACGTCTAATTAGTAAAGATGTAACGCACCACCGCCTATTCAGACTAAGCCTGTCTGCGTCCTTGCCAGAAAATGTTCTAAGGAAAGATCTTAATGTACTTTGATGCAGTAAAACTACAACGCTTCCATGTAAACACTGTAACCAATTACTTATAGGATCCTTGCTGTATACTTTACCGTATACACAGTGAACAGTATAAACTCACTGTATACTGATATACAGTGCCTTGCGAAAGTATTCGGCCCCCTTGAACTTTGCGACCTTTTGCCACATTTCAGGCTTCAAACATAAAGATATAAAACGGTATTTTTTTGTGAAGAATCAACAACAAGTGGGACACAATCATGCAGTGGAACGACATTTATTGGATATTTCAAACTTTATTAACAAATCAAAAACTAAAAAATTGGGCGTGCAAAATTATTCAGCCCCCTTAAGTTAATACTTTGTAGCACCACCTTTTGCTGCGATTACAGCTGTAAGTCGCTTGGGGTATGTCTCTATCAGTTTTGCACATCGAGAGACCGACATTTTTTCCCATTCCTCCTTGCAAAACAGCTCGAGCTCAGTGAGGTTGGATGGAGAGCATTTGTGAACAGCAGTTTTCAGTTCTTTCCACAGATTCTCGATTGGATTCAGGTCTGGACTTTGACTTGGCCATTCTAACACCTGGATATGTTTATTTTTGAACCATTCCATTGTAGATTTTGCTTTATGTTTTGGATCATTGTCTTGTTGGAAGACAAATCTCCGTCCCAGTCTCAGGTCTTTTGCAGACTCCATCAGGTTTTCTTCCAGAATGGTCCTGTATTTGGCTCCATCCATCTTCCCATCAATTTTAACCATCTTCCCTGTCCCTGCTGAAGAAAAGCAGGCCCAAACTATGATGCTGCCACCACCATGTTTGACAGTGGGGATGGTGTGTTCAGGGTGATGAGCTGTGTTGCTTTTACGCCAAACATAACGTTTTGCATTGTTGCCAAAAAGTTCAATTTTGGTTTAATCTGACCAGAGCACCTTCTTCCACATGTTTGGTGTGTCTCCCAGGTGACTTGTGGCAAACTTTAAACAACACTTTTTATGGATATCTTTAAGAAATGGCTTTCTTCTTGCCACTCTTCCATAAAGGCCAGATTTGTGCAATATACGACTGATTGTTGTCCTATGGACAGAGTCTCCCACCTCAGCTGTAGATCTCTGCAGTTCATCCAGAGTGATCATGGGCCTCTTGGCTGCATCTCTGATCAGTCTTCTCCTTGTATGAGCTGAAAGTTTAGAGGGACGGCCAGGTCTTGGTAGATTTGCAGTGGTCTGATACTCCTTCCATTTCAATATTATCGCTTGCACAGTGCTCCTTGGGATGTTTAAAGCTTGGGAAATCTTTTTGTATCCAAATACGGCTTTAAACTTCTTCACAACAGTATCTCGGACCTGCCTGGTGTGTTCCTTGTTCTTCATGATGCTTTCTGCGCTTTTAACGGACCTCTGAGACTATCACAGTGCAGGTGCATTTATACGGAGACTTGATTACACACAGGTGGATTGTATTTATCATCATTAGTCATTTAGGTCAACATTGGATCATTCAGAGATCCTCACTGAACTTCTGGAGAGAGTTTGCTGCAGTGAAAGTAAAGGGGCTGAATAATTTTGCACGCCCAATTTTTCAGTTTTTGATTTGTTAAAAAAGTTTGAAATATCCAATAAATGTCGTTCCACTTCATGATTGTGTCCCACTTGTTGTTGATTCTTCACAAAAAAATACAGTTTTATATCTTTATGTTTGAAGCCTGAAATGTGGCAAAAGGTCGCAAAGTTCAAGGTTGCCGAATACTTTCGCAAGGCACTGTATGTTTAGTCTTTCTAAGGCGGTACAAGAGGAGTTTTCCTCAGTGGAATCAGTATGGGCCGTCCTTTGAGAAAAGCCTTTGGTGAAAATTACTGCAGTTTGATAGCAGTCACAATTACAGGCTACCTGAAGCAGCATTCTCATCCCCATCTCCTCCTCGGAGATGAAAAGAAAAATGAATTATGGCTTAAACAAGACAAAACTCCCCACGGAGATGACAAGACAGGTATTTTGCCGGTGTTGAATGGCCATTGTTAGAGCTAATAATGCACTAGGCGTTCAACAGCATCACAATAGAGCACTAATTAGTATGCACCAAGGTGTCACAGTAGACACAGAGAATAATACTGAGATCAGAGTGATATAACTAAAGGGTTTAGGACTCCCTTGGGAGACAAATAGGACCTCATTAGTAGCATGTTTAACGTGTTCAATTCCAGACAATTCGTAGAATGAATTGTAATTCAGTTCTTGGTTTCAAAAATTGTCCGTAGATCTCATGAAGTCATGAATTCAAATTGTACTCAATTCTGGAATTTACTGGAGTTGATAGTTGACTTGACTCCCTGAATGTGATTAGTACGTAAGTCGATTGCAGAATGTAAATGTAAACATAGATAATGCTGGCACTACCCGTGTATTAGTACATACAGGTGTTGAGCCAGTTTGCTACAGCAGGAAAATAATCCTGCAGAAACAGGAAATGTGAATTATTATGTGGATTATAATTCATAGATATTTTTTGTAGGGGTTGATATATTTTTCATGGGGGAAAATCAGGTAAAAAATGTCTAAGTGGAAATTACAAACATCAGAAGCCTTTGTAAACCTCAAATAAACTACAAGTTTAAAATGCCCTGCATTGCAGGACTCTTCATCTGTACACTATAAGACTTTACTGTAATTTCAACAGTAAAGCACTGTAAGATGCACAGTAAAATACCCTGAATATGTTTTATAGAATTAAAGCTGTAGATTGCACTGCATGATGGGTAAAATGCTGAAAAATACTTATTATTGTTATTACAGTAAAAATGTATATTACAGTAATAACTTAGGCCTACAATAGATTCACATTTTCAATTACAGGCGAGGTGCATGAAGCTCAGACTGTTAAAAGATGAAAAAGATCACCTAGATAATGATTGTTGTAATGATTAGGCTTTCACTATACTGCAGCCTCTGGGTGCCACAGTGAAATAAACAGACTGTTATGTTTGCACCATTACTACAGAGGAAATTGTAATATTGTATTTCAAATGGCACTGTAAATCCACCCCACAGAATACAGTACCTTACTGTAGTGGGTGCATGGTATTGTTGTTTCTGGCTCATTAACATATTGAGGCATGCCTTGCAAGAGGTTACATTTATTTATATACATACAGTACAAGTCAAGGGGTTGGACACACCTACTCATTCACGGGTTTTTCTTTCTTTTTACTATTTTCTACATTGTAGAATAATAGTGAAGACATCAAAACTATGTGTAACGGCCGTTGTTGGTGGAAGAAGGTGAGGACCAAGGTGCAGCGTGGTATGTGTCCATTTTTATTAAATGAACACGGAAATAACAAAAATAACAAAGAGAACGACCGAAAACAGTTCTGGCTGATGCAGACACACGACAGAAAACAGAACATAATCACCCACGAAACACAATAGAAAACAGGCTCCCTAAATATGGTTCTCAATCAGGGACAACGATTGACAGCTGCCTCTGATTGAGAACCATACCAGGCCAAACACAGAAATAGCAAATCCTAGAAAAACTAACATAGACAACCCACCCAACTCACGCCCTGACCATACTAAAACAAAGACATAACAAAAGAACTAAGGTCAGAAAGTGACACTATGAAATAATACATATGGAATCATGTAGTAACCAAAAAAGTGTTAAACAAATCAACTCTCTGTTCATCATATATGCATAGTCACTTTAACCATACCTACATGTACATAGTACCTCAATAAGCCTGACTAACCGGTGTCTGTATATAGCCTTGCTACTGTTATTTTCAAATGTCTTTTTACTGTTGTTTTATTTCTTTACTTACCTACACACACACACACACACACTTTTTGTTATTTTATTCCCGCACTATTGGTCAGAGCTTGTAAGTAAGCAATTCACTGTAAGATGCACCTGTTGTTTTCGGGGGCACGTGAAAATATATGTTATATTTGAGAATCTTCAGAGTAGCCACCTTTTGCCGTGATGACAGCTTTGCACACGCTTGGCATTCTCTCAACCAGCTTCATGAGGTAGTCACCTGGAATGCATTTCAATTAACAGGTGTGCCTTGTTAAAAGTACATTTGTGGAATTTCTTTCCTAATTAATGCTTTTGAGCCAATCAATTGTGTTGTGACAAGGTAGGGGATGGTATACAGAAGATAGCCCTATAGTCAATCTTATGGCAAGAATAGCTCAAATAAGCAAAGAGAAACGACAGTCCATCATTACTTTAAGACATGAAGGTTAGTCAATGCGGAACATTTCAAGAACTTTGAAAGTTTCATCAAGTGCAGTCACTAAAACCATCAAGCGCTATGACGAAACTGGCTCCCCTGAGGACCGCCACTGGAAAAGAAGACCCAGAGTTAAGTTCATTAGAGTTACCAGCCTCAGAAATTGCAGCCCAAATAAATACTTCACAGAGTTCAAGTAACAGACACATCTCAACATCAACTGTTCAGAGGAGACTTCATGGTCGAATTGCTGAAAAGAAACCACTACTAAAGGACACCAATAATAAGAAGAGATATGCTTGGGCCAAGAAGGACGGAGTCCAAATTTGAGATTTTTGGTTCCAACCGCCAAGTCTTTGTGAAAATCAGTATAAGTGAACGGATGATCTCCGCATGTGTGGTTCCCACCGTGAAGCATGGAAGAGGAGGTGTGATGGTGTGGGGGTGCTTTGCTGGTGACACTGTCTGTGATTTATTTAGAATTCAAGGCACACTTAACAAGCATGGCTACGACTGCATTCTGCAGCGATACACCATCCCATCTGGTTTGTGCTTAGTGGAACTATCATTTGTTTTTCAACAGGACAATGACCCAACACACCTCCAGGCTGTGTAAGGGCTATTTGACCAAGAAGAAGGGTGATGTAGTGCTGCATCAGATGAACTGGCCTCCACAATCACCTGACCTCAACCCAATTGAGATGGTTTGGGATGAGTTGGACTGCAGAGTGAAGGAAAAGCAGCCAACAAGTGCTTAGCATATGTGGGAACTCCTTCAAGACTGTTGGAAAAGCATTCCAGATTAAGCTGGTTTAGAGAATGCCAAGAGTGTGTAAAGTTGTCATCAAGGCAAAGGGTGGCTACTTTGAAGAATATCAAATCTAACTTTTTTTGTGATTTGTTAAACACTTTTTGGGTTACTACATGACTCCTATGTGAAATTTCATACATTTGAAATTTGTCTTCACTTTTATTCTACAATGTAGAAAACAGTAAAAATAAAGAAAAACCCTTGAATGAGTAAGTGTGTCCAAACCTTGTTGTCACGTCTTCCGCCGGAGTCGGTCCCTCTCCTTGTTCGAGCTGTGTTCGGTGTCACCGGCCTTCTAGCCATCGCCGATCCACTTTTCATTTTCCATTTGTTTTGTCTTTATTTTCTACACACCTGGTTTCAATTCCCCCATTACATGTTCATTATTTAGCCCTCTGGTTTCCCCCATGTTTGTGTGCGTGTTTGTTTTATTGTTCAGGATGTTACTGACAGCTGGTATTTTGTTGCTGGGTTTTGTTATAACGGCCGTTTATTTCTTGGTACCGGTATTTTTTCCACACCATAGTATTGTGTTTATACTGGTGATATCTTGTATTAAATACCTTGTCCACGCATCTCAGCTCTCCTGCGCCTGACTCCTTTCACCAGTTACCCACAGCCTTGACAGAAACACGCACCCACTCGGAATGGAGTCAGCAGTAGCAGGTGCCCCTGCATGAGGGGTTGAGGAGCGAGTCCAGCAGCACGCCGCCATGCTACAGCATCTCGGCAGCGCCATGGATCGAGATCTACAAACCATGGAGCGCTGGGAGAGAAGAGTCCCTCCAGCACCACCAGTCTCACCATCACTCACCCCTCCTTCGCTCGGCCCAGTGGGATTCAGGCTCGCCCTCCCGAGGGAGTATGATGGAACGGAGGCGAGTTGTCAGGGGTTCTTGCTCCAGCTAGAGCTCTACCTGGCAACCGTCCACCCGGCTCCTTCAGACCGTGAGAGCGTGGCTGCCCTCGATTTCTGCCTCTCAGGGAAAACCCTGGAGTGGTCCAATGCTGTATGGGGGGAAGAAGAAGCGGTGTTGGACCACTTTGAGGATTTCACTCGTCGCTTCCGGGCAGTCTTTTACCACCCGCCTGAGGGTAGAGTGGCGGGTGAACGTCTCGTCCACCTGAGGCAGGGGATGAGGAGCGCACAGGAGTTTCCGGTGGAATTCCGGACCCTGGCCGCTGGCGCAGGATGAAACGACAGGGCCCTGATCGAGCACTACCGGTGTAGTCTGCGTGATGACGTGTGTCGGGAGTTGGCCTGCAGGGACACCACTCTCACATTCGACCAGCTGGTGGACCTGTCCATCCTGCTGGATAACCTGCTGGCTACCCGCGGACGTCCAGATCGGGGTCTTTAGGTTCCATCACCCAGCACCGCCGCTCCGACTCCCATGGAGCTGGGAGGTGCTGCACTTAGGACGACTGGAGAAGGGGCCGTTCCATGCACCATCTGTGGCCGCAGAGGGCACACTGCCGGTCGGTGCTGGGGAGGTTCCTCTGGGAGTCGAGGCAGCAGGCAGGGCACTCTCTTAATTTTCCTGAGGTTTCCCCGCATTCAGAGCATAAGGCGCTCGTAGATTCAGGCGCAGCTGGACATTTTATTGACAGATCATTTGCCCATAGTTTAGGGATCCCCATTGTTCCTGTGGATATGCCCTTCCCGGTGCACGCCCTAGATAGTCGACAATTAGGGTCAGGGCTAATTAGGGAGGCCACCGCTCCACTGGGCATGGCTACGCAGGGGGGTCACAAGGAGAGAATCAGTCTCTTCCTTATTGATTCTCCTGCATGTCCCGTGGTGCTGGGCCTACCCTGGTTGGCCTGTCATGACCCCACTATTTTGTAGCAACAGAGGGCTATCATGGGGTGGTTACGAAAGTGCTCGGGGAGTTGTTTAGGGATTTCCGTCGGTGCTACTACGTTGGAAAGTCAAGACCAGGTCTCCACCGTGTTCATCCCCTCTGAATATGCCGATTTGGCTCTCGCCTTCTGTAAGAAGAAGGCGACTCAATTACCACCCCATCGGCGGGGGGATTGTGCGATAAATCTCCTGGTAGACGCAGCACTTCCCAGGAGTCACGTGTATCCCCTGTCGCAAGAGGAGACGGCGGCTATGGAAACATATGTCTCCGAATCTCTGTGTATTGACTTTCGAGCCATCAACCAAATCACTGTGAGGTACAGTTACCCGCTACCTCTCATAGCCAGTGCGATCGAGTCAATGCGCTTCTTCACAAAATTGGATCTCAGGAGCGCTTACAACCTGGTGCATATCCGGGAGGGGGACAAGTGGAACACGGCATTTAGTACCACATCAGTGCACTATGAGTACCTCGTCATGCCGTACGGATTGATGAATGCTCCATCAGTCTTCCAGGCCTTTGTAAACAAGATTTTCCGGTAGTGGTGTATATCGACGACATTCTGATATACTCTGCTACATGCGCCGAGCATGTGTCCCTGAGGCGCAGGGTGCTTGGTCGACTGTTGGAGCATGACCTGTACGTCAAGGCTGAGAAATGCCTGTTCTTTAAACAGTCTGTCTCCTTCCTAGGGTACCGCATTTCCACTTCAGGGAGATGGAGATGGAGAGTGACCGCTTCTCCCACCACGGTAAAGGAAGTGCAGCGGTTTTTAGGGTTTTCCAACTACTACCGGAGGTGTATCAGGGGTTTTGGTCAGGCATCAGCTCCCATTACCTCACTGCTGAAGGGGGGACCGGTGCGATGGCAGTGGTCGGCTGAGGCGGACAGGGCTTTTGGTCACCTGAGGGCTTTGTTTACCTCGGCTCCGGTGCTGGCCCATCCAGATCCCTCTTTGGCGTTCATAGTGGAGATGGACGCGTCCGAGGCTGGGATAGGAGCTGTGCTCTCTCAGCGCTCGGGTACGCCACCAAAGCTCTGCCCCTGTGCCTACTTTTCAAAGAAGCTCATCCCGGCGGAACGAAACTATGACGTGGGGGACTGGGAGCTGTTGGCTGTCGTCAAGGCTTTGAAGGCGTGGAGACATTGGCTTGAGGGAGCTAAACACCCTTTTCTCATCTGGACGGACCACCGCAATCTGGAGTACATTTAAAGAAAAATGTATTTTACCTTTTATTTAACTAGGCAAGTCAGTTAAGAACAAATTCTTATTTTCAAGGTCCATGGATCCCACACCCATACTCCCGGCCTCTTGCCTGGTGGCACCGGTAGTGTGGGTGCTGGACGCGGACATCGAGCGGGCGTTACATACAGAGCCCACTCCCCTCCAGTGTCCAGCTGGGCGTCTGTGCATTCCGTTTGCTGTCCGCGACCGTTTGATCTATTGGGCCCACACGTCACTCTCCTCTGGAATGGCCGATCCATCAGTGGGTGCTCTGATCATTGGGTGTGCTTGCCCCCACCTGCCCCCAGCCCAAAGGAATTTTCCAAGGGTGGGAAGGACCAATCCCCGGCAGATGCATGGGCGGGCGTGGAAGCGAGCGCGCCAGCACACACACCGCTCACAGCGTAAAACCAAAACAGAAAACGGAAATAATTAAACACAAAATATACAATAATCACATTCCCACCCTCACCCCTGATTGGAGGACTTCAAACGTTGATACTGTGCATGTATTTATTTCCACACACATTAATTCCAACGTTCAGACAGCCACAGATCAGCCCATCTTTCCCAGTAAATCATCATTCTACCATTTCCATCTGCAAAACATCCCTCTATTATACCATGGGGTGTCATTAGGGATTTGAACCTCCCCATCTGCAACGTTTCTGCTGAAATTGCCCCAAAAATTTAAAAAAATGTACCTAAGAGCACAGTGATTGTGGCTGTGGTCCTTCAAATCCCCTAACAATACAATTTGCAGGTCCAACCATGCCCTGATATGTAAGGGATAAACGTTGACGTTCTGTACATTACCTTGGAAATAATGGACGACGCAGCGGGATGAGGTGGAGCCGAGTCCCAATATCTTTTCCAACTGTCCCGTTATCTGGTTTTAATGTCCATTCTAGAATGCCCTTCTGACCAATCAGAAATTAGTATTCAACAATGTTGTGATATTGTTGAATGTTTTGTCTCGGGCTTAACAACACCCATGCCAATATATCCTCCAAACAATACCCCATATTGACAAAGCAAAAACTGTTTTTTAGACAATTTTACAAATGCATAAAAATACAAATAAACTTAAATATCACATTTACATAACTATTCAGACCCTTTGCTATGAGACTTGAAAATGAGCTTGGGTGCATCCTGTTTCCATTGATCATCCTTGAGATGTTTCTAGAACTTGATTGGAGTCCACCTGTGGTAAATTCAATTGATTGGACATGATTTGGAAAGGCACACACCTGTATATAAAGTACTACAGATGACAGAGCATGTCAGAAAAAAATACATGTCATGAGGTCGAAGGAATTGTCCTTAGAACGCCGAGACAGGATTGTGTAGAGGGGAAGGGTACCAAAACAGATCTGCAGCATTGAAGGTCCCCAAGAACACAGTAGCCTCCATCATTCTTAAATGGAAGAAGTTTGTAACCACCAAGACTCTTCCTAGAGCTGGCTGCCCAGCCAAACTGAGCAATTGGGATTAAAAGGGCCTTGGTCAGGGAGGTGAACAAAAACCAGATTGTTACTCTGACAGAGCTCCAGAATTCCTCTGTGGAGATAGGAGAACCTTCCAGAAGGACAATCATCTTTGCAGCATTCCACCAATCAGGCCTTAATGGTAGAGTGGCTAGACGGAAGCCACTCCTCAGTGAAAGGCACATAACAGCTCGCTTGGAATTTGCCAAACTCTTTAATTATTTGTTACTTTTATAACTTTTTTTTTGGGGGGGGGGGTATTTTCTTAACTGCATTGTTGGTTAAGGGCTTGTAAGTAAGCATTTCACTGTAAGGTCTATGTTTTGATATTTAAATATCTGAATTCCTCACCACCCCACTCAATTAGTGATCATTTTGATTAACCTTCGATTAACAGATTCATTTTAGGAATGTTTACCACATTAAATAAATAGTTAAAACAATTTTTTATACCTGCTTTTCAAAACTTTTCAAGTGAATTTAGAGAAACATCAAATCTATTGTTCTCTGTAAAATATTCAATGTTGATTGTATGAATCTGAAACTTGTTGATTTATTGAATGACTTATACATCGAATTCATTATATTGCTAGATGTTTATCACTTTACCTATCTTTATTTTGGCAAAATAAAAGGTGTTGCAGTGTCAAGTGTCAATCATAGAGATAAATGGAGGACTCTAGGTCGATATAATGGGCTCCCGAGTGGTGCAGTGGTCTAAGGCACTGCGTCTCAGTGCAAGAGGCATCACTACAGTCCCTGGTTTCAAATCCAGGCTGTTATGACATCCGGATGTGATCGGGCGGGGCACAAAGGCCCAGCATTGTCCAGGGTAGGCCGTCAATCTAAATAATAATTTGTTCTTAACTGACTTCCCGAGTTAAATTTTAAAAATATAACTCATTTTAGTATAGACGTTGCCACTGAGGTCTTCCACCATTTTAAAAGTAGTCAACTGGCTAGGGATTCCAATGGGTTGGGAGTGATTAGCCAGTTATCATAGAGCATTATCTTCTTCAAATTAGGTTACCTATACTTTGTAAGCCACAGACTAAGGTAATATCCAGGAGCCAAGATTTATATCAGGACAATGGCCCCAAGATCCATACACAGAACCAGTGAGTTGAGACCATGACAAGTTAAAGACCGAGAACAGTAGAGGACAATAAAAGCACCTCAAAAGCACAATCCAGTACAGTATAATACAGCACAACAGCAGTGGTTACTAAACGGCACACTTTTCCTAACATTCACTCACTTATAAACGTGACCTGCGGAGTGCACCAGTGCCGTTCGGATAATAAACTGAACGGCACATGGTTAGGCTACATCTGTGCCGTTGCTTCAAGTCCAGTGCGCTCAGGCTGTTGTTAAATGTGTATCATTTGAGGGGCGCGCATCACAAGCAAGTCATTTATATCATTTTACTTCGACTGTGAGAATCATTAGCACTGCTTAGGCTTAGCTGTACCACAGCCTCTGCCATAGAAACAAATGGGGCATGCCTTTGTTTCCGTGGTTGCACCTTTACGATGCAGAAAACTGCTCAAACCGTTCAAAACTCAGTAACTATTTTACAGGAGCTGGCGCAGGTTGCGGGAAATTAGTCATAACGAGTAAAAATGAAAATAGTTCAAATATAGCATATTTCATCTATTTGAAAAAAATGGTCACAGAAAATAGATGATTTGCAGTATGGATCAGATGAGATGGAGGTCATTACAACTAAATAAATAAATTGTGCTGCAGAATTGTTTTGCCTATCAAAGGGTACAATAAATGTTGGGAACCACTTCAGTAGAGTACAGTATAGTACAGTAGAGAACAGTACAGTATAGCACATTATAGATGTCTAGATTTTGACAAAATAGATATCAATGTTTGGCCTCTTGGAGGGTTGGAGCCCCCCTGCTGGCTATGCATCTCAACACTCTACATTTGTGTGTGCACCTGTCCTCTATCCACATGGTGGTCCTCTTTAGCTCAGTTGGTAGAGCATGGTGTATGCAACTTTAAAATGCCCGTGATGTCACAGTCGCCACAATGGCACAGATACAAAGATGAGACCTCTATGTATCTCTATGGGGTGAACGTTTCGGTCAATTTGGGTCAATTATTTTGGACTTTAAAGAAGCTAACATATAGCTGGCTATCTTTCTTTTGCTCATTCATTCATTTTCAAAATAATATTTGCAGACAGTCTTACTCACCATGTGGCCATGCTGGAGAGGGGTGCAATCCCATCTCCTGGCGATTTTTTTAGGGGTGTGGCGTAAAGCACATTTTTAATTCTCTATATTTGTATTCTTCTTTTCACTCTGTCATTTAGGTCATTATTGTGGATTCACTACAATGTTGTTGATCCAGCCTGAGTTTGCTCCCATCACAGCCATTGAACACTGTAGCTGTTTTAAAATCACCAACGGCCTCATGGTGATATCCCTGAGCAGTTTCCTTCCTGTCGTGCAGCTCAATTCAATACCATAGTTATTAACTTGACCATGATTAAAGAGATATTCAATGTCTGATTTGTTACTAATACCCATCTACCAATCACTGCCCTTCTTTGGAAGGCTTTGGAAAATCTCCCTGGTCTTTGTAGTTGAATCTGCACTTGAAATGCAATACTTAACTGAGGGACCTTACAGATGTTGTATGTGTAGGGTACAGAGGAAGGGGTAGTCATTCAAAAATAATGTCAACACCTATTATTTCACACAGTGAGTCCGTGTCACTTATTATGTGATTTGTTAAGACAAATTGTATTCGTGAACTAATTTAGGCGTGTCTTTGCAAAGGGGGTGAATACTTATGCAACAACAATTTTATAGTTGCTTAACTGTTTTCATTTTGTTTTAATCATTGCGCGTTAAAAATATAATACAGCTGTGTTGCTGTAGGCTCATTTACAGTATAATGCTGCATTGTATAATATTGCACGGTTTTTCTTATTGTAAAACATATTACAGCATCCCTACTGTAAATCAAAAGTACCGTATTTAGCTGGCAACTCAGCGGCCAGTATAATGCTGTAAATGTACAGGGAAAAGTTGTACAGTGTAATGCTTCACAGCTCTGGACTGGCTGGCAGAATTTCTCTAGGTCCTCTCAGAATTTGGAATTGGAACGTGACAGAATGTGACAAAAACAAATCATGGCTTTTCTCACTAAACTAAAGATTGATGTGTGACCCCAATCCTAGTCTAATTTAGCCTTGCTGTTGAATATGTAAATGGCATGGGGCCAGCATTTTAATGTTCTGCTTATCCTCTCTAGCACGTTCCTCTTTGCCTTTGCTAATCTGTGCTATTTGCCCATTCCCCTCCATAGACTCCAATTACCGCGTAATTGCTTGATTGATATAGATCAAATCTTGATTAGGTGGAATATCCTACCTAGGCAGGTAACCTGTGATACAAGTCAATATTCAACGGACATCGGGAAATTACGTGGAAACCGGCTACTAGGGTCAATGGTGAGTGCTGTTACCTTCAAGTAGGCTTTGGTTTTGAAAGGATGTTGTGGACAGGAATGGCAGATGGGCATAAGCATCTGCCTCTGGTTCCAAAGGGCCAGATGCATGTTTGAATCCAGCGATAGAGATTAGTTTTTTTATAGGTATTAAGAGACTATGCCTGAACTTAATCCTAACCCTAAAATTATGAGTTAATGCCTAAACTTAACCTTAAACACTTTGACGTTTAGAACAACTGAGCAATTTGACATTTCAGAAACATGAACGAACGTCTAATTCTGACATGAGACTCTGAGACATTGTCGATATGCACACATATGCACACACAGCCACCTTCATTGCTGGCAGTCTCTCCCTGTGTCCCCCTCGGTTTTGGCGGTACACACATTTTAGAATAAAGACATTCAGGCACACACATGCACATAAGCACACACACTCGCACACACATGTACACACACACACACTTCATACCAGTAAAGGCCCCTCTGCTTCTACACATACAAACACTTGCCGACCCAGTAAACTACATCATCCTATTACGCAGCCCTCGTGACTATTTGACATCATAGGGACAAACGGTCATAAATTCTACTCTGAGATTATTACAACAGGCAATATCCTTCATTGGTGCAATGGCACAACTTTGTCTCACGGCGCCGAATTTACTGTCTCGGAATGCAATGGCAATGCATAACAATCCAACTTCAGAGTTCATTTTGAAGGATGTAAGTCATTTTTTAAACGAGCCTCCACTAAGTTTCTTTCTCTCCCAAGGCAGAGACATCAATACCAAGGGAGAGTGCAGCACAACCTATAGCATAGGATGGATCAATACCATAACAAACTCAGTCAAGATTGACTCGAGAACTCTGTGGATCCATCCAGCCTTAGATTGATGATGTGAGGAGGACAAGACGACAGAGTTTCAGCCGAGCGAGAGAGAGACAGAGAGAGTTCTCTCCATGGTTCTGAGAAGAGAGAAAAGCATAATGGAAACTCTCCGTTTCAAAGAGCAATGCATTAACATGGAGATAAGACCCAGGTCGTACTTAGCGTTTCACACCTGTTTTTGTGGTATGCGTTACCTTAAAAGGATACTTCAGGATGTTGGCAAATGAGGTCCTTTATCTACTTCCCCAGTCAGATGAACTCGTGGATACCATTGTTATGTCTCTGCATCCAGTTTTAAGAAAATTCCTAACTAGCAATAGTGCATTGCGCTAATGCTAATTAGCATTAGCTCACGAATTTAACTCTTACTTCCTTCATACTGGACACAGTTCATCTGACCCGGGTGGAAGTAGATGAAGGGCCTCAGTGCCAAAATCCCAAAGTATCCCTTTAATGCCTTATTCCTTCACATACCATTTGTTCTACTTTTTTTTTACACATTCTATGTTCAATTTTCTTGGGAAAAAGACAGCTGCAAACCTTTTGCAATGCCTCCGAGTCCAGCAGGAAAATTACAGAAACACGTAAGTTGAAACATGATATCTGTCCTCCAAGGCCTAGTCTAAGAGACAGCCCTTACCATATGTCACGTAACATGGCTCTGACTCCGGCAGCACCCAGTAGAATTGAATTGAATTTCCTTATCTGCTTTATAACCCTCTTTTTCTGCTAAATGAAAGAGAAGCCATTTGGAATAGCGGCACATTTGTATTCACCTGCCCCCCCCAACCCCCCCGCCCAGACACTTAGTCAGTTCACTAACATACTGTACTACTCGCTCAACCCGCTGTTGTTTTGAGGTTGTTGTATGGTTGGGAGGCCCACGTATAATACATGCGGCTATATCCCTGTATGCTCAACAGGATTCTTCCCATGCCCGGCTATTAAGTCCGACAAGATAAAAGTCCTGGGAATTGTGGTCAAAGCCCTCAGATACAGTTTGCTTCTATGATGTGTTTTTTTTGTGTGTTTTTTTTTTTTTTTGTAAAATTAAGTGCTGCGGTTTTTAATGCCCTCGGGATCCTTTAGTGTAAATTGATTCTATTTAAAAAGTTTTTACTTGAGAAGAGAAAATAGATGGCTGCAGAGAGAGAGAGAGAGAGAGAAAAGGCGGTTAGAAAATGGACTCTCCCCGGAACTGGCCATGAAAGGTTTGAATAAAAAGGAGCTAGTGAGGTGACCAAAGGAGCCGGGACAGAGTCCATTAAGGGGTTAACAATCAGATGACCCTAATGAAGGGCTGTGCAGCTGTATGTACCACGGAGCCACAGGGTGAAACTACAACGGGGACTTTCGCTATAGAAACACAGTGAGGGGGGGTTCCTTATTCTTCTCATGTATACTATACTTAGTGTCGCACAATACAACAAGATATTAGAGATGGAAAGGTCTATAGCCACACTGTTCACAATAATAATATACTGAACCACATAGCAACCACATAGCAATGAGCATCACCGTGTGTGTTCACAAGAACAGATCAAACTACATAGCTGTGTGTGTGTGTGTGTGTGTGTGTGTGTGTGTGTGTGTGTTCACACTAAAAACAACACATCAAACCACATAGCTATTACCACCATCATGAGAAATCGTGTCGAAAATCCCTCCTTCTTGTGAAAACGTGAACCGAGTTGCATACGGAGGCTGTTGTTAGGACTCGGAGGGGAGAATCTCCCCAAAGACAAATGAAACGCGTCACAACATCATTGTGGAGAAAACTGGTGTTTCAACAGAGTTTGTATGCCCTTTACACCTTTTAAGGAAAGATTGTGGCATGGCGATGACAATGGTATACTAACAACTCTCCCTCCCACTCACTCACAAGTACACACACACTCTCTCTCAGTATTTGTCTTTCTCTATCATGCACACACACACATGCGCGCACACACACACGCACAATATCTAGTGAGAGCTCTCCTAAACAGATACTGTTAGGCACTATTGCAGTGAGAGAGCACATACTGTACTGCAATGCTTCATTCGACTGAGACCGTCGATCAACTGAGTCCCATTCAAATGACGTGCAAATAAGGACAAATAATTTCAACACTACGCAAACAACGATTCCCCTACCGGTACTCATTACAATGGCATGCATTGTACGTTTGTTCTATGACAGCTACACAAATACACGCACGCAAATATTGTTTTCATGATGAATAATTATCATTTGCATTCTATAAATTCAAATAAATGCCACACAACATCCATTCTCTATAATAGCTAAGTCCTTAGCTCTATGGCAGAACCAGCTAATACATATTTCAGTGTGAAAGTGTTCAAATACGCCACACAGACTGGACACCCTCCTACTGGCACACATCTCTATGGAAAAGTTAACACATTCATATTCATGTTCTTTGTAAAAAATAAAAAATAAAAATTAAAAGTGGTTCAGGGCAGTTTCTGAGTGTGAGAAGTCCTCTTTCCGCTCAATGGCGCCTTCTGTTTTACACAGAATATTTATTAATCTGCTCAAGGGTTTTTCGTGAGGTTTACAGAAACGGTGATATGTTTGATGCGGGAGAGAATTAAGTGGTGCAGTATCTCCAGTCAAATCCAAACCTTAGGGCACCAGGACCTTAGCCCGGGGTTAAGACTTCAAACCAAATGGGTGAAATACAGTGAGTGTCTGGGTAGCCGCACAATGGGGGGGGGAAAGCTACAGTACACATGCGGTAACTGGGTTAAACGGTAAATCACAGTGGTGAGAGATGCTTTCAGACGTGCATATTGTAGTGTAGTCAGGGAACCATGAGTTGATTTAGTGTAAGATGTACAGCACACTATCTCTGCTGTAAAGGCGATCTTATTCATTCTCACAGTGAATTGCAATTTGCTGTAATATGAACTATAATAGCGTTACAGTACTTATTCAGTAACACCTGCCAACTGGTACGGTTCCGCGATGGCGCCAGAAACACTGAACATGATATTCTAGCAGATGTAATGAAACACATCACACTGATTACAATTGGAGCATATCACAAGTCTTTCCAGACTCCATATCATGATGAATGATCAATATCAAATTACAGTGACATTATTCATACTCTCCAGGTTCCTGTCCTCTGATCATGCCATAACCCAGGCAAGATCAATAACATAATTAGCCACCAACCACATGCATTGCTGTGATACATTATATGGCTGACACAACTTGGCCACTATCGCGCAAAAAATACCATATGAAGGAACCTGGGTCATTTATCGAGCAAAGCGGCATCTGGGCAGAGTGACAAACCCTGACAATTATGGCATGTTACAGCGTGCATTAAAATGGGAGCGCAGCAGAGGTCAAATACAGGCGACAAATTGCACTTGGGTGACCGGAGCAAAAACACCTGGCATGTAGAGCGATGGTGGTCTACGGCAGCGTTGCTCTGGGCTACTGAGGAACCCCCCCCCCCACTCTTTGTATCTAACTGGATTGCACACTATTCAATACACCTCTCCTTGTGAGAAATCACTCAGATGAAACGCAAGAAAGTCATGTGAACTGAGCACGTGGAGAGGATAGGAAGCCATCACCTATTAGAAGAACCATAGCAGCTGTCCAGTGTGTGGGTGCATGCGTGTGTGTGCGTGTACAATGTATGTAAAACCTTGGAGCGCATTTCTTCCCTTCATTCTCTGTACGTAGGCAATGTCTTTAAAGAGGCCCAGCTATACAATGTCAGGTTTTCCTCACCATAGCAACAAACATAGAAACATAAATCTATTTCAGTTACCAAGTGTGGAGTAGCAGCAATTAAATGCAGACCCCCCCCCCCTAATTCAATGTGAATGCGTTATCAGAGATCGGGCCATTCACTCCCAGCATACAGGATATGGCTGGGTTCCACCCCCGTAATGAATGAGGGTGACATTTCTTCATTGGTGTGTGTTTACTTACAAGGTGTTGGCTGCCCTAGGCCTGAGGATGGGAAGGTAGCCAGTGGAAACATGCACAACACTGCACGTCCAATCGAGCTAAAACAAAGTGCCTTGTAGAACAGGCCTGGTGAGAACTGATTGAGAGAGTCAGATCAACAAATGTTGTTTCCTCTGGCAACGGATGGAGCCTTGAACAGCATCGCTAATCATAGCAAAGTAGGGGATCTGTTCGACATTGCAGGCTCGTGGGTCACACAATCGCAATTACCGAAGTCTAGTCGTGTAGCCTGAATACATGCTGCCCTAATAGCGGTAGCCGTGAAAAGACTACTCTTAGAAAACAACTAGCCTTGACGAGCCTATGCGATTTTGGAAAAGAACACATTCCTTTGAGAGAAAAAAAACTCTCTCTAAAAACCCCCGAGCCAAAAAAAAGGCAAAAGCCAACGAAGGTGCAAACACAGCAGCACAGCCGTAATATAAATCCAAGCATTATGTCATGTCATATGGCATCAGGTTGGTGGCAGTGGCACGGTGACGTATACCCTACTGACCTCCTATGGCTCACATAGGGTGATTATGACCGTGTGCCACTCCAGTTTGGCACCAGCGGCACAAAGGCTTTAGTGTAATAGCTTTCCCCTTCGTCTCTCCATCCATCCTGCCGATGACACGCGCGACCCCATCTTCCCTTTTAGAGGTATATAGGCTGGCAACCGGAGCCAGTCTGCAGCCGGAGCCACTCACTTTGTGTGTGTGTGTGTGTGTGTGTGGGGGGGGGGGGGGGGGGGGGGTGGTTCGCTATCAATAAGTGGCAGAGGTTCAGGAGTACTTACACGAGACTCACAATGGGGTCAGCAAGTTACATTTCAAAGCACATGTTATTGAAGCTGGACACAATATCACAGTGCTGTCAATATGGAGCAGCTAGTGGGATTGGGGGGGGGGGGGTTGCAGGATACTGTGATGGTATACACTGTATCAGTCTCGCGCTGTCACAATTGTTTTGTTTAAGGGATTTCAAACAGGGGGAGCAGACTCGTTAAGGGCAAGTCAATAAAGTAGAACCAGAAAGCTGCAAGTGTATCAGAAAACGTGTAGTAGTTGTTCACGTCTGATGGACTAGGGCCTAGACAAGCATTTAATGCATATGTATAATCTAGGCAATTCAAGCATTGTTATATTCAGTTTTGCTATGGTTATTTTATGATGAGCCAGGGTGCATGCATAATATGGAAATGCATATAGTTTAATGTAACAGCAATTTAAATTCAAGAGGTACATTTTTTTAAAGGATTTATTGGCAGAGATTACATTTAAAAAATGATATCACTTAAAATACCACAATCTCGGATGAAAACATATTTGAGCATGTATTTATTATTTACTGTTCGGCTACATATCCATTATGTCATGGGTTGGTTTTTTTGCACAGTATTTGCATCCAACCCGTTCATTAGTTTGTACGTTGCAGTACAAAGGATCCAATGAAAAACTGGACTCCGGTAAGGTGCTTCAAAGCAAAATGTTTTGTCATAACTGTGGCACTATGCCAAAACGTGTAACAGGAGAGAGTCGCCTACTGTGAAGATTTAACAGACAGTTATCTCTGGCTGCGAGAGAACAGATTTACATTTTTCAACGCGCAAAAAAAGACTCGCTGTTATTGCAACATGGAACAGGTGTGTGTGTGTGTGTCCGTGCGTGTGTGAAAGAGATTCTAGGAAAGAGGGGGTGAGTGTGAGAATGAGAGAGCGCGTTCGTGCGTGTGTGCGTGAGGGGGGGGGGTGTGTCATAGGTTACATTCGTGTTTTTTGAAGAAGCAGTAACAGTTACATAGACCCTTACGAATGTTACCTGTGAAACAATATGCACTGACACATACCTATCCATCCATCCAAATAACCCACATGAAACGCTGTTAGGCCGATATCAAATAATCATGTGACAGGCGTGGCCATGGAATGTTAACGTTATAATAGCCCATTTACAGGTTACAGGTTTATCAGACCCTATAATTATTTGTATCAATGGTGCATCAGCAAATGTGAAATGTACCTGATGATGATCGATGAGTATCCTCTCTTCTCCCTTATGCGGGCTCTCGGGCCACAGGTGATAGCTGGAGCCGTAGTTAGGGCTGCTCTTGCTGCTCCTGCCAGTCGCAGACGAGTTCCCTCCGTACGGCTGCGTTGGTGAGTTTACACGAGAGTCGCGGCAATGGTGCTGTGGCTGGTTGGGGTGCTGTGGCTGGTTGGGGTGCTGTGGCTGGTTGGCTTGGTTTGTCCTCTCTGGCTTATTGCGGTCTTGGTCACAGTGCTGCGGACGCCCCTGTGCGTCTTGCTGATGCTGTTGCAGCAGTGGTGCCTGGTTATTCCGACAGAGCTCTCCTGAACCGTTGGCGCAGTAGTAGACAGGGAAGCTGCTCCCCACCAGTAGCTGTTGTTGAGCTCGCAATTGTGGGAGTTGCTGTAGCTGTTGCAGGTCCTGAGTCTGGGACTCGAATGCTCGCCGATTAGCCTCGATTGACTCACATACATTTATAGTGCGCCCCTTCTGTGAGTTTGCTCGGGTTGTTTCAGGGGAGGGGTCCCTGTGTTGGAGTCTGCTGTGCTGCTGCTGCTGTTGCTGCAACAACTGCTTCTGGTCGCGGTGCCCGCCTCCTCCTCCTCCCCGGTAGCGTTCCACTTTGCTCGCCTGTTGATAATTGTCACTGCTTTGCAAATTATCCCCGTGATTAGACTCCTGCAAAAACAGCAGAGAGGACGACGGCGGCAAAGATGGGGAGGGCTGCGGCGGGTGAGCGAGGGGCTGGCGCTGGTGAGAAAGGCTCGCCTCCTCGGAAAAATTGCAGTGGCAGCTCTGAAAAAAAATCTGCTCCGACTGCAGCTGGGAACCGGCTGCGGCCCAAAGGTTCTGTTGTTGGTGCGCTGGCTGCCCTGCGGGTTCACAGACCCGGTGTGAAGGTCGCTGGGCGATGTCGTAGCTTGTCAGAGGCGGGGGGTCGCCGTGCTGCGGCTGACAGGCATGGATACCTCTTCGAGAGGGCTTGCTCAGACAAGGCAGTTGGTGGTGGTTCAGGTAGTGCGAGGTGGTAGTCGAACGCTCTCTGAAAGACGGAGGAGGGGGCGGCAGACTGAAAACGGGAGCGACTGGGTTTGGGTCTTGGCTCTGCACGCTGCCTCGCTCTTCGTCGGGGATTTGGTGCTGATAGACAGCTCCCGCGTATCGATGCCTCATCCCCTTAATAGCCGCGTCTTACTGTGGATGCTCCTTTGCCTTGTATAGCTCGGACACCCGTTCATTGCGATCAGTCCCAGCAGAATAGAGCCGACTCGTCTCATTGGTAGGTTTGACCAGGACCTGCCTTAAAACGTCACCGTACGGCCAAAACACCGCATTCGTTAGAATATTGGTAGCCACATATGCACACATGTTAGTGTATAGAGCCTCAACGACAACGATGCGCGCAACTGATTTAGTTGATGCGACAACCAAGGCTTGATCTATATGGCCAATAATTTATAAACGCATTGGATCTTGACTATCGAATATCCAGTGTTGCCACAACCACCATGTCATCGGGCGATCACTTTTCCTCCAACTGAATCTGCTTTAGCTGTCTACCCTGAGAGCTATACCATAACTAGGCTTAGCCTACTCGGTTGTGGTTCTACTCGGTCTATAGGTCTATAATACGAGGTTCTATAAAACTCTACTTCCAACCACTCATCATAAGCATGAACTGAAAGGTCTAATTAAAAAGTAATGTAATAACTTCTCGACACCTCAAAAGACTTGGTCCATAGAGTCCATTCGAGAAAATTGTTTTTAATAATGGTCGAAAACCCTCCTATCTTATCGTTGAGACTTGCAGGTCAGTGTTTAATATTTCATCATGAGTAGACATGGTTTTGGATTACCAGGCAGAAAAAAAAATCGGCATGATATCATGCACAGCCTGCATGGTGGAGCACAACAAAATGTGCAACCATAAGAGGTGCTCACAAGGCCTATGTAAAAACACTGTAGCTGCTGTCGGATTGCGTTACACACAAAGCATAATGATATAAAAGCATTTGGTTGTCTGGCAACATGGTAGGATTTGTTGTGTAGGCCATTTTAAGACAACCTGCCGATAGATCCGAGGGAGGGAAAGAGCGAGGGAGAGGGGAAGGGCAAAGAGAGGGAGAGCGCTGCCCAAGCTTCTGAAAGAGATAGCTGGTGAGCGAGCGACAAAAATACTCACCAGTGGCGGTTCTAGCTTGTATGCCGCCCCCCTTCAGCACCCCCCCCCCCCCCCCCCCCCAAAAAAAAAGTACCATCCTATAATACACAAATAGAATAACACACCTATAAAGAAGCTAACCTGATTATTACACTACTAATTGCATTACTGATTGCATTAGTACTGTACAAAGTTATAGGTGTGCTATTTGATAGATTCCCCCGCTTCCCCTACCTCGGGCTTCCAGTGGGGTGACCTGAGGTCAACCTAGCCCCACCCCCCTCCCTATCTCGTACTTCTGAGTGGGAAAGGCATGATGTCATTAACATGACGTGCAAATGAGCGATATAAAACCGATTGTGCAAATGTCACCATTCAGAATATGTTTTTAAATTGTTTAAATGTTATTATTGTTATTACTATTATCATTATTTTTCATGTGGGTGCCCCGTGCCGTCCTGGGCAAGATCCCGCCATGGGCGGCTGCCCATGTTGCCTATTCCTAAATCCTCCACTGCAACTAACTGAAGGACAGCGACCAAGGAGGGTGGAAAGGGAGGAGAGGGGGAAACCCAAAATTATATGTGAATGATGATCTGTGTTTATGACAAAAAAAGGAGGGGGTGGTGGTTCACTATCCATTTCGAAGGGGAAAAACACATTTCAAAATAAAACTGACAATAGCCTATAGGCCTAACTTTATAAAACTGACATAAGTCATAAAACTCAAAAATGACATGTTGACAGTTTGCGTAGAAGCTGGAGAGTGGGTGGGCAAGAGAGAGGAAGCAAGCTCGTTTTCATCATACATTAGGAGTACTTCTTAATAAGTAATACTTTCCAAAGCTGGCTCAGCCATTTTGAGTTTTGATGGGCCTCAGACTGCAGATGTAGACCCTTTCGTCAATAGTTGGGGGGAAGGCTTAGGTACACTCTGTTTTATAGCTCCTGTGAAAGACTGAAGGAATTTGGAGTAGCCCTGGCCAGCATCACATTAGAAACCTGATCATTTTCATTAAGTAATTGGTCGTTGTGACCTGTGTGGGTTCCTTGGCAAGATGGAGTTTCATTTGGTCGTTTGGGATGCAATGTTACTGCTGCCATGTAAATAATTAAATCAAACGTTACAACTCTTACACAAACACAAACGTCCACGAACACGAGTGTTAACACACACAAGCACAAGAGTGCGCATTCCAAAACACACACGCTCGCTCGCTCGCACGCACGCACACTCACTCACTCACACAGACACTCCACTCCTCCCACCCTCTCTCTCTAGCAAAAAAAGACTGGCATGCCTATTTAATTCCTCTTGGATTTAGCCCACATACCAGAACCCATCCTTCTTAGCTTGACTATTTGCATTAGGAAGCATGTTGTGTGTCTAGCCTTGGTGACATCCCATAAGAAATACTGTGGAAGCTCAGTGACGCATAAATGGTAGTGTAGAGAACAAGGGAAGCAGTTATACCTAACACAGGAAGTAGATAAGAAGACCGTAATCACAGATTAACTTGTATATACACTGAACCAAAATGGAAACACAACATGTAAAGTGTTGGTCCCATGTTTCATGAGCTTTAGGCCCATTATCGTGCCGTTCATCCGCCACCGTCACCTCATGTCTCAGCATGATAATGTGTTGCCCTGTGTCGCAAGGATCTGTTCACAATTCCTGGAAGCTGAAAATGTCCTAGTTCTTCCATGACCTGCATGCTCACCAGACATGTCACCAATTGAACAAGTTTGGGATGCCCTGGATTGACATATAAGACAGCGTGTTCCAGTTCCCGCCAATATCCAGCAACTTCGCACACAGTGGTGGAAAAAGTATCCAATTGTCATACTTGAGTAAAAGTAAAGATACCTTAATAGAAAATGACTCAAGTGAAAGTGAAAGTCACCCAGTAAAATACTACTTGAGTAAAAGTCTAAAAGTATTTGGTTTTAAATATACGTAAGTATCAAAAGTAAATGTAATTGCTAAAATATACTTAACTATTAAAAGTACAAATAATTTCTAATTCCTTGTATAATGCAAACCAGATGGCACCATGTTGTGGTTTTTTGATTGTCTTACGGATAGCCAGGGGCACACTCCAACACTCAGACATCATTTACAAACAAAGTATGTGTTTCTTGAGTCCGCCAGATCAGAGGCAGAAGGGATGACCAGGGATGTTCTCTTGATAGGTGTGTGAATTAGACCCTTTTCCTGTCCTGCTAAGCATTCAAAATGTAATGAGTACTTTTGGGTGTCAAGGAAAATGTATGGAGTAAAAAGTACATCATTTTCTTTAGGGATGTAGTGGAGTAAAAGTAAAAGTAGTCAAAAATATAAATAGCAAAGTACAGATACCCCAAAAAACTACTTAAGTAGTACTTTAAAGTATTTTTACTTAAGTACTTTATACCACTGTTCGCACAGCCATTGGAAGAGCAGTGGGACAACATTCCACAGGCAACAATCAACAGCCTGATCGACTCTGCAAAGGAGATGTGTCACGCTGCATGAGATAAATTGTGGTCACACCAGATACTGACCGTTGCACCAACAGATGCATATCTGTATTCCCAGTCATGAAATCCATAGATTAGGGCCTAATGAATTTATTTCAATTGAATGATTTCCTTATATGAACTGTAACTCAGTAAAATCTTTCAAATTGTTGCATGTTGTGTTTCTATTTTTTTTCAGTATAATAAGTGCAGGTGCAGGTTAGAGAAAATAAAACACATTATATTGAATAGAGGGGAAATGGAAACTATGTTGTGCTGTGGTCAACGAAGTCAACAAAAATAAGGATTCAACTACAATAGTGAGGATACAGGGGAAATAGGAACGTTGTATGCATCTATCAGTTCTCCACATCTTCTGTGTGTATGACCTGTAGGTATGCCCTATTGCATTCTGCAATAAAGATAGCGTTTTCACTACGACCTCAACCCGCCAATGTCTCGTCAGTCTCAACACCTATGCATGTGTAGCATGACATGATTTGGTTAAACAGTGCACACTCTGTGCCTGTCTGTTCTCTGAGTCCAACAGGCTCTGTGTGAATCTATCCATGTGTAATGAGAGTTGCCTTCTCCCTCGTATTCTCTTTGTGCTCACTGTGGGAAGCGGTGGAGCCGACAGCTGTTGTGGAAACAGGAGAGCGAGAAGAGCCTGTGTTGGGAGGCTGTACTTTTTACATTTAAAGAGACAAGCCGCGTTTCAAATAAATCCCTGCTCCTCTGCCTTATATGGAGGGGAGTTCTCATGTGATGGACAGGAGCGACGGCCATCTTGGACTACTGTCTGTCAATTCAAAGCAACTTCGTACGACTTCACTCGAGTGCGATGACTAACAATGGTGATTCTTACAAGCAGTGAGGGGGCGAGGGTCCTTGGTGCAATGTTATGACACACAGAGGTGACATCCAATAGAAGTGATGCATTTGTACAGCATTGCCAATAGCATGATGAATGACCCCTGAACTCAGAGATATGAGACAGTGACTCAAACAGGCCTGCCAATCACACACCACACACACAGAGAGAGAGAGTGAGAGAGAGAGAGAGAGAGAGAGAGAGAGGCATACCCTAGCATTTTCACATGTATTACATGTTAACACCACCCTTTCACATGTGAGGAGAATAACATGTTTTCACCTCACATGTGAAATGTGCATTTTCACACGTTAAAAACGTGATATGCAGTTTCCCAAGTGAAAAACATTCTCATGCGAAAATCCTACTTTCACATGTGTGATTACATTTTTGGGGGGAGTTGGTTAATGGATCACATTCAACTGGCAACATGGTTCTGCTGTATAAAGGTCACTGCCTGTTAAAGGGGCAATCCTTAGTTGCTACATACACTTTTGGACTTATAAATTAATAATATGAAGCCATGGAACATTTAGGAATAAAACGTATAAATACCTTTATGAGCTTAGTTCAACTGTCGTAACCCATCAGAACCCAAGGCATACGCTTGTTTACCCCTATGTTTGTAAACAAAGTAAATGTAAAGCGCCACTGTATAGCCTAAACACATGTTTAAACCATCATTTTTGATATCATGCATGGGCAGTACTTGTATGCATATAGCGTGGCCTATGGATTTGAGAATGGTTGCATTTCTCCAGCCCCATCCCTCAGCTTTACTGAAACTGTGGCGGGGAGAAGACTTTCAACACTTTTAATAGAGTAATAGCGTTATGGGATGCAATCCTCAAGTGAGTGAGCAATCTTTTTTTCTATTAATATCATGGAACATTCTGAAGGCGAGGAAAAAATGTCATCCTATTGTAAACAAAAATAATGGTATCGAAAGCTTAACACAAACCCAAAAGTATTGATAGCAAAACAAAATATTGCAAGGAAATCCTTTCCAAATGCGAAAACAAATGAATTGTAAAAATCATTTTCAGTGATTATTTTTTATGATAATGCTATAAAATAACACGCTTCCTTCTTTCCTGCCATTTCCCCTATCTTTAGTTATGTTACCCTGGCCTTTGTTTCGTTGTCTTTTTTCCAGTTTTGGCACATTCATTCCAGCGACATAGCGCCCTGCATCCCACTGCTGGTTTGCCTCTGAAGCGAAGCAGGGTCTGTCCCGGTTGTCCCCAGATGTAGCTGGAAGAGCTAAAGAAAATAGATATCACGTGTGAGAAAGAAATGAATGAGGGAAAAACACGTGAAAAATGTACATGTGTCCGAAAACCACGTGTCTGATTCATGTAAAAAAATAAATACATGTTTTGTAAGGGTAGGCACCGTCGACCAGATAGATACTGGCAGGCAGCGGCACTGACAGCCGAGTACCCAATGGTTGAATAGAATTTCTCTGACAGCTAGATCATCAGTTAGATTTGCTAAGGCTACTCAAACGACTAAGCATCCCGCCATCCTTCAGGGCAAGGCAGGTACATGGCAAGCCACTGTTAAATATCAGTTTGCGTGTTAGTATCCAAGCCCCCATAAATGAATGGACTGGCACTGGGCGGACAACTTTGATTAAGTGTTTTCCATTGCAGCCACAAAGAAGTGGGCCGCCGGATGATAAAGTGCCACATGCAGGCGGCAGCTGTAGTACAGCACGCTGGCGCCGGCTCAGCCAGATCAGATCCGTGTTAAAGGGATATTCTGAGGAGCATTCAAGTTCATACGCCACTGTGAAAGCGCCGTCAGAAAGAAAGCCTGTAACTGTTACTGTTACGCCATGTCGTCATGCGCCAATGCAAAGATAAGGGACCAATAACCAGTTAGTTACCATGGCCGAGGGGAAGGCATCCTCCTCTCCACACTGCCTGAACGTGATCATGTCTTCTCATTAGGGAGGGGGTACACCGTGGTAGGGTTGGTGTGCCCGATGGCGATATGAGGTTTTAAATTAATGGCTGGATGGATGGATGGTTGGATGGAGGATGAGGGAGGGGTTATAGTTATTATGCAATGCAGTGAGGTGCATGTCGACAAAGCAGAATGTACAGTACTCTAACAACGACACAGGAGCTTCCCCTGATGCTCATCATTTGACCCCCCTCCCCCAAGGAGCCGAATCATCAGATTCCCTCCACTGAGCCAATATTGTGGTCCCAGAGGAAGCAGGTTGGAGGAGCGGTTAAGGACAGGAGAATGGACATGTTGAATGGGATAAGGACAATGAAAGAGAAGGCCACTCTGAAGGGGGTCTGAAGCTTGTGATGTCAGAGATGGCCAGGAACGAGCTCCGTACACAACAGTGCTTTGAAAGTGTGTATTGGTAGAGAGTGTGTGTGGGTGGAGAGGTCTGTGTGGAATAGAGGGTATCTAGGTGAAATATGGAAATGAGAGGTATAAGAGAAACTCATCATTCATGCAAGGTTCAAAGACTCACCCGAGCCTCTCATCCCTTCAGAGCCACAACAGCAACACAAAGAAGGGAACTGACCACAGCAAGCAAGCACTTAGAACCGTGGAACCATATTGTTAGCTTGGCCATTGAAAGTAAACAACAGCCTTCCTGATTTAAGTGCTACACATGTACTCCCCTGTGCAAAATCATATGCCAAGCCTCTAGGTCAAAACATTGACTTTGTAACTGCTATCACAAATGTTCTTCTCTATTCAGCATAATTCTATGCATTTTCTTCATTTCACTATACTGTTATTCTAGTAAAAAAAGATATTTTATCTCAATATAATGTGAGAGAAATAGCCTACCTGATTCGTCTGTGGGTTGTGCAGACTTCTCCAGGAGGAAGAAACATCTACGGAGATTATAAATGACAGTAAGAAAATCAATGATCATACTTAGATATAGTACTTTGGGTGTAGGCCTTTAGGCTCTGCTGAAAGTGTTTTGTTGTCTGTGCCAATTGGGGCTCTGGGTAAAATAACCCGATGAAATATTGTTGCCAAGCATGTTTGACTGTAACATTGGAATTGTAGCGTCATTGGTCAAATTATTCCCAACGTGGGTGTTTAATGTATTTTTTCTCTCTTGTATTTTTTTTCCATGGCACTAGCTTGCGCCACTTGCATGCTTACGACAGACTTCCACTGCATAAACAATTTTTTTTTTTAAGTGTGGGGCTTGCGTGTCTCCATTATAAAGGATTATGTCCACCGTCCTGAAGTGAAATTAATTATAAATCCAATCCAAAAACCAAATATTTGACAGCGAAGATGGGTTTCTTAAAGAAATGCTGACAGTTGCTGTAATATACGTGACGTTCCTCTTCTAAAATAATGCAGGGATTCCTGGTTCTATTTTTAGGTATTGGCGGTAGAGAGCCGTGCGCGGGTGGATGGGGAAGGGAGGAAGGGGCGCGGAGGTTCCCATGCAGGCAGGCAGACTCCAACTGCAGCACGAATACAAAGCTCCCCACGGTGAATCTTTGAATCGTGACCAGGTAACCGGATCAGAATTTAAAAACTGAAAAGTGTCATTTTCACAGAGCTTTTGCGTCTTTTGGCTGGCGACATTGCTGTCATTTTGCTCATGATAAAATGCTGAAATGTGGTTGGTGTTGAAATGTCGAAAACAATTGAAGTTTAACGCAGTATTTTGATATAAATAACATCATTTTTAGGGGCTGACTGCAAGTCTGGCCTAATCGACCAACATCAGTGCCTGACATCACTAATGCTCTTGCGGCTGAATAGAAACATGTACCTGCAGCAATGTACCAACATCTAGTGGAAAGCCTTCCCAGAAGAGTGGAGGCTGTATAGCAGCAAAGGGGGACCAACTCCATATTAATGCCCATGATTTTGGAATGAGATGTTCGACGAGCAGGTGTCCACATACTTTTGGTCATGTAGTGTATCTTGAATGTGAAAGGAACACCTTGCTGCAAATTAAATTATTTAAATCATTTATTTTTATTTTTACAAATTCACTCGATTGGATACCTTAGTTTATTAAGTTCAAGCTTCAGGACCACTGAGTCTATAAGCAGAAATGAGGCTCAAAATTCTAATTAAAACCCCACAAGCCCCAAAAGAGCGTTCCATCCTGCACTATGGAGAGAAGAAAATGGAGTGGAAGAAGAGGTCCAATGAGGTAACGGATAAAACAGGAGGTAGCCTGATAGGGAGGGGGGGGGGGGAAACGGATTGTATTAGGAATGAGGGAGGAGAGATAGAAAGTGACAAGGGGGGGGGGGGGGTAAATTCAGATGTTCTGGTCGATAATACTGCCTTACATCCTATGAAAAACCCCAGATCCAATCTGGCCCCTGAATGTTTTTTATCCTCTCCCCTTGGTAGGAGAGAGTATGTGGGGCTGCTGTGTGCTCCTCCTGAAAGGTTTGGCTGAGTAATCACAGTGGAGGATTAGCTAGCTCTCTGCCTTAGTCTCCTCAAGGTAGTCTCGCCTGAGACACTGACTGGATTCTGCTCTTCAGTCCCTACCCCACAGCACTGTAATTAGAAGTGCTTGCTGTTCGGCCCGCAGGTTTAAAGTTCGATTTTCTGCTTTTAAAGAAGAAGGGGTGGTGTGGTAATTAGTGATTGGGGGTTTGGGGAAAATAAGGCTTTGACACTGCCTGATAATCTGATTACAGAACTTTCTGAACTGATAAGCAGACACTTTTTAATAGATGATCTGTCTTGTCACACCGAAAGACTCATTTGTTACATAAATTGGTGATGGACTAGCCTGGTCCAAGGTCTATTTGTGCTGTCTTGTCAACTCTTATAGTTATTCACATGCCAGATGCCTGATTAACAGCATCTGAGGCATCATTCCCATTCTTGCTGGAGAAGTCATTATGGGTGATCAATCAAGAACACTGCCAAACGCACTACAGCTTTGACTATATAGCAGTCACATTAGTCTATACGAGATTAGGGGCTAGTAAATGATAAAAATGACATGACCATTTATGCTAATGATCACATCACACCGAAACTGTATATGTGATTGGAAAAACCAAGAGGGCCAACAGAAATGTACTCGTCCAGCTGTCTCACGACCCACAGCATCTCCATTTGCCCTCTATCACTTCACAGCCCTGTTTCTCTTTAAAATGTGGTTTTTCTCCCCCCCCCCCCACACCGTTATTTTTTAATCCCTTTTCCTCTGAGGAGTGAAATATGATTTCACAGGACATTAAGTGGATGGGGGTTGATCTGGCCTAATTATGGATGTTGGTGACTTTCCCTGTGAGTGTGAAGGGCAAAAGGAGTGTTGCTGAAATCATAATCCCCCTGACTTTGACAGGAAAAGGATTAGTCGAGCGCTACCCTGCGTGTCCATGTGCAGGCTCCCACTGCATCGTGTGTCTATTTCTACGCCGAAGATTTTGACTCTGAAAGATTATATTCAAACATCAAGAGTGTTTCCTAAAAGAAGCCTTTCAATGTCCTAGGGCTTTGTGGCTGAAAATACATTTTTTTTTTTTACAATCTAAGCCTTGTACTCTACTGTCTCTGCTCTGTATGTCTTTAATATATTAGTATAATGCAATTTAGTATAATCTCCTTTGTATGGGACCAAGTGGCATGGTGACCCCTGTTGTCTATACAGTAGGGTTTTACCCATACCATATAATAGAGGTGACCCCGTGTTTTCTTAAAGGCTCTGACCCAAGTGTCATTGCGCAGGTAAATGAAGACAAGTCCAGCCAAATGTACACAAAGTGTTCCCTTCCACCTGACAACCCGGAGGCCAATTATCTCTCAACCCCTCTGATATTGTACCTCGGCACGTGGGAGAAGCAACTTCTACCAGGGTTCACGTGGAAAGAGAAAACACTGTTTCAACGCCATTCAAATGACGGATGGCGGTGAATGTCTGCATGACCTCTGTGGCGGTAAAGGGATGGTACGATGGGAATCCAGCCGAGCCCACCTCGGCGTATCGGGCATGAGAGGTTGGCGGCGGCGCAGGACCGATGGTTGATTGATGACGCAGCATGACAACCTCTCGTTACGGGTCATGCTGCACAAGGGTGCCACTTGGCACGATGATGGACGACCTCAAAACTCCACATAAAAATCAAACCCGATATAAAACACATTCCCCAGTCTTTTCTTAACCGTAATGTATGTGAGAGAAATCTGTTTCGCGATTCATTCCGTGCAGATGGTGATGGATTGCGAGAGGGAGATGGAGAGAGGGAGTGAGTTTTCTTTTATTGTGTGTGTGTGGACGACAGACTGTGGGAATGTAAGTGAGAAAGAAGTCCCCTGTCGATTCACGCCAGTCGCCACCATCTCTCTCTCTCTCTCTCTCTCTCTCTCTCTCTCTCTCGAACATACACACACTAAGAAGTGTTACGAAATGCCCACTCACAGACAACATCTGCTCTATCACTGTATTTCTAGGAATGTAGCTCTCATGCTGTTCATGCAATGACACTGATAGTACATGGTATGGCACCATACCGTGGCATGGTATGCCTGAATGTTACTTACCACCTACTGTAGGTATGTATGCATACAGAGTTGTTACCACAGGTTCAAAAGTGGTGTGGCAGAATTCATGCGTGTTTTTTCTGGGGCCTGGAATTTTTCCTGATCTCATGAACTGGTCTGGTAAAACTCTGGATCTTATTCGTAGGCTATGCCAAAATATTATTATTATAGATAGCTTCCTTTTTCATCTGTCCTTTGACTATAGGGCTGGGTTTTTCTTGTCAGATCATGTGAATTGGAAACACTCCTGGCCAAAGGTGGATCAAGCCCTATCAAACTACCACAAACCTTGTTAATATTAATTCTGAATCTGATATCAAAAGAGCCAGTGTAGTTTAGTGAACTACACTGAACAAAAATGTTTTGATCCCATGTTTCATGAGCTGAAATAAAAGATCCCAGAAATGTTCCATACGCACAAAATGCTTATTATTTTGTGTACACATTTGATTACATCGCTCTTAGAAGCATTTCTCGTTTGCCAAGACAATCCATCCACCTGACAGGTGTGGCATATCTAGAAGCTGATTAAACAGCATGCTCTTTACACACTTGCACCTTGTGCTGGGGACAATAAAAGTGCACTCTAAAATGTGCAGTTTTGTCACACAATTGGCATGCTGACTGCAGGAATGTCCACCAGAGCTGTTGCCAGGTAATTTAATGTTAATAAGAAAACATTTTGTTTTCTTCTATATTGTTTGTGGTGAGTTTCATATTTATTAAACATGTGGAATTCTAAGTACGCTGTGCCTTGGTCCATTCATTCAGACGATCGTGACACAGACTAAGTCCTTTCTAAAGGAATTATGAACTCCTCTTCTCTCAAAAGAGGAAGCCACCTCGCTGGGAGCCAAAATCTCTCTCAATTAACTCAAAAGGGCATTGGATAGCATGAATAAAAGCAAAATCACCTGGATGGGACGGTATTCCTCCGGAGGTCTATTTAACATTTTGGAATCAATTAGGTCCACTATTGCTCAAATGATTAATACAGCCATTCACAACGGTTCATTTGGGTGAGATTTTTTTAAAGGTAAGGATGTTAACGTGTTCTCACTATCGCCCCCTATCTTTGATAAGCACACATATTAAACTGTTTTTGGGACTTACCTAAATTGGTCCACATGGACTTGGGCTGATTGCTGCCCCCTTTGGGGTGATTGCGTGCCCATAGTAAACAGAAAAAAAATCTGTCAAAAATTGCTAATATATGCAATTAAAAATTATTATTGAATAGAAAACACTCTAAAGCTTCTAAAACCGTTTAAATTATGTCTGTAAGTAAAGCAGAACTCTCAGGGCACTCATTCTCCCAAACTCTCTCTTGTCATCATAAAAGTTGGCCCAACTTTGACGTCATCGCCCCCACCCTTCCCAAGCACCTACAGTCCTGGGAACAGTTTCTATGCCTTCAGCGCGGTGTCCGCTTTCAATGGGGCTTCTCATTGTGTGAATCACGAGCTCACGAGAGTATTGGCGGGCCGAATCCTTTCGGTCACGCGAGAAAACAGGTTACTCTCATGCGCGTTCTGCTCCGGTGGTGTCTTTCTTCCAAGATTGATTAAACGATGCCTGTGTTTCTCTTCGTCCTGAGAATTGCTGTGAAGCTATATAACATGCTAACGCTGTGTTCTGAACATAGTTTGACAAGTTTAGTCGACATATAATATGTAATTTCGACGTTTTGGTGCGCATCCACTTTACTTTTTGGCTGCATTTCAACCGAAATATGTCGTGTTTGATAACCGAAAGACACAGACTTCAAAACTAAAGCTGGTTTTGGTAAGTATAAACCCTTCCAGGTCTTCTGATGGAAGAACAGCAAAGGTAAGGGAATATTTATGTGTTAAATTTGGGTTTCTGTGGACTCGGAGATAGAGGAGCCAAAATGCTAATTCCTGAGCGCCGACTCACATTATAGCCTAGTGAACGAAATCTGTAACGTTAAAAATAAATGTAACACAGCGATTGCATTTAGAAGAAGTGTATCTTTCTATATATATGTAGAACATGCATATTTAGTCAAAGTTTATGTTGTGTATTCCATGTTAGCTGACGGCATGAGCCGAAGCCATCGTCATTTCTCCGGACATTTGAGTAGCATTTTTTTAATATGGCGTCATTGTAAACAGAGATTTATGGATATTTATAGCATATTATTGAAAAAAACATAAATGTACTGTGTAACATGTTATATTACTGTCATCTGATGAAGATTTCAAAAGGTTAGTGAAATTATTTTTCTTTTAATCCTGCGTTTGGTGATTGCATATTTTGTTCAATTTGGCTATGGAAATTAGCTGTGTCTTCGGTGTGTCTTCGGTGGTGGTTTGACATAAATTTGTGCTATGTTTTCGCCGTAAACCATTTTAGAAATCTGACTTGCTGGCTAGATAAACAAGTTGTTTATCTTTCATTTGAGCTATTGGACTTGTTAATGTGTGGAGGTTAAATATTTCTAAGAATATTTTTGCATTCCGTGCGCCACCGTTCCAGCTGACGGTGGGGGGGCTGATCCCCAATTGGGAACCAACATCTTTGTCAGGTTAAAAAGTGTTTATCCTCGGATAACCTCTGTCAACTATTACCTACAGGGAGCTTACATGCTTCACCAAAAACAACAGCTCTTTGGGCTGTATTGTCTCTCAATGCAGAAAAAAAAGGCAGTATCTGTTCTGCTCTGTTCAGAATCACCAGAAGCAGCAGACAAGGTGATCCAATTTCGCCTTTCCTATTCTGAAATATCCATGGAAGCCCTGGCTCAAGCAAATTCATCAATCGAAGGAAATAACACAAATTACTCTAAAATCTACAGATCATTTCATCTCATTATACGCAGTTTACATTTTACTACAGTGCATTCGGAAGGTATTCAGGCCCCTTCACTTGTTAGAAATGTGTCTGTGTGCTTCAGGTCATTGTCCTGTTGGAAGGTGAACCTTTGCCCCAGTCTGAGGTCCTGAGCACTCTGGAGCAGGTTTTCATCAAGGATCTCTCTGTACTTTGCTCCATTCATCTTTCCCTCGATTCTGACTAGTCTCCCAGTCCCTGCCGTTGAAAAACATCCCCACAGCATGATGCTGCCACCACCGTGCTTCACCGTGGGGATGGTGCCAGGTTTCCTCCAGATGTGACGCTTGGCATTCAGGCCAAAGAGTTCAATCTTGGTTTCCTCAGACCAGAGAATCTTGTTTATCATGGTCTGAGAGTCCTTTCTGTACCTTTTGGCAAACTCCAAGCGGGCTGTCATGTGCCTTACTGAGGTGTGGCTTCCGTCTAGCCACTCTACCATAAAGGTCTGATTGGTGGAGTGCTGCAGAGATGGTTGTCCTTCTGGAAGGTTCTCCCATCTCCACAGAGGAACTCTCATACTCTGTCAGAGTGATCATCGGGTTCTTGGTCACCTCCCTGACTAAGGCCCTTCTCCCCCGATTGCTCAGTTTGGCTAGGCGGCCAGCTCTAAGAAGAGTCTTGGTGGTTCCAAACTTCTTCAATTTAAGAATGATAGAGGCCACTGTGTTCTTGGGAACCTTCAATGCTGCTGACATTTTTTTGGTACCTTTCCCCAGATCTGTGCCTCGACATAGTCCTGTCTCTGAGCTCTATGGACAATTCCTACAACCTCATGGCTTGGTTTTTGCTCTGATATGAACTGTCAACTGTGGGACCTTATATAGACAGGTGTGTGGCTTTTCAAATCATGTCCAATCAATTGAATTTGCCACAGGTGGACTCCAATCAAGTTGTAGAAACATCTCAAGGATGATCAATGGAAACAGGATGGACCTGAGATACATTTTGAGTTTCATAGCAAAGGGTCTGAAAACCTTTATAAATAAGCTATTTCAGTTTTTTATTTTCCATACATTTGCCCAAAAATTTTTTTTCAATGTTTTGGCTTTGTCATTATGGGGTATTGTGTGTAGATTGAAGAGGGAAAAATGTATGTAATACATTTTTGAATAGAATAAGGCTAACGTAACCAAATGTTGAAAAAGTCAATACACTGTATATCTAGAGGGTTTCCCAAACTCGTGCTAGGTCAAAAACCAAAATGTGCACTCAGAGTAGGCTCCAGGACCGAGTTTGGGAAACCCTGGTCTAGACAATTGGTGAGGACTGAGAATGGGTTAACTTTTAATGGATTGTTTTTGTAACTGTAACCCCCCTTTGAAAAAAAGACAAACCTAACCAAAAAGTTGTTCACAAAAAAAATATAACCACCGGCCCACCAGAGGTTGGTTCCCTGGTGCTCACGGTAGGAACTGATTGCCTGTAAAAATCCATATATTCTATCGATAAATCAACTACTTTCAACATTTTAATTTAAAATAATATCCCCCTTTTCAAGTTCATATCAATAGGTGTCACTATGCACTAGCTAATCAGAAAAGACTGACGCCATTACGGCTGCCTGTCTCCGTAGGCCTATTTGTTAAAGTTATGGTGGCGCTACGATCCATCAATTCTCTCTTTCTGCATTAGCCATCCATCTGTTATGGTTGGATATTGTCTGTGTAGACTGTTAGCGTTAGCTGCTGGTAGAATGATTGCATCAACCTATCTAGCTAATGAAATCTAGCTATCGATCTAGCTAGGCTCCTAAAGCTAATGTTAGTAGTTTTGTTAGCTAGCTATAGATTGGATCTTTCTTGCTAGTTTTAAAGGATGCCTAAACTGTTTTTATTAACACATACCTCATTTTCCATGAAAATTTGTGTTGGCTCTCTTATGAGGCAGGCAACTAGACAGATAGGAGTGGAGCATGAGCGAAGAATGAAACCAAGTACAGAGTCAAACAATGAGGTGCTGGTGCAGCCAGACATAGTTGTTGAGAGGCGTGGTTGATGAGGCTCTGTAGGCTGTAGCTAGGAGACCACTGTGACTGACAAGTGAATCCGCCTATCACAGCGGACGTGGGGGTTACTACGTGAAATCCCAGGGACAGGGTTGTATTCACTAGACAAAACAGAGGCAAACTGTCTTACATTTGGCGTGGTACTATGCACTGTCAACTTGTACAATAAGAAATGCCTGCTTTCATTTTTTCCATGTTTTTCTATGACGTGAACTAATGAATATGTCTGGTAAACACGTTCGGTGCTGCTGCTTTGAAAAATTCTGCTCAAGTTCTCAGTAAAATTATGCCCACTGAGTGTAAATCCTAAAGATGTGGGACATTTTTTAGATGCAATTTATGCAAATAAAAACACATTTAAATTTTATTTTACTAGGCAAGTCAGTTAAGAACAAATTCTTATTTTCAATGACGGCCTAGGAACAGTGGGTTAACTGCCTGTTCAGGGGCAGAACGACAGATTTGTACCTTGTCAGCTCAGGGATTTGAACTTGCAACCTTCCGGTTACTAATCCAACGCTCTAACCACTAGGCTACCCTGCCGCCCCCAAATCAAAACAGCCACAAACTCAGACCCAAGCACACTCATACACACAGTAAGATATACACACACACACACGCACACACGCACGCACGCACACACACACACGCACACCTGTGCATACTCTCTCTCTGTCTCACACATATACACACCACCCACAGAGTATTGTTAGCCTATCAAATTGATTCCTTGTCAGGAATATCGCAGCAGCTAATAAATATTAGATAGGAAGCGGATGAAGCCTCAACCCAGGGAAGCTCACAGTAAGGCAGGTGGTGATGCACACTCAACAGTGAAGCGCTGCCCACAGAGATTCCCCGCCAGTTATGAATTCCCTCACAGTGTGTGTTGTGGGTGGATGTCATGTGGCTGAAGGAGAAATGTATTCATCTGTATCTCCATGAAACCTCCAATTGGATTTGCCTTCTCATCATGAACTGCGCAGGATTGTAATTGCAAAGCCTCGACCGTACAGAGGGATTTCAGGGCTTAAAAGTTTACTTCCGTGAGAAGAGAGAAAGAAGCTGTGCATCAGCAATTCGGTGTGTGTGTGTGTCTGAAAGAGCACGGGGCGAAACACTGAGGATACATTTGACATACAAGTGCCGAAATAGCATCTCACGGCTAAGCCAGACCTTTAAGAGAAATGTAGAAAATGGAGTAAAGTCTTGTGTGGGGTGTTCCCATTACCAATTTTGTCTTCATGGGCAGAATCCTAATTTGAGTGTCGCTTGTGTAGCCTAACTCTGATTTAGGCATAAATTCAATTATATCAGTGGGAGATGTGAGTGAACATTTTAGCTATGCACGTTTATCTCAAGTTACAGTGCCTTGAGAAATTAGTCACACCCCTTCGCTATGACTCTCCAAATTGAGCTCAAGTGCATCCAATTTCCTTTGGTCATCCTTGAGATGTCACTACAACTTGATTGGAGTCCACCCGTGGCCAATTCAATTGTTTGGATGTGATTTAGAAAGAAACACGCCTGTCTCTATAAGGTCCCACAGTTGACAGTGCATGTCAGAGCTGAAACTATACCACGAAGTCCAAGGAACTGTCCGTAGATCTCCGAGATGGGGAAGGGTAGAAAACAATTTCTACAGTGTTGAAAGTTTCCAAGAGCACAGTGTCCTCCATCATTGGGAAATTGAAAAAAATATGCAACTACCCAGACTTTGCCTAGAGCTGCCCGTCCGACCAAACTGAGCAACCGGGAAAGAAGTACTTTGGTCATGGAGGTGACCAAGAACCAAATTACCACTATGACAGAACTACAGAGTTCCTTGGCTGAGATGGGAGAACCTGCCAGAAGGACAACAGTCTTGACAGCGCTTCATCAATCTGGGATTTATGTGAGATTGGCCAGACGGAAGCCACTCCTGAGAAAAATGTACATGACAGGACCGCCTGGAGTCTGCATTAAGGCACGTGAAAGACTCGGAGCGTAAGGAAAAATATTTTGTGGTCTGATGAGACAAAAGCGCTATGTCTGGAGAAAACCCAGCACATCTCATCACCCGTCCAACACCATCCCTGTCATGAAGCATGGGGGTGGCAGCATCATGTATGGGTATGATTTTTAGCGGCTGGGACTGGGAGACTAGTAAGGATACAGGGAACAATGATTGGAGCCAAATACAGGCAAATCCTTAAAGAGAACCTGCTTCAGAGTGCAAATGACCTTAGACTGGAGTGAAAATGTACATTCCAACAGGACAATAACCACAAGCATACAGCCAAAGCAATGCTGGAATGAATTCAAAATGAGAATGTGAAAGTCTTTGAGTGGCCCAGCCAAAGTCCAGACTTGAATCCAATTGAAAATCGGTGGAAAGACTAGAAGATTGCTGGTCTCCGCCGCTCCCCATATAATTTAACAGAACTTGAGAAAATCTGCAAGGAAGAATGGGAGAAAATCCCCAAATCCAGATGTGAAAAGCTGATACAGACACACCCAAGACGACAGACACAAAGCTGTAATCGCAGCCGCACATTAATCAATTTAAAGACATGTTGATGGTTTAGCTGCACGAACATTAGGTACTTTAGCTTTCCCAGCTAGCTAGCAACAAAATGTCAGACTCAAGAGTCCATTGTCGTGTCCGCACGTAAACGACATAACAAAGTATTGACTCAGTGGTGTGAATACTTATGTAAATTAGATATTTAATTTGAAATAAATGTTTAACAATTTCTAAAAACGTGTTTTCACTTTATCATTATGGGGTATTGAGTGTAGATGGGTGGGGAAAAAAATCTATTGAATCCATTTTGGGGCTTCCGAGTGGCGGAGCGGTCTAAAGTATTGCATCTCAGTGCTAGAGGCATCACTACAGACCCTGGTTTGATCCCAGGATGTATCACAACCGGCCGTGGTCGGGAGACCCATAGAGTGGTGCACAATTGGCCCAGCGTCGTCCGGGTTAGGGCCGAGGTATACCGTCATTGTAAAATAAGAATTTGTTCTTAATTGACTTTCCTAGTGAAATAAAAAAAATTAAAAATTAAAAATTAAATTCAGTCTGTAACACAACACAATGTGGAATAAGTCAAAGGAAAGAATACTTTCTGAAGGCACTGTAGCATTCTGCCCCATGAGAGGAGAGAGTATACTAACTCTTTGTCGTAGGGAAATGTATTAATCTCCACTATATCGCTCTATACAGTATTGCATTATTATTACAGGGATTAGAAACAGTTTCCAGACATGTTTGTACCTCAAAGTCCATATTCCATGCCATCTGTTGTGTAAACGCACAGGGAGAATTTTGCAGGCTTAATTTCCAAATAAATGGGAAAGATTGGCAACATCTAATTAGCATAATGCAGGCTAACAGAATCTGCACAACAGATGGCACAGAGTATGGACTCAGCTTGCCTATAGACCACAGGGAAGTATGTAAGCTTTTAACAAACTTGATTTGGGGGTGAACTATCCCTTTAATGCACCATGACTATCTCTTTAATATACTATTGATATTCATATCTCCATGGCTTGATGATATAGGACAAGACATGATCAGAACCAATATTCAGAGTTTCTAAGTGATTAGGTGTAAGCATACCTTCAGTAACGCTGTATGGTGAAGAAACAGGAATGTTATTCCCACAAAGCTAAAAGGGGAAGATTGAATTTGAAAATAAGAACCACCTTGGTCTGACACCTGGCTAACTAGATTATCTTCTTCTGGTAATAAGCTGGTGGAGAGAGGCAGGAAATGCATTAACTGATAAAACTGTGCCTTGCTGCCCTAGCCTGTGTCCAGTATACGGGCCACCCATCATCTGCAGGCCTGCATTAGGTCCAGGTCCAGGCTCTTGCTACGACACCACAGCAGCAGCTCCTACATTGTGTATTGATGAGTGCGGGTGGATAAGATGACAGTGTTAAGTGAAACCAGAGCCCCCCGCAGTATCAGGGGGTGTGATTGAACATTTGAACGAGCTCACTTGATGAGACAGGCCCGTCTCTACTGTAAAGGCCTGGGAGAGAAGTTAAAGCTTCTTGCTCGCCCGTCGGCAACCACCACCACTGCAGAGAGAGAGAGAGCGAGGGAGGGAGAGAGAACACCTCCACTCCACTGGAGCCTTAATTATGCATGGGAGCCAGAGTGAGCAAGCAAAAAGAGAGAGAGAGCACCCTTGAATTGAAATTGAATTGAGAGAGCATCCAATGCATGTAGGATGATGAGGGGGCAGAGGGGTGAGGAGGTGGAGGTTGGGGGAGTGTGGGTTGTGTCCAGACCTAGAGCTCAAGGGCGATTGTGGGGGTGTGGGTGGTGAGCCATGGGCCATGGGCCGTGGGCTGTGGACACACACAGAAGAGGCCCATGCACTCTACCCATAGGTGATTCTATTACCCTGCGTTTATTTCTAAAGGAATATGAGAACATCAAAATCATAATATGAAGAGTTTGTGCAAAACTATATATACATTTTCAGAAATATTGGTGAATTAACTTTTATTGTTTTAACGAACTTATGAAAGGGATTGGTGTGTTTTTTTCACTCTCTAATCATGGCATGGGGTTGTTCAATGACCGACATATTTGTTTCAAATCTATTTCTTGTTGGTTTCATTCCAGATAGCATTTTAGCAAAAAACATGATTATTTGTCTATCGGCCTCACTCTCAGAGAAGTAAGTAGTTGTGCTAGGTTGTACACAGTCAAATGTAGCAAATAACTTTTTTTAAATAAAGAACTGTACAAATGATACATTTGTGACATTATTTTTTTTTAAATCAATAACGAAATTGTTACTAATTGATTGTATGTGAACTTCTGTCCCACTGGGAATGTGATGAAAGAAATAAAAGCAGAAAGAAATCATTCTCTCTACTATTATTCAGACATTTCACATTCTTTAAAGTGGTGATATTAACTGACCGAAGACAGGGACTTTTTACTAGGATTAAATGTCAGGAATTGTGAAAAACTGAGTTTAAATGTATTTGGCTAAGGTGTATATAAACTTCCGACTTCAACTGTATATATAAAACATGTCTTACCGAGCCTTTCCATAAGTCCATGCCAGTTTCTTCAATCGTCTTCTGACTGTGATTAGTGCGATGTTGATATTGTGCCGTGATGCCAGCGGATTACAGATGGCCTTTGCCGATCGATTATCATCTTCATTCATCAGTAAAGACCAGCAGTCGATTTATTTAGGCATTATTAGGCCTACTTTACGGTATTGTCGCCTACGGTACCTGTTCATTTTCCTGGGCTTTTAAGTACGGTGTAAAACAGGCATCTGATGATAGTGTTTGCGAATAGCACTGTCCGTGACCAAAATCCCCAAGTCTACCAGTATTTTTTAAATGTCTCCAGTAGATTCTTATTTACAAGGACTGCCTACCCCTTCCTCCCTGTAAGGGAATTGAATCCCGGTCTCCTGCGTGCCGCATTCTCTAGTACAGATATGGCCTGCTCTTAGGCACTTTCCCATGTTTACTACAGTATGTATTGTAGGTTATGTTTACTTGTCAGACTGCACAGTAGCCTAATAAGCATCTTTATGCCTTCGTTAATAAAATAATGATAAAAATACTATTTCAAAATGCAGATGTTGATTTAGTTATGGATCCGTAACGAATTACTATTGGATAACTATCACTAATTTACAGAAATACTGGAACAAAGTTATCTAATGAAGGCAATACATTTAGAATCCTCCAATGTCACGTTGTACAGCACCATATTTTCCATTCCATCCTAACGGAAACCCTGAGGGTTTTGTTTTTCTCGGAATAGAAACACCATAATGTTAATCAAATTAATTAAGCCACATTTCTTAAAATCAATCCCATATGCTATGTTATTACAAAAAAAGGTTTTAAATTCTCTGGTAATGCCAATATGGAAGACTATCAAATGCTTCTCAAAGATGCCCTCTGGTGGTCAAACTAGCACTAACTTGCATTAACAGAAAAAACATTTTGCAGCAGCCCGCAAGGTGTGCTCCAGTGCGACGCAATTTTTAAAGGAGGAACCACTATATATGGCTCTGTCCCATTTGTGAACATCCTCAATATGATACATTTTTACATTTGACTCATTTAACAGACACTTTTATCCAGAGCGACTTATAATTAGTGCATTCATCTTACTCTAACTGCACTGTCCAATTTACAGTAGCTATTACAATGAAAGAAAACCATGCTATTGTTTGAAGAGAGTGCACAATTTTAAACATGAAAAGTTATTAATAAACAAATTAGGTACATTTGGGAAGTCTTGATACAACATTTTGAACAGTAATGCAATGGTTCATTGGATCAGTCTAAAACTTTGCACATACACTGATGTCATCTAGAGGCCAAAATCGATATTGCACCTAGGCTGGAATAATACATTATGGTCTTTCTCTTGTATTTCAAAGATGATGGTACAAAAAAAATACAAAAAAACTTTTTTTTTCTTTGTATTATTTTTTACCAGATCTATTGTGTTATTCTCCTACATTCCTTTCACATTTCCATAAACTGCAGTGTTTCTTTTCAAATGGTACCAAAAATATGCATGTCCTTGCTTCAGGGCCTGAGCTACAGGCAGTTAGAGTTGGGGATGTCATTTTAGGCGAAAATTGAAAACAAGGGGCTAATCCAACACGTCAGTCGTAGTCAGTACATTTTTCCTCAATACATAATAATAATCAGCAAAGTCAGTTGTAGTAGGAAAATATGATTTATGATCAGTGGAGGCTGCTGAGGGGAGGACGGCTCATAATAATGGCTAGAATGGAGATAATGGAATGGTATCAAACAGTTTTCATGTGTTTGATACCATTCCATTGACTTCATTCCAGCTAGAACACTCCATTCCAGCCATTATTATGAGCAGTCCTCCCCTCAGCAGCCTCAACTGTTTACGATACTCTGTGAAGAGGTACTCTGATTTGTTGAAAAAACAATACGGCACTGACTTGGTGTTGGAGCGTTAAGTGTCAGGTGCAGTAAGTGTCAAAGGTGGAAAATGTACAGGCTATTTTGGATCCCCAGAACAGACAATACTGCACAAAGGGTAGCTGTTAAATACACAATCTTTATTGTAGAAAATTCATATGGAGTAGACAGTACTCGTTGGTAGGGCAAAACAAAAACTAACACACATGGACAGTGGGGCCACCTAGGGCCCTACAGTGGCAAGAACTGACCCTAACAATGACCAGAGGTACAGACAGGCAGTGTAAACCAAAAGGGCAAATTCATGCAGCAAAAAGTAAATATCAAACAGCAAATCCCAAACTTGGGATGCAAACCCACACGATTCTGTTTCAATGAGGAGCACACTAAAACACAGAAACAACGCAACACACTATGGCACAGCAAACTATGCAACTTTCTCAATATCACACGTGAGAGTGGCAAACAAGGTACCAAAACTAGCCAGAGGAAACCAAGCATAAAGCATCTTTAGCCTAACCTCACTCTTTAGAGATGTTGACAAGTTTGAGTACTATAAATAAGTGCAGCCAATCAGGATACCGAACCAGCCACCACAGGCTAGATTCACGGTGGGTAAATAGCTGTGAATGTACAAAGTAAAGGTACTTCCTCTCGTTCACAGTCAGAACCGACCAAAACATAATACATTATTACACTGCCCATCTCACCAGACCAGAAAAGCCTCAGATTGATGGAGTTGTCCGAGTTGTGCAGGCTTTTGGGAATTTATTTACAGTCTGTTTGGGGTTCTTCTCTCGCAGTAGTTGACGTCACTCTGCTGCGACAGTCTCCGTGGTAACAGCGGTAAACACGGAAGTGGCGCTTCCGGCTTGCTTAGTTCGGCAGTTAGTAGTGACTGGAGGAGCGAACACAAAGCAGGGTTCAATGGAAAGCCTGACAAACAGACAGTAGAAGAGACTCACGCATTTCAGAGAGACAATAGGAAGTGCGTTGTCGCTTGTCCCTTCTCAACTCCCTCGGCTTTGCTCTCTCCGTAGGCGGGTGCTTCAGCATCTCTGTGGGCATCCGAATCCAGACCAGCGGAGATGACTTGGAAGGAGCAGGACAAAGCAAATGAATACTCAGAAACACTCAAATGCAATAGAGTCTCATTCAAACGTAACTTTAGGAAAGGCATTGTCTGCGTTGATCCCCACTCCAGTTGTCCTCGGCAGCCGTGTTCCTCCCTGGATTGGCACGTCAACTTCCTCCTTCCACCGGCGTCCTGGATGAGTCTCTGCTCGGCTTTTTTATTTCGGTGTCCGCCGGATCTGGCGGCTAACAAGGACTGATCTAATCTCTCCTCGTCTCCGGGGACAGATTGCAGACGAAGAATTCCAATTAACTTGAGGAAAAGAGACAGCAAGAGAGAGAGCTACCGGTACACAACAACAATGCTGTTCTCCCCTCATGCCCTATAGTCCGTACATCCATCCCACAGTTCTAGTCCTTTAGGCTACTAAAATCAAATCGGTCACACACACATATTTAGCAGATGTTATTACGGGTGTAGCAAAATGCTTGTGTTCCTAGCTGAAACAATGCAGTTTTTATTTTTTTTTACCTTTATTTAACTAGGCAAGTCCGTTAAGAACAAATTCTTATTTTCAATGACGGCCTAGGAACAGTGGGTTAACTGCCTGTTCAGGGGCAGAACGACAGATTTGTACCTTGTCAGCTTGGGGGTTTGAACTTGCAACCTTCCGGCTAGTAGTCCAATGCTCTAACCACTAGGCTACCCTGCCGCCCCAGTAGTATCTAACATTTCACAACAATGTGCACAAATCTGAAAGTAAAAGAATGGAATTAAGGAATATATAAATATTACATTGAGCAATGTCATAGTGGCATTGACTAAAATACAGTAGAATAAAATACAATATATATATATATGAGATGAGTAAAGCCGTTTGTAAACATTATTTAAACATTATTAAAGTGAGTATTGTTCCATTATTAAAGTGGCCACTGATTCCAAGTCTATGTACTGTATATAGGGCAGCAGTCTCTAAGGTGCAGGGTTGCGTAACCAGGTGGAAGCTGGCTAGTGATGGCTATTTAATAGTCTGATGGCCTTGAGAGAGAAGCTGTTTTTCAGTCTCTCAGTTTTGATGCACCTGTACTTGCCTCTCCTTCTGGATGATATCAGGGTGAACATGCCATGGCTCAGGTGGTTGTCCTTGATGGTCTGTTTGGCCTTCTTGTGACATTGGGTGCTGTAGGTGTCCTGGAGGGCAGGTAGTCTTCCCCCGGTAATGCATTGGGCAGACCGTACCACCCTCTGGAGAGCCCTGCGGTTGTGGGCGGTGCAGTTGCCAGGATGGATGCTCTCGATTGTGCATCTGTAAAATTTTGTGAGGGTTTTAGAGGCCTCAGCCTCCTGAGGTTGAAGAGGCCCTGTTGCGCCTTCTTCACCACGCTGTCTGTGTGGGTGGACCATTTCAGATTGTCATTGATGTGTACGCCGAGGAGCTTTCCACCTTCTCCACTGCGGTCCCGTCGATGTGGATAGGGGCGTGCGCCCTCTGCTGTTTCCTCAAGTCCACGATCAGCTCCTTTGTTTTGGTGACATTGAGTAAAAGGTTATTTTCCTGCCACCACACTCCCAGAGCCCTCACCTCCTCCTTGTAGGCTATCTCGTCATTGTTGGTAATCAGGCCTACTACTGTTGTGACGTCTGCAAACTTGATGATTGAGTTGGTGGCATGCGTGGCCACACAGTCATGGGTGAACAGGGAGTACAGGAGGGGGCTGAGCACACACCCTTGAGGGGCCCCTGTGTTTAGGATCAGCGAAGTGGAGGTGTTGTTTCCTACCTTCACCACCTGGGGGCGGCCCGTCAGGAAGTCCATGACCCAGTTGCACAGGCCTGTTCAGACCCAGGGCCCGAGCTTAATGATGAGCTTGGAGGGTAGAATGGTGTTGAATGCTGAGCTATAGTCAATGAACAGCATAGAACTTACATAGGTATTCCTCTTCTCCAGATGGGATAGGGCAGTGTGCAGTGTGATGGCGATTGCATCATCTGTTGCTCTATTGGGGCGGTAAGCAAATTGAAGTGGGTCTAGGGTGTCAGGTAAGGTAGAGGTGACAATATCATTGTCCATCACCAGTGGTGTAATGTATTTACGTAAAAATACTTTAAAGTACTACTTAAGTCATTTTTGGGGGTATCTGTACTTTACCTCACTATTTATATATTTTTGACTACTTTTACTTTTACTTCACTAAATTCCTAAAGAAAATATTGTACTTTTCACTCTATACATTTTCCCTGACAACCAAAATTACCCGTTACATTTTGAGCGCTTAGCAGGACAGGAAAATTGTCAAATTCACGCACTTATCAAGAGAACACGTGGTCATTCCTACTGCCCCTGGCCTGGTGGACTAAACACAAATGAATCTTTTGTAAATAATCTTGGAGAGTTGGGATGTGCCCCTGGCTATCCGTAAATTTAAAAAACAGGAAAATGGTGCTGTCTGCTTTGCTTAATATAAGTAATTGTAAGTGATTTATACTTTACTTTGACTTTTGATACTTAAGTACATTTGAAACCAAATACTTTTAGACTTTTACTCAAGTAGAATTTTACTGGCTGACTTTCACTTTTACTTGAGTAACCTTCTATTAAGGTGTATTAAGGTACTCAAGTATGACAGGCCGCCCCCTGTTTTATTTTTATTGGCCAGTCTGATATATGGCTTTTTCTTTGCAACTCTGCCTAGAAGGCCAGCATCCCGGAGTCGTTTCTTCACTGTTGACATTGAGAATGGTGTGTCGCAGGTACTATTTAATGAAGCTGCCAGTTGAGGACATGTTTCTGTTTCTCAAACTAGACACTCTAATGTACTTGCCCTCTTGCTCAGTTGTGCACCGGAGCCTCCCACTCCTCATTCTATTCTGGTTAGAGCCAGTTTGCGCTGTTCTGTGAGGGGAGTAGTACACCGCGTTGTATAAGATCTTCAGTTTCTTGGAAATTTTTCAAATGGAATAGCCTTCGTTTCTCAGAACAAGAATAGACTGATGAGTTTCAGAAGAAAGTTATTTGTTTCTGGCAATTTTGAGCCTGTAATCAAACCCACAAATGCTGACGCTCCAGATACTCAACGAGTCTTAAGGCGGACAGTTTTATTGCTTCTTTAATCAGAACAACAGTTTTCAGGTGTGCTAACATAATTGCAAAAGGGTTTTTCTAATGATCAATTAGCCTTTTAAAATGATAAACTTGGATTAGCTAACACAACGTGCCATTGGAACACAGGAGTGATGGTTGCTGATAATGGGCCTCTGTACGCCTATGTAGATATTCCATTTTTTTTTTTTATCGGCATTTCCAGCTAAAATAGTCATTTACAACATTAAAAATGTTTACACTGTATTTCTGATCAGTTATTTTAATGGGCAAAAAATGTGCTTTTCTTTCAAAAACAAGGACATTTCTAAGTGACCCCAAACTTTTGAATGGTAGTGTAAGTGTTAAATGAATAGTAATAAGTGTCATTTAATTATTCCAGATCTGATTGTCATTTAAAATAATAATAAATAAGTGTTTAAAGATTTGTATTGAAATTATTCCACTATTATGACATAGAAAGAGACAGACCAAATGAATAGCAAACAGCACCAGCTAAGCACCAGCATCCAGGAGTATTTTCTCAACATCCCACTGGCAGTAAACAGCTCAGTCACAGGAGAGATGGAAGGTGCAGTGGTGCAATGGGGAGCAGCTGTGACAGAGCAGCTGGGGTAATCGTGTCTGGGGCCTTGCCCCCCCCCCCGCCCCCCTCTCTCTCTCTCATCCTCCTCTCCCCTCATTCCCTCTTTCGCTCCCTCTCACTCTCACACACACACACGCACACACACACACACACACTCTCCCTTCTCTCTCTTCCCCACTCTCAGAGTCTGTGGCAGGTCACATCGTCTAGCGAGAGGTGAAGGCATTTCCCTGGCACAGGCACCCGCCACCGCATTCCAGGGCAGATGCTGGCACAGCTGAATCTGTATGACCTCTCCAATCAGTATCAACAGTAGGCCCCTCAGAGAACACACCCGCCACGCCATCAAACATTAGAGCGAGCACAGGGCTGGTTAGTAATTGCATCACATTAAGAGCTGGCGCTGCCAAGTGAAATGGCATCACGTCGGGAGTTATCGCAGCATACGGAGCGATAGCATCACTGTAGAGTAAACATAGAGGCAGAGAAAGAGAGAGAGAGCATAGTATCACAGTTAGGATACAAAAACAAGGCAATAGTGAGCACCCTGTTAACCATGTTCGTAGTTGTGGAGAGAGCCGAGGATAATAATGGCGTTAGCCACATCACAACAACAATACTCGAGGAATACCCCTCACTTAGTCCTCCCTACCTTATTGGTACAGAAGGATAAGAAGACTGGATGGGATGCCACCACATTGCTGCGGTCAGGTAGCTGTTACCTGTCAGGCAGTTTTCAATCAGTGGCTATGGAGGAGAACATAAGAGGATGCTATTTACATAAAGAAGATTGGGACATTGGTCTATCGCATTACACCTGTGCGTAAGTCAGTCAGGGCACGAGCGTCTGCTAAACAGATCAGATGTAACGTATCCTATAGCTGATACAGCATAGGGCAATAGCATCAGATGAGTCTTGGGGCAGCAAGGAGCGATTGCATCACGTTAGAGCAAAATAGGCCTGCAGTAACAGTAGTCCGCTGCTCCCATACTGCCCTCTACCAGCTCAGTCTATTAGTTCAGCATCACTACCTCCCAGTGGCCAAGGTTATTGTAAGGCACTGATAATGTCTTAGATGTGTGTGTGTGGACGTGTTTAACTATTCTTGTGAGGACCAGAACGAACAAAAGTATGACCAACCGGGGACATTTCTTTTAGTCCCCACAAGGTCAATTGCTATTTCTAAGGGGTTTAGGGTTAAGGATAGAATTAGTGTTAGGATTAGAACGACGTTAAGGATTAGAGTTAGGAACTAGGGTTAAGGTTAGGTTTTTGGGTTGAGTTTAGGGTAAGAGTATGGGTTAGGGTCAGGTTTAGAGTTAGAGTTAGAGTTAGGGGTTAGGGAAAATAGCATTTTGAATGGAACTGAATTGTGTGTCCCAACAAGACTGTGTGTGTGTATATATGTATATATACATGTGTTCCGGCATTGTGCTGACCTGATTAACTGGATATAATGACTTGCATATGGATGAACAGACTATAGGGCCAGAAGGGATTAAGGGAGTACAGTTAATGAATTGATTTTGGTCTATAGTGGTAGTGGGGGGAGCCTATAGGCTATAGTGTAAAGTAATAGGGTCGAAGGGCTACTTAGACTTATGGTATGGTCCCCGTGCATCAAGTCTCTTCATCTCCCCCATTACAGTACCTCACCACTGGGATCTATACAAGTACACCAAAAAAGGAACTATTAGACAATTGTGCGATGATTCCCTTCACCCATTTCCATCCTCAAAAAATAATGCTTTGAAATGTCTTATAAATGTCACATCAAAAGTGTATCTGGACATTACAAACTGTATTTAACCAAATTAAGTGGATTCATAAATCCCTGGACATTGGATGGTTGAGCAGGCAGGGACGTGGGCAACTCGTCTTACCGAGGGACCCAACAAGGCCACTGTTACCTTCCTGTGATCACGACGTGTCACGACCAGCCACAGCCCACCATCACTCACCAGAGGCCATCCTGTAAACTAGTGGGCACCATCATCCACTTGATCATTTCATTGTCACGTCCTTCCGATTCTAAGATACTCGTCTTGCATGACACCAAGTCCGTCTCAGACTGCGGCAGCCCTAATATGGACACCGTAGCAATGGTTTCATCTTGCGTCGTATGACGTGTTTCACTTTTTTAGGCCTCTTGCAAGACGAACCCGATGCTGGGCAAAAAAAAAGATCCTGATATAACCCAACAACAACCCATTCGTATGATATGTGCCAAAGATGTTTTCAACTAAGTGTTTATTAGGTGTTATATAAGGCACAGATAACACAGTCCTAGCACCTCCAGTCATCAGTGCATATCAAAACAGCCTGAGACAGGGCTGCAGGCAAAACTGTCCCAGTCTGCTGTTCTGCACCTGAGGAGGAGATTCCCTAGGGAGGCATGATCACAGGATGTTCCTGCTGCAGCTGTCACTGGTCATGTCTTTTAACAGTCACCACCGAACACAGAGCCCAGGTAGAGAGAGGAGAGATGAATTTAGTACACTTTGTGTACCCATACATGCATTCCAACATGCTTGCACATACTCTACATGTATACCTAGACAGACACACACACACACACACACACTTCTAACGTTTCTAACCAAGACACTTTTACTGTTGGAAACAGGAGTCCTGTGAGTCATTTAATTTACATGAAAATCGACACCCGCCATTCCAACGTACTCTCCTGGCCTGTGTGTGTGTGTGTGTGTGTGTGTGTGTGTGTGTGTGTGTGTGTGTGTGTGTGTGTGTGTTAGACTGTGGGCACTAGGAGAAGGTGCTATTCTCTAATGCAGCCTTCTTCAACTTTAAAACTTGGGCAGCGTTATAGAGAGTTTCCATTCATTACCATTGCAAGTTTAGAACCTTCAGTGTCTCTCTCAAGAGTAAAAGTGTACAGAGGTAGTCATCTAAATCAAATCAAACTTTATTTGTCACATGCACCGAATACAACACCTTACAGTGAAATGATTCATTACAAGCCCTTAACCAACAGTGCAGTTCAATAAAGAGTTAAGAAAATATTTACCGAATAAACTAAAGTAAAAAAAATTATAATTAAGTAACACAATAAAATAACAATAACGAGACTATTTACAGGGGATACCGGCAGGGGTACAGGTTAGTCGAGGTAATTTGTAGGGGTGAAGTGACTATGCATAGATAATAAACAGCAAGTGGCAGCATTGTAAAAAATAAATGGTGGGTGGGAGGTTTCAATGTAAATAATCCAGTGGCCATTTGGTTAATTGTTTGGCTGACTTTGCGCTCCGGGACCGTTTGCCGTGCGGTAGCAGAGACAACAGTCTATGACTTGGGTGACGAATCTTATCCAAAGCTATTTAATGTTGTGTTCATTATGAATAATTACTGGCTATACTGATGATGATCTTATAATCAGATTGGAGATTTTATCAGGAAGAGATCAAGTATCTGAAGGTAAATGGCACCGTTATATGGATTGTAGAAACAAAATATAGACAGGAAGGACATTGGTAGCAATTAGATATAGAAGTGACAGAATGAGCTCAATATCTGGCAAATCAGTGGTTCTCAGTTACTCACTATTTGGTAAAATAAGAGCAACTATAATAGTGAAATGCAGACAACGCAATGTTCATATACAATAGATATCTGATGCCCTCTGGTGGTCGACAACACACTGCAAACACACTACTTGCCTTTCCAACCCCAATGGTCACGCCTAGAAGAGATACAGCGTTTGTCAAATTAACGTAAAAGAAATATAACGTTAATTTGACAAAAACTGGTTACCTTCTAGCCATGACCCAAACCAACCAGTATTGGTTGTGGACGGTTAATCCCATTTAATATAACTCATTTCAGGACATGACAAGAAATTCTCAATATATTTGTTTCTCTCTCAAGTTAATCAACCTTGCAGGAAATGCAGTAGGCCTAATATATAGGGTTAAATTTAAAGAATTGCTGGTTACCCCCAGAGGCACCCCCATTAGTGTTGAAATATAAACATGTGCACCCCTATACAATTTTGGCAGAACGACAGATTTTTACCTTGTCAGCTCAGGGATTCGATCTAGCAACCTTTCAGTTACTGGCCCAACACGTTAGCCACTAGGCTACCTGCTGTCCCTTTCAACAACTATCCCCTGGTTTTAAGCCAGGAAACCAACCATCCGTATTTTTCCATATAGCCACTTCTAACAGACACCAAAATAGAGCTTGCCAGTTTGTAGTCTTAAAAAACGGAAATGATTCACCTCTGCTTCATTTAGCCATTCCTATGAGCAAAGGAAGGAAAATGCTTTTGGGATGAACGCCGAATATAAGGTCGGAGGTTAACACAGGCTTAGGAGATCTTATATGTTTTGTTCTATGAGATCATATCAGTCAGTTAACATGACCTTTAGGAGTTATGAAGCCTTTTATGTGCTTTTTTTAAATACATAAATGCTTCAAAATTCACACAAAGGGATGTCTGCTGATGAAGATGATCTCATAGAACAAAACGTACCAGATCTCCTAAGCCTGTGTTTACCACAGACCTTATTTTCAGCGTTTATCCAGTAGGTGTTGTCCAACAAACCATGGCCTAGTTAGTGCCTACATAAATACACCATTCCTATTGCTCTGTATACAGGTAGGCTCCAACTTGTTCCCCAATAATCCGGCAGAATTGAATTGTTGTACATTCTAGCTAACCCTAACCCTTTCTCTAACCTTAACCTATTTTTTTTCAGCTGTTGTGCACATAAAGTCGAAGTTCGGCAGCCGATGTCTACACCGCTTCGTCGGTGATTGGTCAACAGTAGGGGTGGGAACTATGGACGGGATTCCTCAATGAAGTGTTTGCTGTCATTCAGCAATGAGAGAAGAGAAATTATAACTTTGTGGCTGTGGTAACTAGTTTTCATCCACATTTTTTCACTGCACCAAACATCTTAGCTAGATGTAAAATTGCGCGACTAAGACAGACAAAGTTAAATCCAGATTTCTTGATTTATCTTAGATTAATTCAGACTATTTTGAAGAAGTGTTACTGGGTATCTTGTTGCAACGGTGGCTCAAGAAGGACAAACAACGGTAATATTGCGTTTTTTTCAAGCGAAGGTCTTTAGGGAGTCTGCGAGCACCGACGTTCGCTTCGCCTAGCCAAGTTCTATGTATGGGACGCCTTTATAGCCTTCCCCCTTGGGTTCTCAGTTGATACGGACCACATCTGGCTAATGTGAACTACAATCCCAACGCTATGTTTTAACGTTTAGAAACGCTATTAAATCCTCGCTAGCGTTACGGTTTTTGAAACCTTGCCTGGTGCAACTTTGCTAAACTGCATACAGTAAGTTTATATTTTATATTAAAAACAGTATTTTCTTGCTCACATGAACGTTAAGTTCTAAATGTTTCCAAAACTGTATTGCAAGCGATGTGTATTCGCATATAGACAGAGCATTTGGGCAGCATTGGTGTAATGCAATGGAATTGGAGATATTGAACAAAATCCACAGGTGATTATCATTTTTTTAGCTCAAAATTAGCCAATAAATTTGGCATAAATGAAAGGCTACAGCAAGATACGATTGACATGGTTGAAAACTGTATCTCTAGGCCTGCTTGGTGTCTATCACTGCCAGTTCCACCTGCCAGTTAATTAGTGACCGGCACCATATTGCCATTAACCCCTGAAAGCTACTCTGCTGGTGAAATTACAGGTAATCACCAGGTGTCACAATAAAACAAACAAAAAATTGGTTTTATAAAGATATTTATTTTTTCCAAATAATGTTTTTAATACATTTCATGCAAAATTAAAGGGTTAAAGGGATTTGTGTTATGGTGTCTTAGTTGGAGCACTTGGCCCAATCCGATTCATCCTTATCAGAGAGCGTCAACTGGATTTTGTGTCTATTCAGACCGAGTATGATTTGGGAGCTGTAATCTGGCTACTGCCATACAGACTTTTGAAGGGATTTTCTCTGCCTTTTTCAATGATGTACACTGATGAAGATTGTAATGAGAATGGAAATGGTTTCAAGTGGAGTGAGAGGGCAGGCAGATCATTTGATCTTTACTAGAGGGGGATGCTCTGTGGGGGTGATGCCTTCTCTATGACACATGGATCGATTGCATTTCTACTGTATAGCACATGTCGCTATAGGTTTCAAAGCACTTTCAACATGGCATGGAGCTCGCAACACATTGTGGAGAAGTGAGGGGTTATTGTCCCTGTTTGAAGTCAGAAAAGCATGGTTTGCATAAGACAGACAACTGTTAAGTAACCTCCACTCACCGATGATCTTCAAAAGCTTTATTACATTGTGATTCAAGATGAACAGGAAGGTTTCTTGACAACTCTCATTTGGCATTCATTGTTGTCCTTCATTGTGCAGGTGAGAATCAAGTATAATATTAATGTGATAAATAATACAAATTATTATTATGATAAATAAAGCCTCTTTCAACAACATTCTTTCCGTCTTGATTTTATCATTACAAGTCCTTCCACAACAATACTCTAATGATTAGATTAACACACAATTCATGATATCAAGAAAACAACATGAACATTTCGGTAGAACTAACTGCATTAGCTCTAATGCAAAGGTTTGGCAACTGCAAAATGGCCCTTCAAACATCCCAACCAATGTAAATAAACCTGATTTTAACCTATTCCGTCATTCCAATGGCTAACCAAGCAATGGCTGACCAACAATTCCTTGTGGAATGTTATTCTTGCCTAGCATTAGTCTAGCATTAGCTTTAGCTTAGCAATACTGGACCAGCTCGCTCATGGTGCAGCCGGATCGGCAGCACACCCCAGCAGGCCCCACGTCTCGGCGGGTACGGGAGGACACGGTGTACCCCAGAGGGACGGTTGAAGGCTCCATGTCCCCCTGGACCTGCGGTGTGCTGGGAAACCCTGGATGGGTCTGCTGGTCTTCTGTCATACTCTCTGTGGAGTCCTGGTCATCTTGCTGTGTCACCACATCTTCACCAGTCTCTGAAGTCCTCAGGTTGGAAAACTGATTGCTGTTCAGCCAATCCAGAATTACCCCTGTAGAAGGAAAAAACAGAATTAGGCATCATTCACAATGTAGGCAGATGTCAGCAGAGGTGTCATGCCTATAGGGGGCACAAGAGCACATGCCCCCTCAGAATTGAATTTGTTATTTTTATTTAACATTTATTTAATTAGGCAAGTCTGTTAAGAATACATTCTTAGTTACAATGCAGCCTACTCCTGCTAAACCCGGGACTTGCAAATCACGACCGGTTGTGATACAGCCTGGAATCTAACCAGGGTCTGTAGTGATGCCTCCAGCACTAAGATACTTAGACTGCTGCGCCACTCAAGATTTGTCCTGTTTTGACATTTTGTAGATGTTAAATGAGTTACTGAACTTAATTTTTAAGCCCAAGTTTGATCAAAATTGTTTATAAAAATATCTGTCAGTGGTATTTTGTGGAGGGGGCACTCTGGCTGGAACCCCCTACTCTCCCTAAAAAGTGGTTACTTCGAAGGTGCACCACGGAGCAAGAAAAAGAGTTAAGAGTGACACACAGGGTTTGATTTGATTTTAGTAGTCAGTGATGGGCAGTACTCACAGGAGGTATGTTTGTAAATTAATTTGATCAAGCTACGTAGCCTATTCATTCCTTCTTGATGAATAAATAAAACAAAAATGTTTCTTTGTTTCTCTGAAATACTACCACCTAGCAATTTTATAAAGTTGGCTTTAGCTAGCTAGCCAGATAGGTTCCCAATCTCCCGACCTTCTAACTAGCTAACAAGCCATTTCAGGCTATCAATCAAATTAGAGTAGATTGTCTAACTATCTTAGCTATCTGCTGGAAGGTTGCTAGACTTTAGCAACCAATTACTAAATGTACTGATTAAGACTCACATTCCTTTAAATCTTTTAACCAGATTTTGCAGAGATACAGAGTAAACATATTTAGTTTCTTGAAAAAAGAACCACCAGTCAGGAGGATACAGACAGCTCAAGAGGTAAGCTTAGATATGCAGAAAAAATGCTTGTTTTAAATGTAATCTGGCACGCTAAGTGTTGAAATATCATGATATTATTGTGTTAATTATGACTCCATGATATGTGCCTGTATTGATGATATGTGTTATGATCCCATGTACTGTTTTGTCATTTGTATGTAATATCTTAGGCATGTTATTGCTGTATATTGAGATGTGTGATTTACAGTCAGAAGGACACCCTCATTAAAATGACAATGGGACAGGTGAAGAAGATATGCTGAGATAACCTATGCAGAAAAAAAAGAATGATGATTATGGCTCTGTTCCAGGTGATTGAAAAATGCTTAATTCTACAACTCCCGTAAGGGTTCTCGGGAGGGGTTCTCCAACTCCGTCCTCATATACTTCGTGCTTTGGATGTCAGCTTGTTTGAGAAGAGGATTCCATTTACCTCCAACCTCCATTCTCGTCCCACTGGGCACAGACGTCAGTTGAATGTCTATCCCACGTCATTCTTTGAAATGACATGGAAACAATGTTGATTCAACCCGTGTGTACCCAGTTGGATGCGTTTCAGTATAGAAAATACATGTATGCCTTTCAGATTCAACTAAACTGAACTCCGGCACAAACAGCAGCATAATAAACATATGAAAACAAGCTATTAGGTTCTTGAGAGTTGTACTCACTGTGGTGGTTGACGGGGTGTTGTCCAAGCTCCGGAGTGGAGCGCCTCAGTCTGGAGCTCCCACACGATGTGACTACCATACGGATAAACTCTCTCCCACACAGCTTCACCCTGGCATCCTGCCCGTGGGTCCCATACACCCCAACCATGAGAACTACCACAAGAGACACAAGACACTTAGCATCCATGATGTTGATGAGGATGTTTGCGCCCAAGTGAATCACACAAACAACAAATCGATGCAGCAGGTATGGTACGATGAGGAGGGATGTGATGTGTAGCTTTGGAGAGCTTCCTAGAGCCTTATATAGTGCCCTGCTGTCTATGCCAGACCCGGGATTCTCATAAGGAGCCATTCGCCCTTGGCCAAGGAAAAGGATGTCCTGATCTTGAGATCACTACATGTCAAAGAGAGTTCCCCTCAAGGCTGGAACTCTCATTTGAGATAAATACATGTCAAATGGTGATCTATAGCATGGGGCTTATGAACTGGGGTTAGTGGTGCAAGTATAGGAAAATGAATACTTCCAGGTGATCTGAAATAGTTTTTCCTTTTCATTATAAAGATTAAGTTTACTCATATTCAAGAAAAGCCTCTTATGGCCCCAAAACCATAGGGTGATCCATATATTGACCTGATGAATAATACATCTGATTTTTGTTATAGGTAGCCCAGTGGCTAAGGAGTTGGACCTGTGGCTGGTTTGAATCCTGGGCCAGGCGCTGAGAAAAAGGGAGTGGGTGGAAGACTAATTTCCATTGTTCTCTGTAACATATGGACAATGAAGTTGCTGTGTTGTATCCTACCATTATGAAATATTTCATTATCTAACCCTGATGAGCCTCTACTGTGAAAATATGGCGCATAACTTACTCTGTAAATCTTCACATTTAGGGACTTTCTTTTGTTGTTTTTTTGAAAATGTTGATATGTGTATGTATTCTCTGTGATTAGTTTGCATATTTTCTTTGAGAAGTGTTATTTACCAACTGTGGCTATGTGTCTGGACTTATCTAGAAGAAGGGGAGCTAATAAAATCAGGATGCAGGTGCAAAACAAAGTCAAGGATAATGACTTACCATGCGCATTCATACCACAGCTTCATATTTCAAACATTTGTTGAATACGGACATTATGCGGTACTTGGCATTGAGCTTCAGTTACATCTTGTTTTGTTCGCTTTAAAATAAAATATGCAGACAATAAAATTCAAAGTGCATCATATCTAGAATAGCAATATCAAGGAGTCCCATGGTGGAGTCACAGCCGTCACACGGACTCCTTTCACTGTGTGTGTGTGTGTGTGTGTGTGTGTGTGTGTGTGTGTGTGTGTAGCCTTGGGTGCATTCCCTGTCTTTCCCTACTTGGCTCCAGGTTGACGCTAGAAGACACCGCCAGGCGACTGGCTTCTCGCTTTAATTGATGTGGAACATTTTTCGTCATTAATCTTGTTCTGGAGGCAGCTCTGCAGACTGGTCACTACCTGGCACCACAGCCACAAAGTCATAAAATCAGATTTTAAACCTAACCTTAACCACACTGCTTACCCTAATGCATAACCCTAACCTTAAATTAAGACCAAAACAGCTCATTTTTGTTTTCATGAATTTTTACAATATAGTCAATTTTGAATTTGCAAATTGGCCATCTAGCAGAAATCTTTCAGTTGTCATTCCAGGGCAAGATTCATGACAATAGATTGACGTTGCTAGCTACTGTACTTATTTACCTCAGCCTGCCTAGTCGACCAGCTAGCCAGACAGTTTTATTTAGCTAACATTAGCTAGCTACTGTAACTGTTATTGTAGCTTTCTGTTTGTATGTGGCTTGCACTTCAATGGCATCCCTCGAGGAGATTTTCTTGTATCTTTCCAACCAGGCGAAGTACTATGAAGGCACCACTGATCTCGACAAGAGGCGCAACATTCAGAGAAACTTCTATTAGATAATTGGACAGATTAAGCTATGCACAACCATTTTCCATCTAGTTAGTTGGTCATCTATATGTTGTTAGCTATAGTGGAGGCTGCTGAGGCGAGGGGGTGAGAAAGAAAGTGAGAGAAGGAGAGAGAGGTGGGAAGAGAGACAGAGAGAGAGATGAAGAGAGCGAGACAAATAAAGACAGCAGTGCAAATGTACTGAGACTTGAGTATGTCAACAACTCTTCTCTTCCAACTTGTTAGGCAATCATGTACCTACAAGGGAAGGATGGCCAGCCACACAGGAAGGTGTTTTTTTTACTAAGGAGGAGAAGGAGGCTGTGCTGACCGAGATGCATCTTGGCCATTTCAGAGTGAAGCACATGATTGCCAAAATCAACCTATGCTTCTTCTGACGGGGAATTGTCAAGGTGGACAGCTGGGAAGGTGAAATAAACTTTTGTTTATCAATCACATTCTATTATATCTGAAATGATTATGATTTCAATTAATGTCATATCAGAGAGCGCACATGTGATAACGTGCGTCTCGGTGAGAGGTGTAGGAGTCAGGCGCAGGAGAGCAGGGATGTCTGAGAAGCGTATTTAATAATATAGTCCACCAATACAAAAAGAACACAGACGAAAATCCAAAAACTACGCTCTCGAATACTCAGAAACTCGTGCAAACACACGGAGGAACAAACACAGTTCCGACACTTTACATACACGTGCGTAATAGTGAAAACAACAAACATCAAATACAATCGAGCGCAATACACACAAATCTAATCCCGCACGAACTAAGGCAGGCAACAGGTACCCTATATACACACAGAAATAAGCGCAAATTAAACCAGGTGTGAAAAGAATCACAGACAAAACAAACAGAAAGGGGATCGGTGGCGGCTAGTAAACCGGCAACGCCGATCTCCGAGCGCCGCCCGAACAGGGAGAGGAGTTACCTTCGGTAGAGGTCGTGACAGCACAACGTTTCAATTTGTCACTTTTAGCTTAATATTCTGTCTGTAGTTGTGTGAGACACACATTTCAACCTTGAATATAGATTTAAATATTGTCAAATACGTTTTACCAATGTAGAGCAGAAAGTTGTTTTGATTGTTATTTAAATCAAACGTGTATTATTATTTCCCACACAGATGTGCAGTTATTTTTTGTAGTTCATCCTTCCACTTTATCACTGATTAACTGGTTGTGGTAACATTTTATAGTTAACCCCCTAGAGTCGATTGACGCACAATCTAAGTTACATAATTTAAAAAATCCCCATAAAAATATGTCAGTTAAAGCTAGAGGTATGCTGGGTAAGGTGTCAGAGCTAGAGCAGCGTTTGTCAGACCATGAGACATCTCAGACATCAGTCTACTCACGAAAACGTCTGTAGCATCAGAACGGTTTGACCTACAAACTATTATCCCTCTATGGAAAGCGGTATCGTTTTTTTTTTTAATGAATGAAGGTATGATGGTAGTTTTGTACCTACCCCAAACATTGGTTAAATATGTGTAAAAAAAATATATAATAATGTTACGGCTTTCTTCCGTCGAAGGAGAGTCGGACCAAAATGCAGCGTGGTTAGTTCGATACATGTTTAATGAAATGAATAAACACGACAAAATACAAAAACAAGAAACGGAACGTGAAAACCTATACAGCCTGTCTGGTGAATACAAACACACTGAGACAGGAACAATCACCCACAAACACACAGTGAAACCCAGGCTACCTAAATATGGTTCCCAATCAGAGACAACGAGAATCACCTGACTCTGATTGAGAACCTCAGGCAGCCATAGACTATGCTAGACACCCCTAATCAGCCACAATCCCAATACCTACTAAAACCCCCAATACCACAACACAACATAACCCCATGTCACACCCTGGCCTGACCAAAATAAATATATAAACACAAAATACTAAGACCAGGGCGTGACAGAACCCCCCCCCCCCCAAGGTGCGGTCTCCCGGCCGCACACTAAAACCCATAGGGGAGGGTCCGGGTGGGCGTCTGTCCACGGTGGCGGCTCCGGCTCGGGACGTGGACCCCACTCCAACCAAGTCTTAGTCCCCCTGTAACGCGTCCTTTGATTGGCGACCCTCGCCGCCGACCTAGGCCTAATAACCCTCACCAAGGACCCCACTGGACTGAGGGGCAGCTCGTGACTGAGGTAGAAGCTCGGGACTGAGGGGAAGCTCGGCACTGAGGGGAAGCTTCGGCACTGAGGGGAAGCTTCGGCACTGAGGGGAAGCTTCGGCACTGAGGGGAAGCTTCGGCACTGAGGGGAAGCTTCGGCACTGAGAGGAAGCTCAGCACCGAGAGGATGCCTAGTACAGAGAGGAAGCCCAGTACTGAGAGGAAACTCAGGCAGGTAGTAGACTCTGGCAGATCCTGGCTAGCTGGTGGTTCTGGCAGATCCTGGCTGACTGGCGGATCCTGGCTAGCTGGTGGTTCTGGCAGATCCTGGCTGACTGGCGGATCCTGGCTGACTGGCGGATCTGGAAGATCATGGCTGACTGGCGGATCTGGAAGATCATGGCTGACTGGCGGATCCTGGCTGACTGGCGGATCTGGAAGATCCTGGCTGACTGGTGGATCCTGGCGGCTCTGGCTGCTCCATGCAGACTGGCGGCTCTGGCTGCTCCATGCAGACTGGCGGCTCTGGCTGCTCCATGCAGACTGGCGGCTCTGGCTGCTCCATGCAGACTGCCGGCTCTGGCTGCTCCATGCAGACTGGCGGCTCTGGCTGCTCCATGCAGACTGGCGGCTCTGGCTGCTCCATGCAGACTGGCGGCTCTGGCTGCTCCATGCAGACTGGCGGCTCTGGCTGCTCCATGCAGACTGGCGGCTCTGGCTGCTCCATGCAGACTGGCGGCTCTGGCTGCTCCATGCAGACTGGCGGCTCTGGCTGCTCCATGCAGACTGGCGGCTCAGGCTGCTCCATGCAGGCTGGCGGCTCAGGCTGCTCCATGCAGGCTGGCGGCTCTGGCTGCGCTGAACAGGCAGGAGACTCCAGCAGCGCTATAGAGGAGGAAGGCTCTGGCTGTGCTGAACAGGCGGGAGACTCCGGCAGCGCTGGAGAGGAGGAAGGCTCTGGCAGCGCTAAACAGGCGAGGCGCAATGAAGGCCTGGTGCGTGGTGCTGGCACTGGGTAGAGGACATGCACAGGAAGCCTGGTGCGGGGAGCTGCCACCGGAGGACTGGTGTGTGGAGGTGACACTGGATAGACCGGACCGTGCAGGCGCACTGGAGCTCTTGAGCACCGAGCCTGCCCAACCTTACCTGGCTCGATGCCCACTCTAGCCCGGCCAATACGAAGAGCTGGTATGTACCACACCGGGCTATGCACCTGCACTGGAGACACTGTGCGCTCCACAGCATAACACGGTGCCTGCCCGGTCTCTTTAGCCCCCCGGTAAGCACAGGAAGTTAGCGCAGGTCTCTTACCTGCCATACTCCCTGTGAGCCCCCCCCCCCAATACATTTTTGGGTCTGACTCTCGGGCTTCCATCCGCGTCGCCGTGCTGCCTCTTCTTACCAGCGCCTCTCCGCTTTCTCCGCCTACAGTTCTTCTTTGGGGCGTCGATATTCACCAGGCTTTGCCCAGGGTCCTTTTCCGTCCAATATTTCCTCCCAAGTCCAGAAGTCCTTTGATCGCTGCTCCTCACGATAAACAGGGGGAGTTGGCTCAGGTCTGAACCCTGACTCTACCACACTCTCCCTGAGCCCCCCCCCCAATACATTTTTGGGGCTGACTTTCGGGTTTCCTTGCCAACCGTGTTCCCTCGTATCGTCGGCTCCTATCTCCGGCTGCCTCTGCTCTCCTAAGTGCCTCCACCTGTTCCTATGGGAGGCGATCTCTTCCAGCCAGTATCTCCTCCCAAGTGTAACAACCTTTGCCATCCAAAACGTCCTCCCATGTCCATTCCTCCTTTCGCCATTTCTGCTGTCGCTGCCTGTCACCACGCCGCTTCGTCCGTGTGTGATTCTGTTACGGCTTTCTTCCGTCGAAGGAGAGTCGGACCAAAATGCAGCGTGGTTAGTTCGATACATGTTTAATGAAATGAATAAACACAACAAAAAACAAGAAACGGAACGTGAAAACCTATACAGCCTGTCTGGTGAATACAAACACACTGATACAGGAACAATCACCCACAAACACACAGTGAAACCCAGGCTACCTAAATATGGTTCCCAATCTGAGACAACGAGAATCACCTGACTCTGATTGAGAACCTCAGGCAGCCATAGACTATGCTAGACACCCCTACTCGGCCACAATCCCAATACCTACTAAAACCCCCAATACCACAACACAACACAAAATAACCCCATGTCACACCCTGGCCTGACCAAAATAAATATATAAACACAAAATACTAAGACCAGGGCGTGACAAATAAATCGTATACAGTACCAGTCAAAAGTTAGGGCACATCTACTTATGCAAGGGTTATTCTTTATTTGTACTTTTTTTTTCATTGTCGAAAAATTGTGAAGACATCAAAACTATGAAATAACACATATGGAATCATGTAGTAACCAAAAAAGTGTTTTAAAAAATGCAAAATATATTTGAGATTTGAGCTTCTTCAAAGTAGCCATCATTTGCCTTTATGACAGCTTTGCACACTCTTGGCATTCTCTCAACCAGCTTCATGAGGAATTATTTTCCAACAGTCTTGAAGGAGTTCCCACATATGCTGAACACTTTGGCTGCTTTTCTTTCGCTCATTTTGGTTGAGGTCAGGTGATTGTGGAGGCCAGATGGAGACCAGGTCATATGATGCAGTACTTCAGCCCTTAGACAGCCTGGAGGTGTGTTTTGGTTCATTGTCCTGTGGGAAAACAAATGATAGTCCCACTAAGCACACACCAGATGGGGTGGCGTATCACTGCAGCATGCTGTGGTAGGTAGCCATGCTGGTTAACTGTGCCTTGAATTCTAAATAAATCACAGACAGTGTCAACAGCAAAGCACCCCTACACCATCACACCTCCTCCTCCATGCTTCATGGTGGGAACCATACATGTGGAGATCAGCTATTCACCTACTCTGCGTCTCACAAAGACGGTTCGAAGCAAAAATCTCAAATTTGGACTCATCAGACCAAAGGATAGATTTCCACCGGTCTCCAAAGCAGATTTCCACCGGTGGCCAACGCAAGAGAACACTACCTTCCCCAAGGCATAGTGCCAACTATAATGTTTGGTAGAGGAGAAATAATGGTCTGGGGTTGTTTTTCGTGGTTCGGGCTAGGCCCCTTAGTTCCAGTGAAGCGAAATCTTAACTCTACAGCATGCAATGACATTCTAGACTATTCTGTGCTTCCAACTTTGTGGCAACATTTTGGGGAAGGCCCTTTCCTGTTTCAGCATGAGAATGCCCTCGTCCACAAAGCGAGGTCCATACAGAAATGGTGTGGAAGAACTTGACTGGCATACACAGAGCCCTGACTTCAACCACATCAAACACCTTTGGGATGAATTGGAACATCGACTGTGAGCCAGGCCTAATCGCCCAACATCAGTGCCCACCTCACCAATGCTCTTGTGGCTGAATGGAAGCAAGTCCCCGCAGCAATGTTCCAACATCTAGTGGAAAGCCTTCCCAGAAGAGTGGAAGCTGTTGTAGCAGCAAAAGGGGGACCAGCTCCATATTAATTCCCATGATTTTGAAATGAGATTTTTGACGTGTCCACATACTTTTGGTCATGTAGTGTATGTTGCTAAAATAGAAGTGGCATACCATAGGAGAAGAACTGAAATGTAGAGCATATTGTACAGAAGACAAAACATAAAGAAGATGGAGTTGTTTACTCACAGCGGCCCACAACCAAGCGTCAGGTATGCTGCTGAAGGGTGTGCCTGGCTGGTCCAGCTCCACAGTGTGCATGAGGGCCGAGAAGGTGAAGATGCCCAGGATAATGAACAGGAAAAGGCAGCACACCTGCTCTGAGCACTGCCGGATGGTGAATCCAAACTCCCGCATGCCTGTGGAATGATTGGCCAGCTGGAGGATGCGGAAGATGCGCAGGAGCTTGACCACCTTGAGCACCTTGCTAACCTTGCTGACCCGGGCCATGGTCTTCAGGTCCTTGGGGCACTGGCATCATTTACGTCTGTGAAAATCAAAAAAATTATCTGGATGAAGTAGGGTATGACAGCCAAAAGATCCACAAAGTTTAGAGCACTTTTCACAAAGTGTTTGATGTCACAGGTGGTGTGCAGCCTCAAGAAGTACTCAAAGGAGAAGAATACGATGGAGACGATCTCCACACACTCCATGTAAGTCGTCCCCCCCCCCCCCCAGTCGATCAGCTCCTGGTTGACCTTCAGGCCATCTTTGATCTCGTCCACCTTTTCTTCAAACAGGATGTGGCAACACCTCGGAGTGTCCCTAACGCACAGACCCCAGAAGATAATCTCCTCCTCAAAATTGAGCGGGCATCACCCACATGAAATTACTGCAGTAGAAGTGGAAGATGTAATTGAAGAAAGTGGGGTCCCGGTCAAAGAAGAACTCATTTTTGCAGGCCGAATAGTCGTCATCCTCTTCATAGGATCGGTACAGAGGGCCAGAGAGCCAATCCTGGTTTTTGGGTAGAGGAGAACTAGGTGGATTGGGAATTGAAAGACTTTCCCACCGACATTTATTGTGACTATGTTGGATTGTCTGGCAACACATTTTTCTTTCTCCCTTTTCTTCTCGGGCCTTTTCTCCATCAGAACCACTGTCTGAGGAGCAGGGCTGCCTAGGTAGTCCATAGACATCCATGCTGTCACAGAGCTTTCCTGCTTTCACTTTTTTAGGTGGCAAGGGTTTCTTGAAGGTTGTTCCATTGGAAATGTATGAGAAGAAAATAAATCTTGCTCACCCAGTGAAAGTTAAGTCATTAAAGAAAGACATTACCAGCAAATCCAATATCCCACACGTTTTCCATTCCACGAAACGAAGAACAACAAAAGGAAGATTTTCTTCATCCTTTTCTTACAAATTCAGCAGGGAGAGGAAAAGCTATACCGCGTTTGATTGGACGTGCAAGAAGATCTAGAGCATGAGTTGGGGATTCATCCTCCTCACTGATTCACTAATTCCATTGCTGTTCTTTCTATCCTAACAGAAGTAAAAAATACTGTCAGTGAGGATTAGTGTTGTGATTTAAGGATTTGGTGCTGGGAGGAGAGAAATGCAGAGCAGAGACAGCAGTCGTTCGTTTGTGACAGGGCTATTAATTTAAAGGCTTACAGGTACATGCAGTTCAAACTGGACAGAAAGGAATCACAGTAAACAACCTCACGTATACCTTCATATCTATGCATTCATTACAACCTCCATCATTTCACGTTAATACCATTAGATTGCAATTTTATCGTGCAGATCAATTCCCCCTTATTTCCACTGGCCTATAGACAGTATTTCTACATTAAAGTAGCAATCTGCTGTTACTACATCCATTTTTGGACCTAATAAATTAATGATATGTACCCATTGTTTCTTGAAGAACATAACTTATAAATGCCTCTGGAGCATAGTTCAACCCCAAAATATAAGCTTGTTTTACTCCAATGTTAGTAAGCAATGTAAATGTAATCTCTGCCCTTAACCTTGTTCTGAACACCTCCAAAACAAAGGTCATGTGGTTTGGTAAGAAGAATGCCCCTCTCCGAACCAGTCTGATTACTACCTCTGAGGGTTTAGAGCTTGAGGTAGTCACCTCATACAAGTACTTGGGAGTATTGCTAGACGGTACACTGTCCTTCTCTCAGCACATATCAAAGCTGCAGCTAAGGTTAAATCTAGACTTGGTTTCCTCTATCGTAATCACTCCTCTTTCACCCCAGCTGACAAACTAACCCTGATTCAGATGACCATCCTACCCATGCTAGATTACGGAGACGTTAGGTAAGGGTGCTCTCCAGCGGCTAGATGTTCTTTACCATTCGGCCATCAGTTTTGCCACCAATGCTCCTTATAGGACACATCACTGCACTCTATACTCCTCTGTAAACTGGTCATCTCTGTATACCCATCACACCTGGTTGATGCTTATTTATAAACACTCTTAGGCCTTACTCCACCCTATCTGATACCTACTGCAGCCCTCATCCTCCACATACAACACCCGTTCTGCCAGTCACATTCGGTAAAGGTCCCCAAAGCACACACATCCCTGGGTCGCTACTCTTTTCAGTTCGCTGCAGCTAGCGACTGGACAGTTTTACCTCAATCTCTTCATTCAAAGACTCAATCATGTTCACTTACTGACAGTTGTGGCTGCTTCGCCTGATGTACAGTGGGGCAAAAAAGTATTTAGTCAGCCGCCAATTGTGCAAGTTCTCCCACTTAAAAAGATGAGAGAGGCCTGTAATTTTCATCATAGGTACACTTCAACTATGACAGACAAAATGAGAAGGAAAAAAATCCAGAAAATCACATTGTAGGATTTTTCATGAATTTATTTGCAAATTATGATGGAAAATTAAGTATTTGGTCAATAACAAAAGTTTATCTCAATACTTTGTTATATACCCTTTGTTGGCAATGACAGAGGTCAAACGTTTTCTGTAAGTCTTCACAAGGTTTTCACACACTGTTGCTGGTATTTTGGCCCATTCCTCCATGCAGATCTCCTCTAGAGCAGTGATGTTTTGGGGCTGTTGCTGGGCAACATGGACTTTCAACTCCCTCCAAAGATTTTCTATGGGGTTGAGATCTGGAGACTGGCTAGGCCACTCCAGGACCTTGAAATGCTTCTTACGAAGCCACTCCTTTGTTGCCCGGGCAGTGTGTTGGGGATCATTGTCATGCTGAAAGACCAAGCCACATTTCATCTTCAATGCCCTTACTGATGGAATGAGGTTTTCACTCAAAATCTCACGATATTTGGCCCCATTCATTCTTTCCTTTACACGGATCAGTCGTCCTGGTCCCTTTGCAGAAAAACAGCCCCAAAGCATGATGTTTCCACCCCCATGCTTCACAGTAGGTATGGTGTTCTTTGGATGCAACTCAGCATTCTTTGTCCTCCAAACACGAAGAGTTTAGTTTTTACCAAAAAGTTATATTTTGGTTTCATCTATTTTGGTTTCATCTGACCTTCTCCCAATCTCACCAATCTTCTTCTGGATCATCCAAATGCTCTCTAGCAAACTTCAGACGGGCCTAGACATGTACTGGCTAAAGCAGGGGGACACGTCTGGCACTGCAGGATTTGGGTCCCTGGCGGCGTAGTGTGTTACTGATGGTAGGCTTTGTTACTTTGGTCCCAGCTCTCTGCAGGTCATTCACTAGGTCCCCCCGTGTGGTTCTGGGATTTTTGCTCACCATTCTTGTGATCATTTTGACCCCACGACGTGAGATCTTGCGTGGAGCCCCAGATCGAGGGAGATTATCAGTGGTCTTGTATGTCTTCCATTTCCTAATAATTGCTCCCACAGTTGATTTCTTCAAACCAAGCTGCTTACCTATTGCAGATTCAGTCTTCCCAGCCTGGTGCAGGTCTACACTTTTGTTTTTGGTGTCCTTTGACAGCTCTTTGGTCTTGGCCATAGTGGACTTTGGAGTGTGACTGTTTGAGGTTGTGGACAGGTGTATTTTATACTGATAACAAGTTCAAACAGGTGCCATTAATACAGGTAACGAGTGGAGGACAGAGGAGCCTCTTAAAGAAGAAGTTACAGGTCTGTGAGAGCCAGAAATCTTGCTTGTTTGTAGGTGACCAAATACTTATTTTCCACCATAATTTGCAAATAAATTCATTAAAAATCCTACAATGTGATTTTCTGGATTTTTTTTCTCATTTTGTCTGTCATAGTCGAAGTGTACCTATGATGAAAATTACAGGCCTCTCTCATCTTTTTAAGTGGGAGAACTTGCACAATTGATGGCTGACTAAATACTTTTTTTGCCCCACTGTATTGTTGTCTCTACCTTCTTGCCGTTGTCTTTGCCCAACAATGTTTGTACCATGTTTTGTGCTGCTACAATGTTGTGTTGCCCCCATGCTATGTTGTTGTCTTAGGTCTCACTTTATGTAGTGTTGTCTCTCTTGTCGTGATGTGTGTTTTGTCCTATATTTTTATTTTGTATTTTTAATCCCAGCCCCTGTCCCCACAGGAGGCCTTTTGCCTTTTGCTAGGCCTTCATTGTAAATAGGAATTTGTTCATAACTGACTTGCCTAGTTAAATAAAGGTTAATTTAAAAACAATGTAAATAAAAAACTACCCTTCAAATTTTCATTGATAGACACATTTTATTGATAGACTATATTTGTAAGTGCCATTACAAGTGCATTTGTTTTGTCTAGTCCTTCGAAATTCAACTTTATATTGGTGTAAGACTCCACACTGCTTCAATTAGTTAATCAGGTTTTGTCTTTGCGATTAAAATATACCTATAAAATAATATGTTTTTTTTATGCAACTATAATTAGAAATCAAAGGCATTATACTGATTATTCATCCCCCCATCCGCCTATTTCATGGAGTGAACCACAATACCGGAACCGGAACCGGAAATGTACATTTATTTTAAATATACTATGTTTTTAATCCAGGGATATGTATTTTTTAAACGCATATCATACATAATATGAAATAATACAATTATAAAGTGCCTAAATGTATTAAAAGTTGAAAATAATTTGGATTACAGTTTGAATATATACAGTACTCTCACCACGTGACTTCCTTTCCAGTCAACTTGACAATATGGATGCCAGCCGCGTGCAGCCGATCAAGCTTGCAAGAGTAAGAAAACGCAATCATATTCAAGAGACTTTCAATATATTAATGTGTACATTCGTAAATACTCAGTGTTTCATTTAAGCTCATTTTAATTAAAAAAAGTTCCTGCCACGTTTATACTTGAACGGAGCCTCATTGCTTGGTGAGCTGTGCGTGCTGGAAGTGCTAAATTACAGCAACCATTAATTTATCTAGCTTAATTAACACTCGCTAGGTAATTTAGCTGAAAAACAGGCACTCATACGTCCCACGTTATCTCAGATGTGTAGTTGGCTAACTAACCGTTTTACGCTTCTTCTCCAGGTCACCAAGGTGCTCGGGAGAACTGGTTCCCAGGGACAGTGTACCCAGGTATGTGTTACTGAAACGCTAGTAGTATTACCTAACTTGATAGCCAATTAGTTAATTTATGTCGATGGTTAGCAATATTAGTTTGCTAATGGTGATGTATTGTGCACTAACTAGTATTCCTTGATTCCACGTCTGTTGTTCTGGCTATACCACATGCTAATGTGTAAGAGTATCCTGCATAGCTAGCAAGATTGGTTGTGGCAAAAGGTCACTAAATTAGCCAGCTAACATGTCATGGTAAAACAAGGTAGGTAGTTAATCAATGACATGTGTATCCCAACTGTCACTACATTGAAATGCAATTTATTTATAGAAATGCACTCGTTTAAACACCTGGTGTGATCAGATGTATTATTTAGGTCCTTGGTTTTGTGTTATGGAATCTGTAAACAGTGTAGTGTGTGGCTGTTGCATGTTCTAATGTATCATGTCTTGTCTCTTTCAGGTCCGTGTGGAGTTCATGGATGACAGCAACCGGTCGATCATCAGGAATGTGAAGGGGCCAGTCAGAGAGGGTGATGTGCTGACACTTCTGGAGTCTGAAAGGGAAGCCAGAAGGCTGCGATAAAGGTGTGCCATACTATTGTCCATGTAAAGCAGGGCTCTCCAACCCTGTTCCTGGAGAGCTATAGTCCTGTAGGTTCACTCAACCCCAGCTGTAACTCACCTGATTCAGCATATCAACCAGCTAATTATTCAAATCAGGTGTGCTAGGGTTGGAGTGAACATACAGGATGGTAGTTCTCCAGGAACAGGGTTGGAGAGCCCTGATGTATATTAGGTCAGTCATGTGTACTCCTAGACAGCAGTTGGGTGGGCATGTTTTTGCTTCAGCCTGATTCAATTAAGCTTGGTCGTGAAGAGCAGTTTAGAGGAATCAGTTGTGTCGCAGTAGGGCTGGAATTGCAATCCTGCAGGATTTCTGAAGTAGCTTTTGGTGTGACAATCCAAGGGAACTATAAACCAATGTTGCTATCAATGGCCCTCAAGGGAAGTCAAAACCATTTACCACGACCTCTATAAAAGTATTACTTTGGGGTATAAGGTAAATAATTGTTGGTGGACTGGGAAGTCATTAGGCTCTACATCCACTTGTATGTCATCCCAGGGATATGTAGGTGTCTGTTAAAATGATGTCCTTGGGTCTGTTATTTTGCTGTTAAAAAAAATGGTATGTGCATAAATGTAATTAATTCCCGCATCTTTCGTTGCAGTGCCCGGCGAAGTTGTGAGATGCCAAACCAACGCCTGGGGTGCAGACACCCCATCAGTTCATCTGCAATGGCCCCACATCTCACTTGTGCAGTTTAAGAAAAAATAAAAATTTGTTCAATGTGAAGATTTGTGTTTTTCCTGTTCAATGACCAATGTGTGTAGACATGTTGTGAACCAAAGTTAACTAATGGTAGTTTATTTTAAAGTACACTTTGTCCTTGAATATGGTTTGGATGCCACCTGTTGCATTGATGATCGTATTTTAGACATACAATTCCCATTTACTGCAAAATGTGTGCAGGTGCTAAAGTAAAACATTAACAGGTTTGATTTGAATGATTGCTCTCCTTTTGTCAGAAGAGCAGCATACAGAAATGTACTGTACAAGGGGACGAAGTAGCAGCAGCAGCGTACTGATTCGGTCATCACTGGAACTAAATGGTGTGCTGCTAATGTACAGTATTTGGAATGCTCACCTACATTTGCTGAATTTTAAATTGAGCCATGGGGCCCCCCTGTGCACTTCTGTAGATTTGAAAGGATTGGCTAGACTTGGTGGGATTTTCACTATATTGCTTACGCCTATCCAATAGTTTCAGATCCACGTGGGTGGGTAGGAGGGCAAGGGTGGATTTCAGGCTGTACTTTAGACTAGTTTAATTGTAGGCCTAAACAATGCCACTACAGTGATTTTATTTTGTTAAATTTTTTTAAACTTTGATTGAAATATTAAGAGATGGAATGTTTTTCCCTTTTATTTCGATTGGGTTTTGTAGCCTGATCAATATTTGGCATAATTTGAGAGCAAGGGTTCTGTGATACTTATTCTTTTATCAGATCAGGGTTTACTGTAGGTAAGGGAGGCATGAATCAAAGATGGATAAGTGACATCTTTACCACTGGGGGGAATATGGTTAGTCTGCTTAAGGGGTGGTTTTCCCGTACACCAATGTGACAGTAGCGGGGTCTGGTCTGTTCTTTGATTATATGAACCCAAAAAATATATTTGAGAGTGGGATGTCTCGCTTCCTCTTACATCTCTGGCTGTGTGAACATTGGTCTACAAAAATGGATATTCCTGATCCCGCATACTAGTGTAATATGAATATAGTATCATGCTCAACATTCCTGATGTGATTGGCCTGACTGAAACATGGCTTAAGCCTGATGAATTTACTGTTTTAAATGAGGCCTCACCTCCTGGCTACACTAGTGACCATATCCCCCGTGCATCCCGCAAAGGCGGAGGTGTTGCTAACATTTACGATAGCAAATTTCAATTTACACAAAAAAAAATGACATTTTCGTCTTTTGAGCTTCTAGTCATGAAATCTATGCAGCCTACTCAATCACTTTTTATAGCTACTGTTTACAGGCCTCCTGGGCCATATACAGCGTTTCTCACTGAGTTCCCTGAATTCCTATCGGACCTTGTAGTCATAGCAGATAATATTCTAATCTTTGGTGACTTTAATATTCACATGGAAAAGTCCACAGACCCACTCCAAAAGGCTTTCAGAGCCATCATCGACTCAGTGGGTTTTGTCCAACATGTCTCTGGACCCACTCACTGTCACAGTCATACGCTGGACCTAGTTTTGTCCCATGGAATAAATGTGGTGGATCTTAATGTTTTTCCTCATAATCCTGGACTATCGGACCACCATTTTATTACGTTTGCAATTGCAACAAATAATCTGCTTAGACCCCAACCAAGGAACATCAAAAGTCGTGCTATAAATTCACAGACAACACAAAGATTCCTTGATGCCCTTCCAGACTCCCTCTGCCTACCCAAGGACGCCAGAGGACAAAAATCAGTTAACCACCTAACTGAGGATCTCAATCTAACCTTGCGCAATACCCTAGATGCAGTTGCACCCCTAAAAACAAAAAAAATGTCTCATAAGAAACTAGCTCCCTGGTACACAGAAAATACCCGAGCTCTGAAGCAAGCTTCCAGAAAATTGGAACGGAAATGGCGCCACACCAAACTGGAAGTCTTCCGATTAGCTTGGAAGGACGGTACCGTGCAGTACCGTAGAGCCCTTACTGCTGCTCGATCATCCTATTTTTCTAACTTAATTGAGGAAAATAAGAATAATCCGAAATTCCTTTTTAATACTGTCGCAAAGCTAACTAAAAAGCAGCATTCCCCAAGAGAGGATGACTTTCACTTTAGCAGTGATAAATTCATGAACTTCTTTGAGGAAAAGATTATGATTATTAGAAAGCAAATTACGGACTCCTCTTTAAACCTGCGTATTCCTCCAAACCTCAGTTGTCCTGAGTCTGCACAACTCTGCCAGGACCTAGGATCAAGAGAGACGCTCAAGTGTTTTAGTACTATATCTCTTGACACAATGATGAAAATAATCATGGCCTCTAAACCTTCAAGCTGCATACTGGACCCTATTCCAACTAAACTACTGAAAGAGCTGCTTCCTGTGCTTGGCCCTCCTATGTTGAACATAATAAACGGCTCTCTATCCACTGGATGTGTACCAAACTCACTAAAAGTGGCAGTAATAAAGCCTCTCTTGAAAAAGCCAAACCTTGACCCAGAAAATATAAAAAACTATCGGCCTATATCGAATCTTCCATTCCTCTCAAAAATTTTAGAGAAGGCTGTTGCGCAGCAACTCACTGCCTTCCTGAAGACAAACAATGTATACGAAATGCTTCAGTCTGGTTTTAGACCCCATCATAGCACTGAGACGGCACTTGTGAAGGTGGTAAATGACATTTTAATGGCATCGGACCGAGGCTCTGCATCTGTCCTCGTGCTCCTAGACCTTAGTGCTGCTTTTGATACCATCGATCACCACATTCTTTTGGAGAGATTGGAAACCCAAATTGGTCTACACGGACATGTTCTGGCCTGGTTTAGATCTTATCTGTCGGAAAGATATCAGTTTGTCTCTGTGAATGGTTTGTCCTCTGACAAATCAACTGTAAATTTCGGTGTTCCTCAAGGTTCCGTTTTAGGACCACTATTGTTTTCACTATATATTTTACCTCTTGGGGATGTTATTCGAAAACATAATGTAAACTTTCACTGCTATGCGGATGACACACAGCTGTACATTTCAATGAAACATGGTGAAGCCCCAAAATTGCCCTCGCTAGAAGCATGTGTTTCAGACATAAGGAAGTGGATGGCTGCAAACTTTCTACTATTAAACTCGGACAAAACAGAGATGCTTGTTCTAGGTCCCAAGAAACAAAGAGATCTTCTGTTGAATCTGACAATTAATCTTAATGGTTGTACAGTCGTCTCAAATAAAACTGTGAAGGACCTCGGCGTTACTCTGGACCCTGATCTCTCTTTTGAAGAACATATCAAGACCATTTCGAGGACAGCTTTTTTCCATCTACGTAACATTGCAAAAATCAGAAACTTTCTGTCCAAAAATGATGCAGAAAAATTAATCCATGCTTTTGTCACTTCTAGGTTAGACTACTGCAATGCTCTATTTTCCGGCTACCCGGATAAAGCACTAAATAAACTTCAGTTAGTGCTAAATACGGCTGCTAGAATCCTGACTAGAACCAAAAAATTTGATCATATTACTCCAGTGCTAGCCTCTCTACACTGGCTTCCTGTCAAAGCAAGGGCTGATTTCAAGGTTTTACTGCTAACCTACAAAGCATTACATGGGCTTGCTCCTACATATCTCTCTGATTTGGTCCTGCCGTACATACCTATACGTACGCTACGGTCACAAGACGCAGGCCTCCTAATTGTCCCTAGAATTTCTAAGCAAACAGCTGGAGGCAGGGCTTTCTCCTATAGAGCTCCATTTTTATGGAACGGTCTGCCTACCCATGTCAGAGACGCAAACTCGGTCTCAACCTTTAAGTCTTTACTGAAGACTCATCTCTTCAGTGGGTCATATGATTGAGTGTAGTCTGGCCCAGGAGTGGGAAGGTGAACGGAAAGGCTCTGGAGCAACGAACCGCCCTTGCTGTCTCTGCCTGGCCGGTTCCCCTCTTTCCACTGGGATTCTCTGCCTCTAACCCTATTACAGGGGCTGAGTCACTGGCTTGCTGGGGCTCTCTCATGCTGTCCCTGGAGGGGGTGCGTCACCTGAGTGGGTTGATTCACTGTTGTGGTCATCCTGTCTGGGTTGGCGCCCCCCCCCCCCCCCTTGGGTTGTGCCGTGGCGGAGATCTTTGTGGGCTATACTCAGCCTTGTCTCAGGATGGTAAGTTGGTGGTTGAAGATATCCCTCTAGTGGTGTGGGGGCTGTGCTTTGGCAAAGTGGGTGGGGTTATATCCTTCCTGTTTGGCCCTGTCCGGGGGTGTCCTCGGATGGGGCCACAGTGTCTCCTGACCCCTCCTGTCTCAGCCTCCAGTATTTATGCTGCAGTAGTTTATGTGTCGGGGGGCTGGGGTCAGTTTGTTATATCTGGAGTACTTCTCCTGTCCTATTCGGTGTCCTGTGTGAATCTAAGTGTGCGTTCTCTAATTCTCTCCTTCTCTCTTTCTTTCTCTCTCTCGGAGGACCTGAGCCCTAGGACCATGCCCCAGGACTACCTGACATGATGACTCCTTGCTGTCCCCAGTCCACCTGGCCATGCTGCTGTTCCAGTTTCAACTGACCTGAGCCCTAGGACCATGCCCCAGGACTACCTGACATGATGACTCCTTGCTGTCCCCAGTCTACCTGGCCATGCTGCTGCTCCAGTTTCAACTTCCACCTGACTGTGCTGCTGCTCTAGTTTCAACTGTTCTGCCTTATTATTATTCGACCATGCTGGTCATTTATGAACATTGAACATCTTGACCATGTTCTGTTATAATCTCCACCCGGCACAGCCAGAAGAGGACTGGCCACCCCACATAGCCTGGTTCCTCTCTAGGTTTCTTCCTAGGTATTGGCCTTTCTAGGGAGTTTTTCCTAGCCACCGTGCTTCTCCACCTGCATTGCTTGCTGTTTGGGGTTTTAGGCTGGGTTTCTGTACAGCACTTTGAGATATCAGCTGATGTACGAAGGGCTATATAAATAAATTTGATTTGATTTGATTCCCTACTGTGTTGCTATTGCCGTTCCTCAGATTTGTTTTTTTGTTTTGTTATAGACTTATACAGCTAGACCCAAATCTAGAGTTTCACTGCTCCAGAATCGTAGGTCAAATATTTCAGGTTGAAATCTTATTTCACTATCATTTCCACAAAGTTTAGCCTACCCTTTATTGTTCAATGTTTTACTGTCAAACTTCTCTTTTCAGAAGTTGACACTTTTTTTTGTTGTCTGAAGGTTGTTGTAGCAACATGAATTGCCAAATAATTGTAATGGAACTACCCTGTTGGGGCTTTTCGTTATGATGCCATATCAAGTTCATGTTGAGTTAGCTCATTTCCAGTAGAGGGAAGCATTGTTCCTAGTTTAACTCATTACTTTTCAGTAGTCCACAGAGAGGGTTGTGACATCTGCCACAGGGTTATTTTTACACCGATGTTCCATGAACAGTCACAGTGATACACTAACTTGAACTCATGAACTCCCTGTCTCCAACATTTTGGGCCAGATTCAAGCAAACTTGCAAAAGGCTGCAAAAATACACCCTTTCATCAAAATTCAAGTGTGTTTTGTGTTTCACCCACTAAGCAGTGTAAATATATATATTTTTTAAATAGTGTTTTTTTTCTGCGGTGTAACTTTGAATTCCAGCCTCAATGGGCAAAGTTAAACAAGTCTGTAAATAACAAAAGAAAAGTATTCCCTTTGCTATGTGCACCTTTTCAACACCTCTGTGTGGTTTGTGGTGAAATTGCTTTCTATTCTGTAACAGCAACACTTACCGTCTACCTATTTCCAACAACTACAGGACATGGACATACTGTTTGTGGTACCTATTCCACTCATCTACACATGTATTTGGACTGATGTTAAATGTGGCTCCAGTACATTTGATCTCAAATCCAAAATGTCCTGTAGGGTGACAGAGGAGATGGTCACCTTTTATTTGAGGGTCTTTTCATGCGTATCGGATTTACTTTTTAGAAATGAAACCACTTGATAGGTCTATGTATGAAAATACCCTCATTTAAAAGGTGACATTCTGTACTGTCACCTCATGAAACATTTTGACATCACTGTCCAAATACATAGTAGTGGAGTATGTCTTTTGAGACCAGAATAGTATATGAATGCTATCTAAATTAAGCTTGATTGACATTATCATTATGCTTCTCGATACTGTGACAAATGCCTCACAAATTCCTTTAAACATGGCTTGTGTCTGACCTATCATTGTCTACAATGCTTTTGTATGTCTCGTTCCTCTTATCCGATCAATTGTGGTTTTGTTCTCTTCTGGTCAGTATGATGATTATGAAAGTAATCAATCAGAATGTGAGCTCTCGTGTCTTGTTTAAGAGGGAATTTTAAATATGTTAAAAGGAGGACAGAGCAGAGGACTTGACAGCGTAGAGCAGCATTTGCTGCTGTCTAGTAGAGTACTGTGACTGTTCAGTGGATCAACAGCTCGACACAATCAAAACGACCTGTTAGCTACCCTGTGTCCTGGTGAAACTTTCACTCAGAAAGATGTAAGTTGAAACCCAAAGTGATTTACTTCCAAACTATTACGGGCCCCTCTCACTGGCATACATTTGCAAATGGACCGGATCAACTTTTGCCAAGCTATTCATGGACTTCGAAGAGTGGGTCCAATGACACATGGTATCGTTTGGCATTATCGTGAGCTGTCATTTCTCAGAAGACAGGTGGATGAAAGGCCAAAGGGTAACCATTGTTTTCATTCCTGAAGTAATATTTCAACATACAAAATGACTAAGGTGCGTGAGTTTACCCCACTTTCATGTTTACATATCATGAATAGGGTCTTGAATGAAACCTAACCATGTGACCTGACCCGGGAGAAGAGCCCAAAGTTTCAGGTAAAACTCAGGGTCTTAATAATGACGTTTTGGTCATTGAAACCATCTGCAATTATTGAAACTCCATCTATCAGTTCTATATTTACCTCAGAGGAAAACATGCCAAGTAGACACTACCATACATGTCAATCTCTAAACAACATGTTGTTTGGTTGTCACAGTTTGTAATCAACTCAGTTGACATAAATATAATATCTCTCAGATAAGCTGATAACCTATGAGCCATATTTAGTCTCAATCACATTTGACACCCTTGGCAAAGTTTAATTGAAAGCGGGCCAATGTGAATGACTAGGAAGAGCAGGCTGGCACTTGATAAGAGGGAGAGATTCCAAGCTGAATGCTTATCAGACTTCTTAGTCAACAACAACATCTCCGAAAGGGATGAAAACAACAAGGTGTCAGCTTACTTCTCATCACTCCACAACACATTTGGCTGCAAGAGGAGCCATTGCTCCTTCGCCCATAAGTATTTTTAGTTTTTCCTCTGGGTTTAATAAGTAAAAATTTGGAATAAGTGTAGTAATTTCTGTGAATAATGAATCTCTTGGTCAGGAATATTTATATATTTTTTATGTCTGCCGGTTTCTATTGCCAATTGGTGGTCACTCAGCCTGTACTTGGTAAGAATCTGTCTCTGCTTCGTATCTCTGACAGAGTAGAGATAATCAGCCAATTCATATTCTCTGTTTAGGGCCAGATAGCAATTTAGTTGAAAAGATTTGGACTCAAACTGCAGCCTTGTCTCACACCTCGACGTTGTGAAAGGAATTCTGTTCTTTGGTTTTAGATTTTTATTGCACACTTGTTTTCTGTGTACATACATTTTATTTTATTAAGTCATACACCTTACCACCATAGCCCTTCGTGCCAAATATAATCAAATGCTGCTTTTTTTTAAAGTCAATAAAACAAGCAAAGATTTTGCCCTCTTTTTTTTGTGGACGTGTTTATTCATTGTGTGTGTGTGTAGGGTGCATATATGGTCAGTAGTGCAATGGTTGGGGAGAAAGCCAATTTGATATTTACTTATTACAGGACTTAGCACTGAATGTAGTAAACTTTCTCTATAGCCTGAGGGACACTGTGTATCTATGTCTCCACGACACCATGTTTCCAGTAAGATTATGATGTCCTGTCCCTTGATGTTAAGAAATTCTGGATTTGTTTTTTAAAAACCAAAATAGGAAGAGTATAGGCCCTGGATATTCCAAGAGCTGATAGTATAAATTATCTCATTTATAATAAGTGATAATAACTGGTTTGAGTAAAGTACATTGAAAATAAATAAATCATGTAAATTTCAATATATAGATATATTTGTAGGAGCTCAGATCAGCAGCTGCTGATCAATTTCCCTCCCTCCCTCCCTCCCTCCCTCCCTCCCTCCCTCCCTCCCTCCCTCCCTCCCTCCCTCCCTCCCTCCCTCCCTCCCTCCCTCCCTCCCTCCCTCCCTCCCTCCCTCCCTCCCTCCCTCCCTCCCTCTGTGTCTGGGTGGGGGTGGCTCTCTCTCTCTGTTTGTCTCTCTCTGTGTGTGGGGATGGCTCTCTCTTGCTCTCTCTCAAATTCAATTCGTATTTTGGCATGACGTAACAATGTACATATTGCCAAAGCTTACTTTGGACATTTCAAATATTCACATAATTAATAATAATAAGTCAACACACAGCTCTCTAAGTCCTCCCCCAACAGGACGGGTAGCCTATCCTCATCAGAGAGGTCTTAGAAACCTTGAATAAGGGTTTCAAATTTGGGGAAATTACACTCCAATTGTTTTATATTTCTGTCATTTTGTCAAGAAATGCAGCTCTGTCTTGGGTTCTGCTGTGGTGCAGTGGTTTCACATTCTTTCCTCTACAGACAGCCATGATTTCCTGTGTCTACCCTTCTCAATGGCAAGGCTGTGCTCACTGAGCCTGTACATTGTCAAGGTTTTGCTAACGTTTTGATCAGTAACCATGGTCAAATAGTTTTCCACGGTGTACTGTCCATTTAGGGCCAGATAGCACTGCATTTTGCTTTGTGTTTCCCAATAAGTAATGTAGTTTTGTTTTGACTGTGTTGTAATTTGGTTTATTCTGATTGATTGGATGTTCTGGCCCGAGGCTTCAGTGTGTTAGTAGAACAGGTTTGTGAACTCAGCCCCAGGACCAGCTGGATGAGTGGACTCTTGGTATTGCTGGGCTTGGTAATGATATGAGAGGGGGTCACTGTATTTTAGATGTTTCCAAAACTGAATTGCTCTTTTTTTAGTTTTTATTATCAGTGGATACTGGCCTTATTCTGTACTGCATGCATTGTTTGTAGCTTTCCTCTGGACATGTAGGATACTCTTACAGAACTCTGCATGCAGGGTTTCAATGGGGTGTTTGTCCCACTGGGTGAAATCTTGTTTTGCAAGTGGACCCCACACCTCGCTGCCATAAAGTAGAATTGGTTCAATGACACATTTCAATTTGAATTAGTTTTTTAATGGCATAGAATGCCCTGTGTGCTTTCTCTCTCAGTTCATTCACTGCATCATGAAGGTGTCCAGTTGAGCTTATTTTTAAAGTAATTGTAGTGTGTGCAGTACTCTATATAGTTTGTACCAATTGAGAACTTGGGTATAATTCCATGAGATCTGGATCTTCTCTGAAAAATAATTATTTTAGTATTTTTGCACTGTACTGCTCTAGCAGGTCCAGGCTCTGCTGTAGGCCATGTGCTGTGGGTGACAGCAGGCATAGGTCATTTGCAAAGAGCAGGCATTTCATCTCTGAATTGTGGAGACTAACACCAGGGGCTGAGGAGTTTTCTAGAATAGTGGCCAATTCGTTGTAAATATTGAAGAGTGCAGGGCTCAGATTGCAACCCTGGCGAAGGCCCCGCCCCTGGTTAAAGAATTCGGTTATTTTCTTGCAAATTTTGATGCTGCACGTATTACCAGTATACATTGATTTAATTATGTCATAAGTTTTCAATAACTTTGTAGAACAGTCCTGTATGTCAAATAGAATCAAATGCTTTTTGGAAGTCGATAAAGCAAGCATATATTTTGGTATTATTTTATTTATTTTTTTCACCTTTATTTAACCAGGTAGGCTAGTTGAGAACCAGTTGTCATTTACAACTGCGACCTGGCCAAGATAAAGCAAAGCAGTGCGACACAAACAACAACACAGAGTTACACTTGGAATAAACAAACATACAGTCAATAAAACAATAGAAAAAAAGTATATATACAGTTTGTGCAAATGAGGTAAGATAAGGGAGGTAAGGCAATAAATTGGCCATAGTGGTGAAATAATTTCAATTTAGCAATTAAACACTGGAGTGATAGATGTGCATAAGATGAATGTGCAAGTAGAGACACTGGGGTGCAAAGGAGCTAAAATAAATAACAGTATGGGGATGAGGTAGTTGGATGGGCTATTTGCAGATGGGCTATGTACAGGTGCAGTGATCTGTGAGCTGCTCTGACAGCTGGTGCATAAAGGTAGTGAGGGAGATATGAGTCTCCAGCTTCAGTGATTTTTGCAATGTGTTCCAGTCATTGGCAGCAGAGAACTGGAAGGAAAGGCAGCCAAAGGAGGAATTGGCTTGGGGGGTGACCAGTGAAATATACCTGCTGGAGCGTGTGCTACGGGTGGGTGCTGCTATGGTGACCAGTGAGCTGAGATAAGGTGGGGTTTTACCTAGCAAAGACTTATAGACGACCCGGAGCCAGTGGGTTTGGAGACGAATATGAAGCAAGGGCCAGCCAACGAGAGCATACAGGTCGCAGTGGTGGGTAGTATATGGGCCTTTGGTGACAAAACGGGTGGCAGTGTGATAGACTGCATCCGAATTGCTGAGTAGAGTGTTGGAGGCTATTTTGTAAATGACATCGCCGAAGTTGAGGATCGGCAGGATAGTCAGTTTTACAAAGGTATGATTGGAAGCATGAGTGAAGGATGCTTTGTTGTGAAATAGGAAGCCGATTTTAATTCTCTCTCTCTCTCTCTCTCTCTCTCTCTCTCTCTCTCTCTCTCTCTCTCTCTCTCTCTCTCTCTCTCTCTCTCTCTCTCTCTCTCTCTCTCTCTCTCTCTCTCTCTCTCTCTCTCTCTCTCTCTCTCTCTCTCTCTCTCTATATATATATATATATATATACAAGCCTTCAAGCCTCTACTTGCACAGAGCAGGGAAAAACAGCAGGGTGACTTGTCTTGAGGGTATATCATAGTCAACAACACCACGCCAGGCGGAGAGAAAAACATGAAAACAGAATCTGAGGTACTTGTTGAGACAAGTTCTCATATAGTAATCTTTACTGTGCACTTAGTATATGATGTGTAAAGCAATTTCTATGTATTTCAGAGGTGCAAACCTCCTGTATTGTGCTGGTTTTCTTTTGTCCTTGGCAATTAATTAGATTTAAGGCAGTTCACATAACTGGCTACCCATCTAGCAATCTGATTATTAGGCAGTAACAAACAAAAACAGGCCTACACTCTGGCCCGAGAGAACCAAAGTTATGCACACTATGCTATATCTAACAATTGTATCACAGACCTTACAGACTTAAAATTCATGATGTACAAATTGAAAGAGATATTTAATGGAGGTTCAATTATGTAAGACTAGCTCCATCAGACCAATAGATCGTTAGTGGTGATTTTGAAAAGTTTCCTTCGGACACTTGGCACGACAAACAGGATGGCTTCAGGACAGCCCACCTAACCTAACCTAACATATCGTGATAACCTTGTTTGGAAGCCAGACAGCGGAGTATTAAGCTTCAACAATGCTAAAATTGGATCCTGTGCCAATAACACCCTATCAATGTTAAAATTGGAGTCTGTGTCACTGTTTAAATTATATCCCCCGTTGCATATAGAGGACATTTGGGAAAAGGCATCTTTGGAACTTGGCAGAGCCTTTGTCACTCTCATGCTGTGTAGTAGGACATGTTGTGGTGGGGTCAGGGAACCTCCTGGGGAAGCTGAGCCTCTGATTTACTGCCCTTGACCCGGACAGTGGCCCCAGTCATGGTGCTCATATTTACTAATGGGGCCCTTAGGACACAGAGGGAGGCCTTCAGACAACCGCCTCTGAGGTAACTAGCGGACATTCACTGGTTCTCTGAACTGCAGTGCAACCTTAAGCACAGAGAATCCATTTCCTGCCATTAATTGCAGCACAACAGGTTTAATTAAGCTCCAAGATGGAGGCCAAGTTCCCACAGCTTGGGGGCATGAAAGCAAAGCACATTAAATTAAGTTAAGAGACAAGAGAAACACACATTTTTAAAAAGGCACAAATACTCTAATTTGAATTGATGCCATGTCGTTCATTAAGATGTTCTGAACTTGTGCTAGCCCAATAACCAGTAAACAACCTGCCTAAAGCTGCCGACTTCCATCCTGTGCAGTAGATGATCAAGTGTGTGTGACCATGAGAAGGACATGAAGAATGGGGAATTGAGTGTGTATGTTCTCAACATGTGTGTGACCATGTAAGACACAGTGGGAATGAGAAAGAGTGCTAGGGGACTTCAGCCCTAGAATATTTCAGACTTTTTGCTTTTCACCAGCCCATACAAATAGCACTGGGGATCGGTCAATGAAATCTAGAACTATTTATTTTCAAAGGTGCAGTCCCCCACGTCGCATACCGGTTGTTTGTATATCAGTTTACCACAATTCCCACTACTCAGCAAAGTGGCAGTGCAAATAGCAGGTGCAAAGAGCGACTGCATGCTGGAGCCACGAGGCAGGGTCAGACATGTTGTAAAAAAAGCGCACATAAAAAAAGAGTTATGACCTCCCTTCTTTAGTAAACACTGCTGTGATGAAGCTGATTAACTGTGTACTCTGCGCTGCCGAAGCCAACGCCACTCAATTGCCATAACAGGGAGTTGGGAGCTGAACAACTAGGACTCACTTTGTTTGGCATTCCAGCAACTGGGCCCAGCGCTTTACCCTGTTATCAGCCACATTGCGGTCGTGCTTGGTCTGAGAAGAAATGATCATGTTTATCAGAACTTCCAAAATGCTTGTTTTGCTTTCAGTTGTTGTGTTGGCAGTCAAAATTGGTCACTGCAAGATAAAGCAAGAGAAAGTGGTTACTGGAAGGAAATTGAATTTTTTAAATGAAATATTAGGTGTATTATGTTCATAATCAATGTTGGACTTCGGTATTAAATTATCGAATGATTGTATGTTTGGTCAAATAGCCAAGAGAGTTCATTTAGGGATTGACAAACAATGCTGTAATTTCATGACCGTAAAAAAATATATCAAAATACTACAATTAAACAGCCCACTGACACACCTACAAAGAGAATATGACAACATGTGCAACTCAATATTACAAAGATGTTCCTAATGTTTGGTATACTCCAGGTAGCTGGGTTATTATTATATCATCGCTGTTGGATGAAATCCTCAACTCCAAATTTTGTGATTTTCATTTTTGTACATAAATCGATACTATTGGTTCCCCTTTACGTCAGTGTGAAGGTTTCACGACCCCTTGACCAATGAAATGTATTCAAAATAGCTTGTCATCAAAACTCTTAAGTCCATTAGCGTTCCGTCAAACCCTGCATCTCCACCAAGGCTCTTGAAGTGAAGCATGTCTTCACTCCTGAGGATATTTTTGTTTGTGGGTTAGTAGCCAGATGTGATCAGAGGTAAGTTGCCAGGGGTGGACTGGGACAAAAATTCAGCCTAGGCATTTCAGCCACCAGCCCACATCACCTCCCCCTCACACTGTCTTTGCTTCTCCTTGTCTGTCTGTCTGTCTGTCTGTCTGTCTGTCTGTCTGTCTGTCTGTCTGTCTGTCTGTCTGTCTGTCTGTCTGTCTGTCTGTCTGTCTGTCTGTCTGTCTGTCTGTCTGTCTGTCTGTCTGTCTGTCTGTCACTCCTAAGTGTTATTTGCTATTACATATAAAGCCAACATATTAAGGAATTGACAGTACATCTGTGTCTCTATTTAATTCCTTCCTCCACTGCACTCACCTCACACATTTAGCAGCGTCGGCCTCTAGCCCTTTTTTGGTCTCTAACTTTCTTGCCACCACCCTTCCGTTTTTTTTTTTTGAGTGACTGACTCAGAGTCAGAGCTGGTCTCACTCGCTTTGATTATGTGAGTTTGACTTTGACTGTAAATGTGCGCCACCTCGGCTCAGCCAATCAGAAAACCAGGTCAGCCTTTGCCCACTGGTCAGCCAAATGCTCAGTATAGACAATTATGACAGAGAAACAGCTGTTTTGACTGACCCACCCTAATAAAAGATGGTCCGGCCCTTCTGGAATTTGCCAGAATTGCCAGACGGCCAATCCGCCCATGTAAATTGCACTTTAATTACCTTCTGCTTTTGTAATATCAGAATCATAAAACACGGGACGAGATGTTAATAACTGTCCATTGTGCCAATAGATGGTATGCACTCACATGAGATTTGCCGTGATGTTGACAGAGTGGCATGGGAGGTTTATTTCTTAGACTGGGTTAAGATGTCCATTTTGGGACACATCCTCAGTAGTGTGCCTTCGAATCAGTGGGTGTTTCGGCCTTTAATCACTAAACACCCTCATCAAAGGTGGCCAGCTAAAGGGTGATCAAGCCTTAGCTTGTGTCCCATGCCCAATTAAGATTTCCCACGGGACTATGCAAGGCAGGGGCGTCCTCTTCCCTGAGCCAGCCCTACAGCTGACCCCATACCTCATATGCCCTCCTCAAGTTGGAGGGATCTGAATTGGGTGCTCAGGTGGGGGGTCATGAAGTTATTGCCCAGCAAGGGTCCTTCCGTTTGATCCAGATCCACTGGCTGCCTCTTTCAGCTGCTTGAGAAACTGCTCTGACGGTCTGCCGCAGAGCCTGTCCATGGATTCCAAGTTATTTCAGCAACCTGATGGTGGAAGAAGCCACGAATCCTCCGCATCCCACTTCAACTGGCCAGACTTTTGCATTCCAGCCACGCTGAGTTGCATCTGCTGCCAACTCTGTGTAACGCAGTTTCTTACGCTCGTAGGCCTCTTCAACAGAGGTTTCCCACGGGACTGTGAGCTCTGTGATGTACACAGACTTTCGTGAAGGGGACCAGAGTACCATGTCTGGCCTAAGGTTGGTAGAAGCAATCTCAGGTGGAAAAATTAGTTGCTGGTCAATATCGACAAGCATCTTCCAGTCCCGGGCCATAACTAGGTGTCCAATTTCTGGCTTCGTAGGAGGATGCTTGGGCCTTTTCTGTCCCTCCCGGATGAATGTTGTTGTTTTGACGGGATTGCTTGTTTTTGGAGGTAATGATTTGGTTGCACTCCTCTTCGTCTCAAGTGCTGCAGCCAGGCTCTTGAGGACCTGATTGTTGCTTGCCTCCATTTGCCAAAGCTCACTCCAGTTGATCTTTCTCCTCTCCAGGCCTTCCCACCGTGTCCATTGCCCTTGTTTAGCAAGAGAGACAGCCATTGCACTTCTTGCAGTCTGCTCCTGTCTGCGCACCTCCTCGACCACCAGCTTCCTGCGTTCAGATGTTGTTGCCTTATGGAACGTTGGTTTGCATGCTGCCGGGCCAAAGCCTCCTCTTCCATGATGGATATTCCCCACAACGTCTTGGTGTCTCAGGGCTGATGTTGCTTGCTGCACAGCCTTGGATGATGTCCATTTCCGTCCAGTTTGTAGGGGAGGTGCAGCCTTGCTAATGGTCTGGTCTTTGGAGTCCTTCAATGTCATCTGAAGTCTCACTTTAGAGCACTTGTACTCCTCCGTTAGACTTGTAAGAGGTAGTTCAAAGACCCCTTTGCCATAGAGGCCGATGTTACTCAGGCATCGTGGGACACCCAGCCATTTCTTCACGTATGAGGTAATGGTTCGCTCCATCTTCTCCACTGTTGTTATTGGGACGTCATAGACGGTGAGTGGCCACATTACCCGGGGGAGAAGTCCAAACTGTAGGCACCAAAGCTTGAGCTTCCCAGTCTTGTTGATGTTCTCAAGACCGTCGGCGATGTCCTGACTTACTTGCTGCACTTGATCTTTATCCTGGAGGCTTTCGTTGGAACCATCTACCCAGGCTCTTGACGGGTTGCTCAGACACCGTTGGTATCGGGTCATCTCCAATGCAGAACCTCACATCTTTAAGCTGTCCCTTGACATGGAGATGCTTGAGATTTGCTTGACTTGATTTTCATCCAGGCCCACTTGATGTTATCCTGTAGTTTTGCAAGTAGCCGCCTGGTGCATGCTGTAGTGGTGGTCAGTGTAGTCATGTCATCCATGTATGCTCGGATAGGTGGGAGACGGAGCCCTTCCTTTGTTCTCTCACCGCCGACCACCCATCTCGATGCCCTGATGATGACTTCCATGGCCATAGTGAAGGCCAGAGGTGAAATTGTACAGCCTGCCATTATGACTACTTCCAAGCGCTGCCATGTTGTTGTGAAGTCGGGTGTTGTGAAACACAATTGCAGGTCTTAGAAATAGGCCTTTACCGGTGTAGTGATGGGTTCTGGTTCGTGGAAAATGTTGAAGGATTATATATATTTCTGGAGTAAGATAAGTATTTCTCAAATATAATTCTGCCGTTGAAATGGTGTTTTTTTAGGGCGAGTTAGCTTTGTCTATCACTCCGTGTGTTGCGAGTAGTGACGGGTTGTTCACAAACGAACGGCTCTTTTTGAACTGCATATCTTTTGAGATATGTTTGCCCTCTGGTTGGTATTGTCATCAGGAACATCTTAGTCCTTTTTTAATGGACTACGGGCGATTTATCTATCTATATGAGAAGCATTCCGCCCAATAGAAGGTGACCGGTAACATGACCGAATACAAACAGTGTAGCTATTCCCTCCGCAAGGCAATCAAACAAGCTAAGCGTCAGTATAGAGACAAAGTAGAATCTCAATTCAACGGCTCAGACACAAGAGGTATGTGGCAGGGTCTACAGTCAATCACGGATTACAAAAAGAAAACCAGCCCCGTCACGGACCAGGATGTCTTGCTCCCAGGCAGACTAAATAACTTTTTTGCCCGCTTTGAGGACAATACAGTGCCACTGACACGGCCTGCAACCAAAACATGCGGCCTCTCCTTCACTGTAGCCAAGGTGAGTAAAACATTTAAATGTGTTAACCCTCGCAAGGCTGCAGGCCCAGACGGCATCCCCAGTCGCACCCTCAGAGCATTCGCAGACCAGCTGGCTGGTGTGTTTACGGACATATTCAATCCATCCCTATCCCAGTCTGCTGTTCCCACATGCTTCAAGAGGGCCACCATTGTTCCTGTTCCCAAGAAAGCTAAGGTAACTGAGCTAAACGACTACCGCCCCGTAGCACTCACTTCCGTCATCATGAAGTGCTTTGAGAGACTAGTCAAGGACCATATCACCTCCACCCTACCTGACACCCTAGACCCACTCCAATTTACTTACCGCCCAAATAGGTCCACAGACGATGCAATCTCAACCACACTGCACACTGCCCTAACCCATCTGGACAAGAGGAATACCTATGTGAGAATACTGTTCATCGACTACAGCTCGGCATTTAACACCATAGTACCCTCCAAGCTCGTCATCAAGCTCGAGACCCTGGGTCTCGACCCCGCCCTGTGCAACTGGGTACTGGACTTCCGGATGGGCCGCCCCCAGGTGGTGAGGATAGGCAACAACATCTCCACCCCGCTGATCCTCAACACTGGGGCCCCACAAGGGTGTGTTCTGAGCCCTCTCCTGTACTCCCTGTTCACCCACGACTGCGTGGCCACGCACGCCTCCAACTCAATCATCAAGTTTGCGGACGACACAACAGTGGTAGGCTTGATTAACAACAACGACGAGATGGCCTACAAGGAGGAGATGAGGGCCCTCGGAGTGTGGTGTCAGGAAAATAATCTCACACTTAACGTCAACAAAACTAAGGAGATGATTGTGGACTTCAGGAAACAGCAGAGGGAACTCCCCCCTATCCACATCGATGGAACAGTAGTGGAGAGGGTAGCAAGTTTTAAGTTCCTCGGCATACACATCACAGGCAAACTGAATTGGTCCACCCACACAGACAGCATCGTGAAGAAGGCGCAGCAGCGCCTCTTCAACCTCAGGAGGCTGAAGAAATTCGGCTTGTCACCAAAAGCACTCACAAACTTCTACAGATGCACAATCGAGAGCATCCTGGCGGGCTGTATCACCGCCTGGTACGGCAACTGCTCCGCCCACAACCGTAAGGCTCTCCAGAGGGTAGTGAGGTCTGCACAACGCTTCACCGGGGGCAAACTACCTGCCCTCCAGGACACCTACACCACCCGATGTTACAGGAAGGCCATAAAGATCATCAAGGACAACAACCACCCGAGCCACTGCCTGTTCACCCCGCTATCATCCAGAAGACGAGGTCAGTACAGGTGCATCAAAGCTGGGACCGAGAGACTGAAAAACAGCTTCTATCTCAAGGCCATCAGACTGTTAAACAGCCACCACTAACATTGAGTGGCTGCTGCCAACACACTGACTCAACTCCAGCCACTTTAATAATGGGAATTGATGGGAAATGATGTAAAATATATCACTAGCCACTTTAAACAATGCTACCTAATATAATGTTTACATACCCTACATTATTCATCTCATATGTATACGTATATACTGTACTCTATATCATCTACTGCATCTTTATGTAATACATGTATCACTAGCCACTTTAAGTATGCCACTTTGTTTACATACTCATATGTATATACTGTACTCGATACCATCTACTGTATCTTGCCTATGCCGCTCTGTACCATCACTCATTCATATATCTTTATATTCTTTATCCCCTTACACTTGTGTGTATAAGACAGTAGTTTTGGAATTGTTAGTTAGATTACTTGTTGGTTATTACTGCATTGTCGGAACTAGAAGCACAAGCATTTCGCTACACTCGCATTAACATCTGCTAACCATGTGTATGTGACAAATAAAAATGTGATTTGATTTGTTTACCACGGAAAATCTACTGTGGCAATTTACCCGACACTGTATGAATGGAAACTAATGTTGGCCTAATGTTATAATTTTATTCATTTCCTATTTATGCTATCCAAAAGTGTCTGGTATGGTCATTTCTTATCAAGATCGGAGGTAAAATATCTTTGGACTGTCAATATTTGAAATGTGTAACTAAAATCAAGTCAAAACAGGGGGGGATTGAGTTATTTGTGCCAGAAGGGAGTGGGCCAGAATCTAACCATGGCAACACAGTAGGCCTTTATGTGCGCGCACTGAGGGTAGCAGCCATAAACGCTAGACCACCCCAGGCCACGATTGAACAACACTTTGACCGTTAATTTGTCATCTTAGGATACAATCCACACTGGTATGTAGTAGCATAGTAGAGAACAATATCTTGTGTTATTAAACTATATAAATCAACGGTTGTTGATGTGTATGGCTGCATTCCAGATATATTTTTGTACATTTGAATGTTGCAATAATAGGACCTAGTCCTAGCGTTTGAGCGAGCGAGAGAGAAAATGATTTTGATAGCAAGTCCTGACCCCAATGACTCGACTGCCCCTACATGGAAAGAAAGAGAAAGGCTCATTTTCATGTAATCACATGGCTCATTTGAATTTCCTGATGCAACAGGAAAATGATCTGCTACAAAAGAGTGATCATGTTAAGATCTGACATCTGCAGGCATAACGTTGCTGTTTTCCTGCTTGAGATGGTCATTTTCTTTCCATTAGAGATTAAGGGTCATATCTGGCAGTGCAGAAGGTTGCGCCTGTTATTTACTACAACAACAACAACAAAAAGGTCATCTTTCATTCACTTTCCATTTTTGCTTGTTATGTCATCTTCCGTCTGGCAATTATTCCAGGTGCCGACTTTTAACTATAGTGCAGACCCTTTGCAAATATGGTCAAGGGTCTCACAGTAGAACTGAAGGCATCCAAATACAGACCTTAGACGAGGGCTTTCATATCATCCTAAATAGGTCTTGAGCAGGACAACTCCTCCAACGTTAACCCCTCATGGGGAACTCTCAGCGCTTGAGGAGCGAGCACAGCTGCTGTGGCGGGGTCACGTCTCCGGCAAATGAGGAGGAACACTGTGTAACCAATATTATTTTCCCAGTGTCTCATTGCTAGCACTTAACAGTTAGCCACAGACAGCTAGGCTGCCTGCTTAGAACTGTTGTGATTATGTTTCAAAGGGTAGAGATTTGTCACCATTATGAGATTGCATCTCCATTCCGGCATACAATTATAAATACACCGTAGATGCTGGAAAATGGAGCTGCATGAACATATATAAAGGGAAAGAGTTTAATATAATATACATAGGAATCCAGATGACATTTTCACAGGCTCGGCTTTGTAGTTTATGCTCAAGCTGGACAAAACAACCCTTCCGTAGCATGTTTCAGACCACAGAAATGTAAAAAGATTTGGGTGTGGACTTCTCAGTTAGGCCTAGGTGCTATCCCAAATGAACTGGATTCCCAGACAATTAGAACACAAACACATGCTCGTTATTTACAGTTGGCTAATGGATTTCGTAGGAGCCCAGTTGAACTCCATCCGTTGACCCGGGATCTGAAGTCAACAAAAGACTTACTGTGGTTGTGGAGCCGTTCAGAGTAACCCGTACATCATGTTGATGATACTTGAGTCTTTAGTGCATTTATGTGGTGTATCCCCCCGATTTTACATATTTCGATAGTACACAGGGGTAAATTCTTTGCTTTGTTTATTTGCTGAAAAGAGGGGCAGGCCAGTCAACACTAAATAGGACAAAAGGGATATGCTGTTGTCAAAAGATGAATGAAGCATAAGCTTGTTGGCTATTTCCAATACACCTTGCCAATGGGAGTAACTACAAGCTATCAAATAAACAGCGTATCTACATTACATTCGTCACTGTAGTGCATTCTCCATACGGATCATACACATGGATCCTAAGAAGGCTGAATGAATCACATCATTTAGTTAAAGGAATTTGTTTTTGCCAGCTGTGCAACGGTTAAATCGACGTATGGACTCCATTTGGTTGTCTTGAAAAGAATGCACACAGATGTCCACGGCTTCTGAGGTCAAATTAACGTGGAAATATTTCCCAAATTGGGTTGTGTGTACATTCTGTACTTTTCCATTCTTTAACGTTTCCTGCAAGCTGGGACTCTCATTTGAAAAAGCTGTGAGAACTAACTGAACTCCAGAGGCAGCATCTGTGTAAGTTGAGATATCTATTTGGTCTTCTCTGTAACCTTTACATGACAGAGGTTCGAACCCTACGGTATAGCACTTCTCAGCTGGCAGACAACTTAGAAAACACAAGAGCATACTCGTGCCTATGTATGTATGTATGTATGTATGAGAGAGAGAGAGAGATATATGGAGAGAAACAGATACAAACACTAGTAGCAGAATATTTTGCAAATCTTAATGGCAGGCCTGGCTGACGCGGCTGAAGTGACTCACCGCGCTGTGACCACACTGGTCTGGAAAGGAGGCTGTTTGTTAAAATGCAATATTCGCTTCGAAATTGTGTGATGGGTTTTGATTGGTTCTCTAAAGTTTTTTTTCCGTTGTTGTTGTTGTTGTTGTTTTCCCCCTCGAGGGTTGAGACCTCGACTTGTTTGGATTTGAAAATTCAACCGTTGTAAATGGAAGGGTGGCGGCGCTTGTGGTCTGCGTGTGGCTGTACATGTGGGTGTTTGAATGAGAAGGACACAGAGGAGAGCATACCAGTAAAAGCACAGCCCCCGTCGTGATCCACGCACTGTGCCGACCACATCAAAAGGAGCCATTCTGAAGTCAGTAGGACTATGAGAGCTAGGTGTTAGACAGACTACAGTATCAGGCCCTTTCCTCCTCTCCTCTTTCCGAGAAGCTGACAAACATGAAAAATACGCCTACTGTATTTGCAGTACTTCTGTTAAAAACACACACACTCATGCTTGTCTACCCTTACTTTATCCAGCGGGCATGTTTTCCAGTAAGCATGCCAGTAAACTCCGGCCATCCTGACACAACCGAGCTGATGAACAGCTGTCGCCCATGCTTACTGGGGGTACCTCGGAGCATGCAGAGTACATGATGCGTTGGCCCCTGTGCCAAGTTCAGGCATGCTCAAGCCGTGTCCTCCCTTCATGAATCAGCCAGTGACATTAGAGGTGATCCTGGGACAGTGTGCTGCTGCTGTGCACACAGCAATGCAAACCATTTGGCAGCTAAACATGACCTGAGCAAATAACACAGAGGGTCACAGGGCGGACATCCATCCTCGTGGGCACGTTTGAGGTGAAGTGACGTGAGGTCGAAAAGGGGTGTTCTTATTTTCAGAAATTCTTTATTTTATAGACTGGTATTTAGCTGGTATATACACGTTAAAAGTACATGGTTAAAAACCTTTTTACATAATAATTACTTTGAGGTATCATTAAATTATTCACAAACAGGCTCCACTATCAGAAAGTTAATTCATTTAAGTACAGTACCAGAAAATGCATTCCTTAAATTCTTTGACCTTTGAGAATCAAAAAGCTAAAGTTCGGGTTGGCTGCCTTTGGTGCTACTACAGTTGATAGTTTGTGAGTCAACATTCAGGAGTCAGAGGTGACTCGTGCACTTTTTTGGAATGATTTCAACTTTTTTACAAAGAGTTGTAATCATTCTTATGAATAATCATTATTCTCAGCTAAGGTGAGTGTGAGTGGAAGGTATGTGGACTAATGAGGGCAGGCTGACAGGAACCTTTTCTGATGAGGCACATGGCATAGCAAGCTGTGGGAATGTTGCACGGTTTTGGTATGTGCAATGTTAGAAGAATGGTTGCGTTTCTTTTTACATACAGGGCCTTCAGAAAGTATTCACACTCCTTGACTTTTTACACATTTTGTTGTGTTACAGCCTGAATTAAAATGAATTACATTTACATTTGTTATCACTGGCCTACACAAAGTGGAATTATGTTTTTAGAATTTAAAAAAATACAAATTTAAAAAATGAAGGCTGAAATGCAGAGTCAATCTATTCCACCCCTTTGTTATGGCAACACTAAATAAGTTCAGGAGTAAAAGTCACATAAGTTGCATGGACTCACATGATTTTTGATTTAACACCTCATCTGTTATCTGTTAGGTCCCTCAGTCGAGCAGTGAATATCAAACACAGATTCAACCACAAAGACCAGGGAGGTTTTCCAATGCCTTGCAAAAAAGGGAACCTATTGGTAGATGGGTATATATATATATATATATATATATATTACATTTAAAAAGCAGACATTGAATATCCCTTTGAGCATGGTGAAGTTAATAATTACACTTTGGATGGTGTATCAATACACCCAGTCACTACAAAGATATAGGCATCCTTCCTAACTCAGTTGCCGGAGAGGAAGGAAACTGCTCAGGGATTTCACCATGAGGCCAATGGTGACTTTATAACAGTTACAGAGTTTAATAGCTGTGATAGGAGAACTGAGGATGGATCCCCAACATTGTAGTTACTCCACACTAAAGTAATACTTCAAAAAATGTCCTGAATATTAAGTGTTATATTTGGGACAAATCCAATAGAACACATTACTGAGAACCACTCTCCATATTTTCATGCATAGTGTGTGGCTGCATCATTTTATGGTAATGCTTGTAATCGTTAAGGACTGGGGAGTTTTTCAGGATAAAAAGGAAACGGAATGGAGCTAAGCACAGGCAAAATCCTAGAGGAAAAACTGGATCAGTCTGCTTTCCACCAGACACTGGGAGATGAATTCACCTTCCAGCAGGCCAAAAACCTGAAAACACAAATATACACTGCAGTTGCTTACCAAGAAGACAGTGAATGTTCCTGAGTGGCCTAATTACAGTGTTGACATAAATCTGCTTGAAAATATATGGCAAGACCTGAAAATGGTTGTCTAGCAATGATCAACAACCAATTTGACAGAGCTTGAAGAATTATGAAAATAATAAATGGTCAAATGTTGCACAATCCAGGTGTGGAAAGTTAGAGACCCAGAAAGACTTACAGCTGCAATTGCTCACAAAATGTGATTCTAACATGCACTGACTCAGGGGGTTGAATAGTTATCTAATGAAGATGTGTTGTTTTTTTCATTATTTAAATTGTATTATATTTTTTACAAATGTTAGAATTTTTCTTCCACTTTGACAGAGTATTTTGTGTAGATCGTTGACAAGATCGTTTATTGCAAGCATAAATTTACTATACTCCTCAAATTTCCAATGATAAAAACCGGGGGGAAAAAATCCTATATGGTCTGGATAATCTGTCCTATTCTATATTCTTACATTCAAACGATTCTGTTACATCGCCAACTCCTATGCTTTATATTTAAAGAATGTTATATGCATCACATATGAATTTTAAGAATAGGAGGTGCGCAAATGTATACAAAAACAAATGTGAGAAGTTTGGCACAATGGACTCAAAGAAGCAGCGGTCAAACATTGAAGAGCAAGCCTCTGATGTGGGTTCCGACACACTGGAGACCGTTCCCCTCCAAGATAGACAGCATCTGCTAAGCCCTCACAGGAAACCTCTCTCTCACCACTTCTGCTTGGGAGGTGCTGAGTATGCAGCGGTGAAATGAAATAGTCTCGTCTCTTGGGATGAGAGGGGAAAAAGTCCAGGCTTCGATTTGCTTCGGTGTGGTGTGGTATTTAGACTGAGGACAGATAAGTAGGGAAATCGCTGATGGGGCTCCTCTGCCTTTTCCGATTTGAGCATAAGTTGTCATGCAATTGCACCACAAGAGGGCAGGAGTGAGTTTTTCCATGTATGACTCTCCAACTTGGTTTACACTAAGCATAACACAAATCATCAAATTACCGGTAGTCACATAGTCACACGTGAATCTCTGCACGTTTTCAAACACCTTCACTTCCGCACGTTTGAGAGAGTGTGTAGGAGATTTTTATTTTTTACCAGTGATGACTAAATGGTGTTTTTTTGTGTTCCCCACACCACAAAAAGATGCAAGGTCGTCAAGAAATCACATTTTTGTGTCACGTGTTTCGTTTGCAACAGGTGTAGACAAACAGTGAAAGGCTTACTTACAGGCCCTTATCCAACAACGCAGTTAGAGATCGTTTGTTTAATACCAAATAGAAATAGTGACAGGCGGAATAAATACTCAGCGAATACCAAATAACAATAACATGGCTATATACAGGGAGTACCAGTACTGAGTCGCTGTGCAGGGGTACGAGGTAATTGAGTTATGTAGGGGTAAAGTGACTAGGCAACAGGATAGATGAGACGGAAGCAGCAGCATATGTGGTGAGTGTCAAAGTATACGTGTGTGTGGCAGGTCAAATTACATTTTATTTGTCACGTGTGCCGAATACAACAGTGAAATGCTTACTTACAAGCCCTTAACCAACAATGCTGTTAAGAACAATACCTAAAGAAATAAAAGTAACAAATAATTAAAGAGCAGCAGTAAAATAACAATAGTGAGGCTATACAGAGTCAAATGTGCGGGGGCACCGGTTAGTCAGGTAATATATACATGTAGGTAGAGTTATTAAAGTGACTATGGGGGGCATTGCAAATAGTCTGGGTAGTCATTTGATTAGATGTTCAGGAGTCTTATGGCTTGGGGTGTAGAAGATGTTTAGAAGCCTCTTGGACCTAGACTTGGCACTCTGGTACCGCTTGCCATAAGGTAGCAGAGAGAACAGTCTATGACTAGGGTGGCTGGAGTCTGACAATTTTTAGGACCTTCCTCTGACACCGCCTGTTATAGAGGTCCTGGATGGAAGGAAGCTTGGCCCCAGTGATGTACTGGGCAGTACCCACTACCCTCTGTAGTGCCTTGCGGTCGGATGCCGAGCAGTTGCCATACCAGGCAGTGATGCAACAAGTCAGGATGCTCTCGATGGTGCAGCTGTAGAACCTTTTGATGATCTGAGGACCCATGCCAAATCTTTGCAGTCTCCTGGGGGGGAATATGTTTTGTCGTGCCCTCTTCACAACTGTCTTGGTGTGCTTGGACCATGTTAGTTTGTTGGTGATGTGGACACCAAGGAACTTGAAACTCTCAACCTGTTCCACTACAGCCCGTCAATGAGAATGATGGCGTGCTCAGTCCTCCTTTTCCTGTTGTCCACAATCATCTCCTTTGTCTTGATCACGTTGAGGGAGAGGTTGTTGTTCTGGCACCACACGGCCAGGTCTCTGACCTCCTCCCTATATGCTGTCTCGTCGTTGTCGGTGATCTGGCCTACCACTGTTGTGTCATCGGCAAACTTAATGATGGTGTTGGAGTTGTGCCTGGCCATGCAGTCATGAGTGAACAGGGAGTATAGGAGGGGGCTGAGCATGCACCCCTGAGGGGCCCCCGTGTTGAGGATCAGGGTGGCGGATGTGTTGTTACCTACCCTTACCACCTGGGGGCGGCCCGTCAATTGGTAGTGAGTGGAAATGCAAACCGGATGCTTCAGATTTATACATATAGTGAAACATCAGGCTCATTGTTCTATCTGTGGTAGTACTAGCTGGCGCTGCTAGCTGCTCGCTAGCCGCTAAGCTACTAGCTAGCTAGTCAGTTTAGCCAATTTATCAAGGTGACAGCTAAAGCACAACAGTGGTTGCTTGGTTGTAGTGATTTTTGGTGTTAACATTGTGTCCAAACATTATCCAAACTAAATTCATCCTGAACACATAGCTAGCTAGCTCTCCCACTTCCCAGTCATTGTTCTCCCAACTTGGACCACTACAATACTAAACACACTAATATAACATCCTGTAGCAGAGCTAGTGCGCACCACTTGTACGTGCGTAGCACACGGCCGCCCTGGAGTTCAGGTTGCGTGCACACACAGAACATACCAACTAACAGCTGGGGAAAGCTGAACTTCATGCAAATACTCTGCGACATCATGTTGCTATTGATCAATCGAAGCTCACTGTATGTTCCAGCCCCTACTGGATTGGCTGTTACCAAGCACTCCCTAGCCTGCTTGCTAACATGACGGCAGTTGCAGACTTACCATTAGGCAGAAGAGGAAATTGCCTCAGGCCTCAATCATTTCCTCGCTTGAGGACCCCCCAACGCATTTCTTCCATAAAAATGCTGGCTGTTAATACTGCCATCGCTGTCAAGGCAGAGGACATGTATGTGTAGCCCATGTATCTGATGCTGTCTGGCCAGAAAGAGTATGACATGTTACTTTTTGGCCAGACAGCACCAGATAAATGGGCTACATATAGTAAGACAGAGGGACGATGTTTCGCTCACTCAGAGGCTTTCTCCGGCGAAATAGTTTTTCAAACAGAAACTTGCATCCTGCAGCACTAATTCCAAAAAGTTTTGGGACACTGTAAAGGTCCATGGAGAATAAGAGCACCTCCTCCCAGCTGCCCACTGCACTGAGGCTAGGAAACACTGTCACCACAATAATCTAGAATTTCAATAAGCATTTCTCTACGGCCGGCCATGCTTTCCACCTGGCTATCCCTACCCCGGCCAACAGCTCTGCACTCCCCGTAGCAACTGGCCCAAGCCCCCCCCCCCTGCTTCTCCTTCACCAAAATCCAGATGTTCTGATATAGAGCTGCAAAATCTGGATCCCTACAAATCAGCTGAGCTAGACAATCTGGACCCTCTCTTCCTAAAATGATCCACCGCCATTGTTGCAACCCCTATTACTAGCCTGTTCAACCTCTCTTTTCATATCGTCTGAGGTTCCTAAAGATTGGAAAGCGGCCGTGGTCATCCCCCTCTTCAAAGGGGGAGACACTAGACCCAAACTGTTACAGACCTATATCCATCCTGCCCTACCTTTTTAAAGTCTTCGAAAGCCAAGTTAACAAACAGATCACCGACCATTTCGAATCCCACTGTACCTTCTCCGCTATGCAATCTGGTTTCTGAGCTGGTTACGGGTGCACCTCAGCCATGCTCAAGGTCCTAAACAAACTCATAACCGCCATCGATAAAAGACAGTACTGTGCAGCCATTCCATCGACCTGGCCAAGGCTTTCGACTCTGTCAATCACCACATTCTTATCGGCAGACTAAACAACCTTGGTTTCTCTAATGACTGCCTCGCCTGGTTCACCAACTACTTCTCAGATAGAGTTCAGTGTGTCAAATTGGAGGGCCTGTTGTCCGGACCTCTGGCAGTCTCAATGGGGGTGCCACAGGGTTCAATTCTCGGGCCGACTCTTTTCTCTGTATATATCAATAATATCGCTCTTGCTGCGGGTGATTCTCTAATCCACCTCTACGCAGACAACACCATTCTGTATACTTCTGGCCCTTCTTTGGACACTGTGTTACCTAACCTCAAGACGAGCTTCAATGCCATACAACTCTCCTTCCGTGGCCTCCAACTGCTCTTAAATGCAAGTTAAACTAAATGCATGCTCTTCAACCGATCGCTGCCCGCACCTGCCCGCCCGTCCAGCATCACTACTCTGGACGGTTCTGACTTAGAATATGCGGACAACCACAAATACCTAAGTGTCTAGCTAGACTGTAAATTCTCCTTCCAGACTCATATTAAGCATCTTCAATCCAAAATTAAATCTAGAATCAGCCTATTTCGCAACAAAGCCTCCTTCACTCATGCTGCCAAACATACCCTCGTAAATCTGACTATCCTACCGATCCTTGACTTCAGCAATGTAATTTACAAAATAACCTTCAACACTCTACTCTGCAAATTGGATGCAGTCTATCACAGTGCCACCCGTTTTGTCACCAATACCCCATATACTACCCACCACTGCGACCTGTATGCTCTCGTTAGCTGGTCCTCGCTACATATTCGTCGCCAAACCCACTGACTCCAGGTCATCTATAAGTCTTTGCTAGGTAAAGCTCCGCCTCATCTCAGCTTACTGGTCACCATAGCAACACCCACCCGTAGCACGCGCTCCAGCAGGTATATTTCACTGGCCATCCCCAAAGCCAACACCTCCTTTGGCCACCTTTCCTTCCAATTCTCTGCAGCCAATGACTGGAACTAATTGCAAAAATCACTGAAATTGGAGACTTATATCTCCCTCACTAACTTTAAGCATCAGCTGTCAGAGCAGCTCACAGATCACTGCACCTGTACATAGCCCATCTGCAAATAGCCCATCCAACTACCTCATCCCCATACTGTTATTTATTTTAGCTCCTTTGCAATTGTAATTACTTCGCCACTATGGCCAATTTATTGCCTTACATCCTTACTTTATTTGCACACACTGTATACAGATTTTTCTATTATGTTATTGACTGTACGTTTGTTTATCCCATGTGTAACTCTGTGTTGATTTTGTCACACTGCTTTGCTTTATCTTGGCCAGGTCGCAGTTGTAAATGAGCAAACTTATTCTCATCTGGCTATCCTGGTTAAATAAGAAGGTGAAATTTAAGAAAATTAAAAACATTTTTAAAAGTTTCAGACACTTGCAAATTGAAGGAACGTTGGCGGGTGCACAGTACACTGTTCGGATGCTGGAATAATTGTTGATGAATGTGAGAAGATAACACTTCAAAAAGCAGGTTTCGTTTGATAAATCAGATGAAAATATCATGACTGGTTGTGTTCATGGCGCATTAAAAGGTAATATGTTTTTACAGTAATAACTTTTAACCCATTACAAACCACTAAGTCCTGAGGGGGAAGCAGGCATGGCTATCTGAATTTACACTTTAAAAGGATCTCTGCTGTGAGATGCTAAAATACCATCTGAGGAGCACGCACATGCGTTTTCCGATTAGCAGACCAGGCAGCGTCAGCACACATAATCTGCAGCTGGATGCTTCTCCTTCAGTTGGCTGTACAAATGTTCTGCATTTGGAATCTAGGTTAAAGGTTGTCAAGCTGGGGGAACGTCCATTTTGAAATTGAATAAGCAGCTGTAGTTGTGGTTCCGGTGATCAGTCACAGACGGCTGGAATGCGTCATATTCCCGTAGCCTCCAGCATCCTTGACTTTTCTTAGTCAAAATCCTGTTTAGTCTGTCTTAGGAATGTCCTGCTTATAACTATTGATGGAGAATATTGATTGCTTCCTTCACTGGTTTGTATTTTGTCTGCTGGTTCTCTTCCATAATGTAATTAAGACTCAAAATCAAGAGAATCTTGTTTTGTTATGGAGGACCATGTTAAAGAGTATGGTGATTCTTCCTGGAAAGAATTTAAGCATGATAAAGATAAGGCTTGAGGTATTAATCTACTGTACATGTTTATTTGTGGAATGGTAATTACATCGCCTGAGTTATCATTCCTCTGACAATCCCTGCCCAAAATATATTGGACTCATGGGGGACAAACATCCCCAAATAAGAAACCAAATAAATATCGATAATCACCAGCAACACGGGAAAACATCTACACAGGTGAAGTCGGAAGTTTACATACACTTTAGCCAAATACATTTCAACTCAGTTTCACAATTCCTGACATTTAATCCTAGTAAAAATGTCATATTAGGTCAGTTAGAATCATCACTTTATTTTAAGAATGTGAAATGTCAGAGTAATAGTAGAGAGAATGATTTATTTCAGCTTTTCTTCTTTCATCACAATCCCAGTGGGTCAGAAGTTTACATGAACCAAATTCTAATTGAGTGTATTGCCTTTAAATTGTTTAACTTGGGTCAAACATTTTGGGTAGCCTTCCACAAGCTTCCCACAATAAGTTGGGTAAATTTTGGCCCATTCCTCCTGACAGAGCTGGTGTAACTGAGTCAGGTTTGTAGGCCTCCTTGCTCGCACACACTTTTTCAGTTCTGCCCATAAATGTTCTATATGATTGACTTTGTTGTCCTTAAGCCATTTTGCTACAACTTTGGAAGTATGCTTGGGGTCATTGTCCATTTGAAAGACCCATTTCCGACCAAGCTTTAACTTCCTGACTGATGTCTTGATTGAGATGTTGCTTCAATATATCCATGTAATTTTCCATCCTCATGATGCCATCTATTTTGTGAAGTGCACCAGTCCCTCCAGCAGCAAAAGCACCCCCACAACATGATGCTGCCGCCCCCGTGCTTCACGGTTGGGATGGTGTTCTTCGGCTTGCAAGCCTCCCCCTTTTTCCTCCAAACATAACGATGGTCATGATGGCCAAACAGTTCCATTTTTGTTTCATCAGACCAGAGGACATTTCTCTAAAAAGTACGATATTTGTCCCCATGTGCAGTTGCAAACCGTAGTCTGGCTTTTTGATGGTGGTTTTGGAGCAGTGGCTTCTTCCTTGCTGAGCGGCCTTTCAGGTTATGTCGATATAAGACTTGTTTTACTGTGGATATATATATTTTTGTACCCGTTTCCTCCAGCATCTTCACAAGGTCCTTTGCTGTTGTTCTGGGATTGATTTGCACTTTGACAGAACGCATCTCTTTCCTGAGCGGTATTTATTTGGCCTTTATTTAACTAGGCAAGTCAGTTTAGAACAAATTCTTATTTTCAATGACAGCCTAGGAACAGTGGGTTAACTGCTTTGTTCAGGGGCAGAAAGACAGACTTTTACCTTGTATCTCTGGGATTTGATCTTGTAACCTTTCAGTTACTAGTCCAACGCTCTAACCACAGTCCCAATGACGACTGTGTGGTCCCATGGTGTTTATACTTGTGTGCTATTGTTTGTACAAATGAACGTGGTACCTTCAGGTGTTTGGAAATTGCTCCCAAGGATGAACCAGGCTTGTGGAGGTCTACAATTTTTTTTCTGAGGTCTTGGCTGATTTCTTTGGATTTTTCCATGATATCAACGTAAAGAGGCACTGAGTTTGAAGGTAGGCCTTGAAATACATCCACAGGTACACCTCCAATTAGCCTATCAGAAGCTTCTAAAGCCATGACATCACTTTCTGGAATTCGAAGCTGTTTAAAGGCAGTTAATTTAGTGTATGTAAACTTCTGACCCACTGGAATTGTGATACAGTGAATTGTAAGTGAAATAATCTGTCTGTTAGCAATTGTTAGAAAAATTGCTTGTCATTCACAAAAAATATGTCCTAACAGATTTGCCAAAACTATAGTTTGTTAACAAGAAATTTGGGGAGTGGTTGAAAAATGAGTATTAATGACTCCAACCTAAGTGTATGTAAACCTCCGACTTCAACTGTATAAACATATTTAAAGCCAACTTCTAACACTGACTGAATGACTCTTCCGTGGCTTGAACGGTCTGTGGTTCGTGACACAGTCCATCAGTCACATTACCGGTGAAACAACTACTTATATTTGAAATAACCTTTTGACTTGCAGAACCACATTAGCACAGTATGCAGTGGGTCACTTCCTCTGGCTTGTCTCAGACGTCATCAGGCCCAGGCACGACGTGCGGTGCGTGCACCAGCAAAAAGGCAGTAGAAAGCTAGGGGAACCTTCCAGTCCCCAAATGCAGAACTCTGTTCTAGCTCTTTACACCTGCCAATTCACTTCCCGCCATCTGTAATGAAGCACATGCATATTCTTTCCATATAAAAATCAGTAACCAGTGAGTGTTTTTGTTCAATTTGTGTTTGCAACATTATTTCGATACTTCTAGTCTTGAGATAAGGCCACACGTTTGTGGTTAGGCTACAGTGTTATTGCATGTTCCTGCCAGAAACAAAACATTTCTCAGCTTTTCCGTTTATTGGGGGGGGGGGGGGGGTTGTGTTAGCTTTTCAAAAGCTTTCAGCAACACATCTGTTTCCTTTCAAATAGTCTCTGTCAGTTACTCTGACCTTATAAATCATATTAGATAACTTTTAGCGCATGGGCATAGGCACAACCCACTGGGGAACCAGGCCCACCCAATAAAATAGAGAAGTTATGTTCCAAATAGGACGTTATGTGTTTTCAATTAAACATGCAAACACCATCAGATAGAATTCATAGCAACCAGTGCACTGCGTTAGTCAGATTTGATGAAATATAACATGACACATGAACTTGACAGGAATTCACCAATAAAAACTAACTGATAGCCACACCCCTAATAAACCATTCCAATATGACTGCATTTAGGCACATGTCACTGCATTCTTCATTTAGCAAACAAGGCCGCTCATAATCCAGTGCCTTTATCACAGTCAACAACACACCTATAATTGAAATATAAAACATGTTTCTCTTTGCGCGACAAATTGTGTGTGTGTGTGTGTGTGTACTAATTTTGCGTAAGCAAATGATACCAAAGCAAACTGTTTACAGTCTTGTTCTTGTTTACAGCAAGTCTATATCCTTCCTAAAAATTGGACAACAAAAGCCTATTTGTTTCGCTGAAACAAAAAGTTATTTGACCGTCTTCATAAAGTCCCTGAGCCTTTATCAAACGAATGGATGTTTGGTCCAGGATGTACAGTTCAGTTGAAGTGAGTTTCACTGCCAAGCACTGTAGGAAGCTTTCCCAGTTACCTTTCACCTACTTAGCCTCCACCACGGACATGAGAGGGTTAACTCCTTTTCTTTGTGGTCTGGCCCCTGCTCGTGAATTGCCTACTTGCTCCCCGGCAGTTAAATCTGGGTCTTGGGAATTACCATATAATGTAGGCATTCTCTGTGGTGAACTTTCCCCTAATTCTCACACTGCTCCTGCTTCGCGGCAGGCCTAAAGAGGAGCACTCCGGCCAAATTATGCAGCACGTTCCCCCTGACTTCCAACACATTGCCAATGACTTCACACAACCGCAATCGGCTTCATTCTATCCCAGCCACATGATTAAGCCGACTCAGGTAACACTGTCGCAGAAAAAAAGCTCTCGCTGTACATTGATGGATGCGTTTTCTAATAAGCGCTAATATCTACAATCGACACGGAGTGTGTTAAGAAGTGCTTCAGTAAATGAAGTACAATCAGTTATTTTTCTTTATGGAGGAAGAAAGACAATGTTTATTCCCAAACTGCATATATTCAGCCAAATTCTTAACTCTGCAAATGAATATGCAATGTAACATTGAGTTGTTTAAAACCACTGATTTATCTAAATCCCATTTCTTATCGTATGGGAAATAATGGTAAATTGTGTCATTGCTATATTACGGTCAAGTCACCCCGTAACACATGATCAACAACAAAGAAATCGATGTCAGTGTCAATCACAGGTGACAGGTTTAATACTCATCGCTGCATCCTTTATTAGAAGGTCGGCTAGACCTCTTAATTCCCGTGGATCACGTCACTTCTCCCTTTTTGTTGACAAAGCTCTTGTGCACAAACTTGCAACATTATCTCACTTCTCTGTTAAAGTAGAAAAATACTGGGCACCAAACCCGTTCACAGGGTTGGTTAACTCGAGGTCCCTCGTGTCTCTATCAACCTAGGGAGAGCAGCCTTTAGTTAAGGCGAACCAAACTCATTTTGAGGAGCAAACTCATTGTGATTAGCTGGGCCTGGCTGCCAAGTGGGTGGGCCTATGCCCTCCAAGGCCCACCCATGGCTGCACCAGTGCCCAGTCATGTGAAATTAATAGATTAGGGCCTAATAAATGTATTTCAATTCACTGATTCCTTTATATGAACTGTAACTCAGTCAAATCTGAAATTGTTGCATTTATATTTTTGTTTAGTATACATATATTTTTTAATCAGCCTGTATGACTTTCCTATCTTGTTTGATGTGACCCACATTCTTTGTTACATCATGATGTGTTCAAAGTGCGTCAATCTATCCCTTGTCATACAGCTGTCTGATTGTCAATTTCTAGTGTACTGACAAGTCTGAACCCCTTTCTGGGTACGGAATGATAGAAACATTATAGAGACAGTAGCTTTCTGTTTAACATCCTTATGTTATGATCATCAGTACATCCTAATGTGTTTGCACAAAAAGCTGTCTTTATCATACAGCTGTGCATGGCAAGGGTTTGCCCGAAAATCTCTTTCTTTACTGTATTCTAAGGGTACTGATGGAAACCAGCTTCATTGTTACATCATGTGCTCCCCTCCCAGTCCTCCTCTAGACAAGAGTTGGGGAGAAACCAGAGAGCAGATCTCCCCCCTCTGCTCAGCCAGCCAATCAGATCGGCCAGCTGGCTGGAGTTGAAGGGCTCTGAAAGTATAAAACTGAAGTGCTCCTCACAGAGAAGTAGGAGCCTGAGATCTAGTAACCAACTGGAAGGGTGCACACTTTGCGTGCCTCTGCAAACCACCGGAGGATAAAACCAACCAAAGAAACCGAGTCAACGAACAAACAAACAAAGGAAAGCAATCGACAATGAAGACAACACTAGTAACTGTGACTCTGTATCTGGTCATTCTGATGGCCACCGGCAACCCCTTCGAGAGGAGAGGAGGCTTGGCCGCTGGCGGGAAGGAGAAGAGGGTGCAATATGCGGCGTGGGACGATGTGAACGTGATCGCCCACGGCCTGCTCCAGCTGGGTCAGGGGCTCAAGGAGCATGTGGACAAGACCAAGGGCCAGATGAGGGATATCACTGCCAAGCTGAAGGCCTTCAACGGTACCGTGGCCGACCTGGGACAGGAGGGTCAGAGGCTGCAGGCGGAGGGCGACGCACTGAAGGCCCGGGCCCGGGGGCTGGAGGACAGGGAAGTCCAGGTGCTCAACGTGACGGCCGAGCTGAGGGAGAGGACAGAGGAGATGCAGCAGGAGAGGAAGAGGGTGGATGAGCGGATGAACAAGCTGGAGGAGAAGGTGGATGGCATGCTGCAGGGAGAGGGGCTGCCCGACATGAATGCAGGCAACTACAGCGATGCCCGCATCATTCAGGTAAGGTGGGAATCCAAGACTATTTGGGGATACTTTGTTTTTCTGTCTGAAAAAGCTATAATACAAATTGCGCATTTGATGTGAAAGGAGAGCAAACGACCTGAGAAAGTTACTACTGACAAGGCAGACTGAGCTGATTTGCTGCATGTCTCCCCCTTTTGTAAGCTTACTTCTCTGCAGTTGCCATTGTATCCAATCATTTCAATTGTAATGAAGGCAATACTATTATTTATTTTTTACAGTAAACAGCCTGGCCTATTCATTCACTGTGCTACATGACAAAACATCACAGAAAAGATGAATTGATTAACATCAAGTCATGCTTAATACAGTAGGTTACTAGTATTATACATCAGTCCTGCATAATAGTTTGACAAATTGCCTATTCGCTACCACTACCCATCTTCAGAAAAATAAGTGGAGGGAAGTGGCGTTATTTCCATTGACCCAAAGATATTCAGATTACAGTAAAGAAAGATCTCCAGCAAACCCTTGAGTCACTGGGACTGTACAGAAGGCACGCCAGTGGGTGTGTTACTATTGTGCTGAAGAGCGTGGACTACGTGTAGAGAGAACGCAAAATCTTGCCAGACAAAAAGGAACTGCACGCCTAATTTTTAAACCGTGATATTTGGAACATGGTCCAATTTAGGAAAATGTCACGCTTGATTTTATAAATGGTTTACAGCTGCAATAGCACCTGCACTCGAAATAATTTATTGTTATGGCCATTTTGGGGGGGAGGGATGGAAAACCCCGCGTTATGTAACCAAACCACCCGGTTGGAAAATACAAATGCCAGCGTTGATTTTGGACATGTGCTCCGAAGGATATGAGTTGTTTTCTGGATATAGTCTAGCAGTTCAATGTGGGCTAGTCATGTTATAAGTAACCTAGGCTACTTACAATTAAGTCACAGGAGAAAGACTTACAGGGTACCCTTTCTGTTTTCTTTCAGTGGATGCTGGAAGCTCAGAATAAACGTATTGATGACCTGGTCAACAGAGTCCGACTCCAGCAAGATAAACTTGACAAGCAGAACGTGCGCATCAGAACCCTGCAAAACCAGGTGTGGAACGCAGTCCATTTGAACATTTATCATGATTTATGCGATTGTTTTGTATGAATTATTTAAAGCTTTGTTTTCTTGCTTCCTCAGATTCAGCTGACAAAAGAGAGACCAGCATTCAGGCGGAAACCAGAGGAGGCCGTTCACAATGGTAGCATTGAGCAGCGCGACTCGCCCATCGGTAAGTAAAACCAAGCTTCATGTCGAATCAGTTGACTCTATTGATTTTTAAGACACCCAGACAAATACTGACCTCCCGTCCCATGCCATCTGCTTAGGGACAGTAAGATGCTTAAAACTTTAACTGGAGTTGTCCCTACATTACTTGAAGTATAGGCTTATTAGCTTTAATCATCAGATTATTGTATGCACGCATTTTACTGCCCAAAGCTCACGAGACATTGTGCACAGATGATTGATTACTTGTCTGATGGAATCACAATCTGATGAATCCCAGTCGGAGTTTGTTTTTTCACAAGTTTCCAGTTGTCTTGAACGCACTGAAGACATAATTCGGAGATGTCTGATTTCCCAGTTGTTTTGAACGCGACATTAGGGACATTTTTCCATGTGAATTCAACAACAAAAAATGTGATGTGATAACGTTGAATCAATGTGGAAAACTGATTGGATTTGCAAAAAGTCATCAACAGAGGGACATTTTGTATTTTTGTCACCCAACTTTTAACTTAAATCCAATGACATTATTTGGTTGATTTCACGTATACTACAGCGGCCTACTCATCACGTGGGTTTTCATCAGGGCGGTATAGAGTTGGCTCATGGTTTCTGGCAATGGAACAAGGATTAGGGCTAACTCGTGGCAAGTTCCTGTTTAGTCCTCAGAGGGGTGGTCACACAAAAAATCCAGCATGAAGGGATATGAATTAATCAATATGACTATACAGGAAATTAGAAGAGTTTATATATCCATCTGAATGATCCCTATGCAAACCATGCCACTTCATGGATGTTGGTCAGATCTGTGATTGACAGACTCAAGAGTTCATTGAAGAAGAAAGTACCATTCTTATACCATTTCAATATATTCCCTGTTAAAAACAAGTAATGTATCGCTCTCTCTCAATCCCAAGCAACATCATTCGTGGTTATATCAAAATATTTCCCACTGTCTGATAGCCACTAAATGAAGTAGTTGAAAAGTGAACCCGGAGCTTGGAGATGCAGTCGCTCAGGCGAACACAATGAGTCCTCTCACAGCAAGTTCTGACAGCAGGATTTTTAGGAATGTTATAAAAGAAACAAGTCCTCTGGCTGCACTTCCATTGAGGGAGAGTTCAGCAGTCTCAGACAGTGTTATCTCAGGGTCACAATAGACCCCGATCACTGAGGGAATACAAATCTGACAGACCTCGGGGAGGGGGGAGTGGTGAATATCCAAATCTAGTATGCTATGTTCTTCAGATTAGGTCCTCTGGGCCAGAGCCAGAAAAAAAGTCAGAACAGAAAATGGAGGTGGTCTAATTTTGTCTGGTGAACTTTGCACACACATCCTTTGTTGTTTTTGATGACACGGACTGCCTTGCTCCATTCTTCCAGCTCTCCACTTTGTACTCCTTCCCATAAAACAAATAATCGCCCATCCCTCAGGAATGTCCAACCGTTCCCCCAGATCTGTCAGAGAAGCCAGCTGTCCACCTTCTCCCCTCCTCCATCCCCGTAGACCCCCGCCTCTTCAGGCCTAGATGAATGCAACTGTGCCAAAGTTGAGGAGAACCCCAGAACGCAAGGAAAATCACAACTACCCATCGCTAACCAATAGAGCTCATGCCTCTCCTAGAAGGGTCATTCCAGAAGAGGGATGTGTTGCGGTCCCGGGGTCGGCGCTCATGTTTGTACTTGAAAACAAATATCAACCAAGTCAAACCGATATTTATTGATTGATTGGTCCCAATTTAAATCTTGAATCATAGTTTAGGCGATTGCTGCAGACAAAGAGCATCATAGCGGATAAACATATGCAGTATCTCTCAAGTCAGCATCATATAAACGTGAACTATTTTCTGGAAAACACTTAAGGTTGTGCTGTGCACCAACTCATGCCTTATCAGGCACATTAATCCAATGGGCTCCCCAGGCCTTTTGTTGACGCTGTCTCTATCCCATATAGTGACAGCATGCTCCTAGCACTCTCTGAGCATTCCCTTTGCATGCAGTGGCTATGCACTTCTGTCACTGACTGGCTGATGTGCATTTGAGGGAGGTGTGACAAACAGGAGCGGAGGGGGAGACGGAGGACAGAAGGGGGTAGAGGAATGCGAGTTGCCAGGCAGCTGAGGTGGAAGTTTGCTTGGGAACTGGGAGAAAGGTCATGTTTACTACTAAGCAAGGAGCTGTCTCCCCCCCCCCCCCCACCAGTTCGGACTAGGGCACAACACATGAACTCTTTCTGTGTTAGGGTATCCAACTATTGATTAACACACTTCACGATAAGGCCCCTTCTTTTTTGCAAGCATTCATAGACCCAGAGAGCTACATTGGAGAAGTCAATGATAGGGATCCCAGCAGTGGAGGCTGGTGGGAGGACCTATAGGAGGAGGGGCTCATTGTAATGGTTGAAATGGCATAAATGAAATCGTATCAAACGGTATGGAAACCACATGTTTAAAATTTGACTCCGTTCCTTTAACTCCATTTCAGCCATTACAATGCGCCCATCCTCTTTAAGCTCCTCCACTGGATCCCAGATAGGGAAACCAGGTGGATCCTGATTCCTGAACATCTGACCTAGTTATTAAGTGAAAGGTAGACCATGTTCTCCAATAATGTCCCTAAAAGTGTGAAGTCTCTCAGTAGAAAACAGTGCCCAGAGTTTGTATTTTCTAGTTGAATTAATCATTTAGAATGTATTTTTATGTTTATTTATATTTGTTCCAGTGTAGAGGAAAGGCCAAAGCACTGTTAGGACACGGACATTGACGACGTGCACTGATACTAACTATTTGAGATACGGTGTGGACAAACTGTGAACCATGTTGTATTTTTGTTCTTTCAGAGATTGCCTCCGATTGCCATGAGCTGTTCCTGAAAGGTGAGACAGCCAGCGGCGTGTACACCATTCAGCCATTAAACTACCAATCCTTTGAAGTCTGCTGCGAAATGACAGCCGGTAAGTGACGTTAGCCAGGGTTATACCCTTGTGTTCTATTTACAGGGCTTAACTAACAATCGTTAACTAGTCCAACAACCAATCTTTATCTTCAGGCAAAAGGATAGCTCAGAAGCCCCTATAGGGGACAAGTCACCGTATAAGGTTTCCCTGTAAGTGTAGTTTTTAAACACATTGTATCACTACATGTATGACAATTGGCTGTGGTAAATTGCTCATGGTCAAGACTAATCCAACTACTCTTCCTCTTTCCTCTCTACAGAAGGTGGCTGGACTGTGATCCAGAGGCGCCAGAATGGCTCAGTTGACTTTGACCAGCTATGGCTGGCCTACCAGAGCGGCTTTGGCAGTCTGAGTGGTAAATAAATCCTCTTATCTTTTCTCATCTCCCTCACTAAATTCCACTGGCGCTAGCTAGCGAGGTCACGCTGAGGTTCGGACAGTACCACCTGTAGCCACAGCATAGAACAGTACAGCGCAGCGCTCTTGACCCGAAAACCTCCCAGTTCAGTTTGATTAACAAGTATTGATACTAACACTAATGCAGGATTGTAGATGTCAAGATCGAGGGATCAGGTGGATCTTGATATGGCAGGTTTGGCACAAACAACCATCTAATCTGCAGCTTTAATGACACTGGCGGCTTTAGGTGCCCGAAGTGACCAAATCGCATGTTCTATTCCTTTTTAAATTCCATTAAGTGATTACCGGCCTCATTACGATGAGATCTATTAAATTAACGAAGACACATGTATGCAGACTTTGCACACGCTGCCAGTGCTTAGGTCTGAACCCTTTCTTTTTTCATCTCTCTCTCACTAGGTGAGTTCTGGCTTGGCCTTGAGAAGATGCACGCCGTGGCCAAAGACACGGACTACACCCTCAAGGTCAAGTTTTCCGACTGGATGGACGATTCTGAGACGGTCCAGTACCCCATCCGTCTGGGCGGGGAGGAGAGCCACTACGCCCTCCACATCCAGGAGACCTCCATCGGCAACCTGGAGAGCTCCCTGGCCACCGAAGCCTCCGGTCTGCCCTTCTCCACCCGCGACCAAGACAATGACCAGAAGAGCGACACCAACTGCGCCAAACACCTCTCTGGTACGCTCCTCTTTATCCATGTTCAAAGTAACTTTTTGTCCAAATTTGATCTTGAGGTCTCAAGATGTATCTCTCAGTAACTCAAATTTGGAATGTAGCACCAATGCCAATCTAACTAGATGTTTGCGCTCTTTCCCCAGGTGGCTGGTGGTTCAGCAACTGCGGACGCTCCAACCTGAACGGGCGCTACTTCATGAGCCCTCCTCCCAAGCAGAGGCATCAGAGGAAGCAGGGGGTTTTCTGGAAGACCTGGCGTGGCCGATACTATCCCCTGAAGACCACCGTCATGATGATCGCACCCATCGCGATCGAGAACAAGTCGTAGAGGAGAGACCCAGCAGTCTTCCGACTTTTCTCTTCTTAAACTGAAACACCTTTAGAGGCGGTTGGCCGACGAGTTAGGTTAGCGACCTGCTCATCCCAGGCCTCGCCCACTGAGGCTTCCAACAGAGCCAAGGCCATCATAAAAGCCAAAACGAACTCATAGTTGAATGGGATCCCGTGTTTCCAAAGCTTTGTTTTTCGAAAGTCTTCAAGTCTCTCGGCTACAGACACAACCGAACAATGCAGAAATGTCTGTTTTAAGAAGTGAAGAAGTACATGTGCATCAGCCTTAGTGGAAATGAATGGCACAGAATGAGGCGAGTGCCAACGTGTGTTCTGTGTTCCAAGAAACGACGCATTTTCTACATGTGGAGACCCATCTGACAGATGTTTTTAAATGCAAGCGCTCTACCCAGATGTTGAGCAGTGACATCTAGCTAGAATATGGTGTTGTCAGCATGAACACTGCCCTCCACTGCAGTTGTACATGTGGGGCAACTGTGGAGTTTATTCATCTGATTGTATGGACCAAAATGGTGACTGAAACAATTAGTTGTTTTCCACATGAACGTAATGGCATTAGCTATTCAAAGGCATTATGTAAATAAATAATCAATGTAAACTAGAATTACAGAAAGTGTGTTAAGAATTTTTAAACAATGGTGGTTTCTTTGTCTACATTTCCCTGTTCCTCTATGGAGCAAAGCACAATTCCAGCCTTTTGTACAAAGTAACTTTTTAAATTTTTTCCCCCTGCAGTTTTATTTTGAATCAAAGTAAGCTCCTGCTCCACTGTTGCGTTCTCGTGGAGACGTTTTATTCCTCAGTCATATTGACTGCATTTAACATGACCAGAGTCGTTTCTTTCTGTATGATGAAACCTCACTGCAACCCATTGTCACATTCTCCAGTGTTCTTTGTCAATGACTTTTAGTTATTATTTTTTCCTTTTATTTAAAAGCTTTAAAGAATCTTTATATATTTCTGGTATTGTCTATTTGTAATTTATATAGTCTATTTTATGTTTTTCAGTTGTAAAATTGTTTTTGTTTTAAAGAAAATAAACAGATTTTTGGCTTCAATAGGAGTCAATAAAAATGATTTTAAAGAACGAATACTGTTGTCTGAGCTCGGATCAAAACACGCTGATGCAGCTGTAAATACAAAACCAGAAGTGAGCCAATGGTCAGAATGAAGTAATATGTCAGACAACTTAAAATGAACATCCGTAGCTAACCCAAAAACAGTCAAATGAATATGGTAGCCAACTTGAAAACTAGTCAAATGAACATCATAGGCCAGGGGTTTTCAAACTTTTCTTGCCCAGGGACCCCAGCATATGTTAGCAAAAAATAAAAAGTCATGTCTTCTCATCAGGTGAATGATAAAAGTCAAGTAGAAGTAAAACAATTTGAAATTAATAGATTTGGAAGACAGTTTTCATACTTTCCTAGTTTATAAAAAAGGCATCTTTGCAGGGGAGAGATTTTGCTGTTGTAAAGCACATTTTCTGCAATTCTACACATTTCCACTGAGCTGAGAGAAAATGTTGCTGATTTCCTGCAATTTATGCATTTTTGCCATGGCTAGCACTGTGTGCCTCTGCTCAAACATATCAAAATCAATGGGCTTGCTCGATTCTCCCTTTTAATTTGTTAGTTCTCAAAGATGGTATTATTTTAAAAATATGTGTAGTTCAATATCTTTTCTGCATGCTTTCTATCTGGTTTTGGTTGTTTAAGTTGACACTGAAATTGCCCACATAAGACTTTTCTATAAAGAAAAGAACCCAGTAATCAGCTCCAATGACTATAAGTTCCTCCATATTAAGGGATTTCGAGATGTTGGCAATGACACCATTTAAATGGGCTCCCGAGTGGTGCAGCGGTCTAAGGCACTGCGTCACAGTCGTAGAGGCGTCTCTACAGACCCTGGTTTGATCCCAGGCTGTATCACAACTGGCTGTGATCGGGAGTCCCATAGGGTGCCGCACAATTGGCCCATCATCGTCCGGGTTAGGGGAGGGTTATGCCGGGGTAGGCCGTCAATAAGAATTTGTTCTTATCTGACTTGCCTAGTTAAAGGTTAAATCAATTTTAAAAATCTAGACTGATGAACAGGAACAGCTAGCATGCTAAACTGTTCCTTTAGACTTCCAATTGAGCCAATGTTAGTTAAAACAACCCCTAACTTCCTTCATAAAGGGTATCCACAATGTTATTCTACTGTAGCTAGCGGAATTCATAAAAATGATTATTTTCGCATAAATTCCCAAAAATATTTTCCTCAAAGAAATAAGTAAGATTGTGGACCTGCTGCGGTACCTCCCGCAGACTCGAGTAGCCAACTCGAAAACAGTCAAGTGAACGTAGTCTTAAACCTCCATCCAACACAGATGGTAGGTCAGCATGAGATACTTGATTGGAAAATGGATAAGCAGACTAGCTAACTAATCCATCCCATTCACACACAGAGGGTTAATCAGATCTTGGCATACTGCCTGGCAGGTGATAGAGGAATGTCCTGGCCGTGCTTAAGCTTGCCTTGCGCTGCGCCCCACAGCCAAGAGACAGGCCCTAACTCTACCAGCTGCATCCCCCATCTCTACTAGCAAATGGTTCCCAATGTGAAGATTCCCCACAAGCAAACTACAGAGACAAACGTGTCATAGTGCTGAACAGGGATGGGCTGCTGTGTCAAGGTATGTTTGCTTTTACAAAGTGAGGCTGAGTAAGGGTTCCTCCAATTAGCGGTATTGATTGAAATTGAGCTGACAGAGCCGAGTTCAAACGTGCTTATTATCAAATCAATATGGTATTTTTTTTTTTGCCTCAATTTCAATGAATTATTTGCATATTACCGGGCTTGATAATATTGCATTTGATCAAGACTGCAGTACTGAAGCCATTCCATCATCGTAAAAGCAGTGAAGCTCTTGGCTTGCAACTCCCATTTTTCCACCACTGTGAGGAAACATAATATTTCACCAATTCGCCTTAAATTGCAGCCACTCATAAAATCTGGATGGAATACCTGAGGGAAACAAAACAACTTTCCCTAGGCAGGCTAGGGTTGAGACAGAGACACGTGTTAACAGCATCCGTGCATAGTGTCTTAGAAGCACCATGCACGTGGACCTCTTGTATTCCCCAGAATTAACAGCTAAGTCATCTTAAAAGAAGCTATGTCCAGAGGCTTCCTTCCGTCAACTTCAATGTCTCACACCTCTGATAAATGTGGTCAGGTGTCAGGCTTTACGGCTAATGTGCGTTCTAACACCTTCAGAGAGAGTGAGTGACATGAAGGGGCATCCAATGCCTAATGTCCCGCTGTTCGTGATTGACCTCGATCAAATGCTAGCTCAGGTGGAGTTTTCCTTACTCAATCTTGTTCTGAGGGCAGTTCTGCCTCGAAGGGCAGAACAAACGGCATTCTGCCTGGGTGCCGATGTGACTAGCTAATTGGTCATTTTCTTTCTGTGACAATCAGGCTATTATTCTGACTTTCAAGGGTCAAAATTCACTGTCCGGTAGGGATCATGCACACATGGAAAAGAAAAACTCTTGAGATGCATTTTTTCATAGAGGATGACAAATCAAATATGTTGTCGTTGTCATCAATAAAAAGGTAGCCAAAGGGTAAACCGTTACTTTGACTGTCCATTTGCAATATAAAAAGAATACAATTCAACTTCACTCATAAACTATTTCGAGCTGCAGTTGAACGTCTCACCCTCTGAAACAGGTGCTCCAAAATGGCTACCAAAGCTTCATGAGGTGGTCCACATGGACTGCAGTCTACTCAGTAACATCAAGGCATCTGCAGCGTCAATCACGTTCAAGCGCTCTCGCTCCCAGCAAGCTCATCTACAAAAACACAAGCGTCGATCCCTGGCGGCCATGGCAACTGTCCCCCTCCCAAAGGGAAGGTGGATGCATGAGTACTCAATGATTAAAAGGTGCTTTGAATAGCCCTGAGATGGAGTGTAGTTTCACTGTGTTTAAGATATCAATCACATCGTAGTTGACCATTGACACTCACGCTTGTTATCATGTACAATATGACACATTGAAGCAGAAGCGTGTCTATATATCCATCCATCTTTGTTCATGTTCATCTAGGACAAATGAAATAACAACAAAGAGCAGAGATTTCATTATACATTTATTCATCGTCATGTATAAATTTTATTCAGGTGGTAAAAAGCTGTTTAAGACTCGGCTGCTCACACTTGCATCGTTATTGCAGTAAAAAAAAAGAAAATAACAGCATGATCAGAAGTCAGAAGTACTTTGGCAAATATTGTATCTTCAGAGGGCAAGCCGACACCTTGAGCAATGTAATGCGAGGCGAGATTAGAGAAAGGGCGCAAAAAAGACTTTATATCAATGAGGGACTTCGTTTGACGCTCATTATAAAATAATAAGAATCCATACAAATATTTTATTTTAACAATACACACTTAAAATAGTTAATGAATGCAAGTAGAGGCAGGGTCTCTTCCGCTAGCCATTACACACCACCTCCAAGGCTTAAACTCACAGTAAGTATTATAGCTATATTCTTTCTGTCTGCCTGTCTGTCTGTCTAGATTCCATTTCCTGTTTGAGGAACCCCACTCCTACTACTGACTTGAGTGAATAAAATGTAGGAAAAAGAAAAACATTTGGCAAAACAATCATGGCTCCAGTGAAGAGGAAAACAAGGGAGAGTGATTGCGGCTCAGCCTCCAGATAATGTTGTCCTCCTTTCATTCCACAGTGAAACTTGATAACACTGCCTTGGATCACCTTAGGGAACCTAACCCTACCCCCCACCCTAATGTGGGGGCGAGAGAAAGGAAGAATGGGAGAGAGAGAGAGAGAGCAGGCAACAGAGAAAGAGAGAGGGAGAGAGCTAGCAACAGAGAAAGAGAGAGGGAGAGAGGTGGAGGCATAATAGAGTGAGATCTCCAGTTCACGGTAAATGTGGGCTGGATGGGCGTGGCTGCAGAGTGTGAGGTCTCTATGCCAAGGTTGAGGGGTTATCGGGGGGTGGGGGGGGGGGTTCACCCCGGTTTCAGAGGTATTGTTGTAGAAAGTGCAGCAGCATGATCTCATAGTGTTCTCCTGACTCTGGGCAGCGAATACTGTGTCGCTCGTTGGGGTAGACCTGCAAAACAACAGAGGAAAATCAAACACTAATTCCTGCTTCAGTACATACTGTACAGCACATGTGACTCCAGCTACCTACAAGCTGCAATGTTCTGAAAATGCAATATTCCCTGAAACCCATTCATACCAAGAAGCTGTACAGTAATAAAGAGGCCCAAATTTCTGGTCTGCTGGCTTTCATTTTTAAGTGACAGTTTAGTCATAAATTAAGACATTGGCTTCATGCTATATAGGCGCATACCAGTGTATGCTTCTGAGCCCCACTTTGACAGCACATGGAAGAGACTGTAGCAGTATTTTCTCTAATTGTGCAACAACGTTAGGGGGAAAATAATATGGGTAGCGTAGAGATAGTTGATGCACAGTAGTTACCCAACTGTTGCATTCCAGCACTGAGGCCCTACAGTATTTTAAGCAAAGCTGTCCAATTTGAAAGTCATTACGTCAACCCAAGTGATTAAGATTATATCCAGCAGAAGCTGCTATGCCTCTGGCCCAGTGGCTATACGTTATCCATAACCTGCCATTAACGCTGATTCTAGAAATGTGAAAAACGCATTAATAAATTGTAGAAAAAGTAAAATACTAGCCTGTAGCTGATATGGCTTCCCAGCGCGTATTATTTGTGACACCAGGAAGTTGGTATGGAAAAAGTGCACATTCTCGTCGAGGAATCCGTGTAGAATCAGCAAGCGGTTTGGCCTGTTAGGACAAGGAGAGGGTTTCAAAGGGATGGAAATGGACATAAAATTAGGTTCAATTATCATGTTTAAATGTATACTATACAATAGTAAGTATATCCTGGGTTTTTAAAATGTATACAGATGTATAGAGAGTGTGCAACTTTCACTGGGCACGAGGGGGACATGCCCCCCCACATTCTGAAATTGCATTTTTGTCCCCCGCAGTTTTATCATTGGAATGCACATTTTTTTTTAAACAATGAGGCAATGGTGTGCTTTAGGACCATGTGGACGCCTCCGAGCAGTCGGGGAGGCTGTTTGGAGTGTTTATCCGAATGGATAAAAAATATGTGTGTGTGTGTCCCACTTCTAAAACCAAAGTTGCACCACTGTAGAAATGTCAATGGTGAAACTCAATAACATCCCATCTGTCCTTGAAATTTGAGCCAAGACTTTTTTCGCTCAAAACCCATGCCCGTTTTTAACCAACAAAGATGAACAAAATGGAAAGTAAAACAGAATTGTGCGATCATGTTACAACACCTACATCTGACCTCGAGGGCCTACCATTATTCTATTATGTTTTCTACAGTATATATAAGTAGGCTATTCTTATATTGTAGAGTGCAGTAAACTGGGACTGACTCGCTGGGCAGCTTGTCCACGTGCAGAGCCACGGAGCCCTCCTCGTAGCCCTGCGGGTTGTTCTCAGGAGTATCCATGTAGCGCTCCGTGTAGCCCGTGTCGTACGCCATCCACACGGTCACCGGGGCACCCGCTATGGCCACCTGAAAGGAACAACAACATTGCCATTTTTTTCTCTAATTTATTTTACTTGTTTATTTATTTGCAGTTAGGGACAGCACAGAAACTCCCCAGATAGAGGTGTGCCAAGCTTGTAGCGTCACACCCAAGAAGACTTGAGGCTGTAAATCACTGCCAAAAGGTGCTTCAACAAAGTACAGAGTAAAGGGTCTGAATACTTATGTAAATGTCATATTTCTGCTTCTTTTTATTTTTTTATTATACATTTGCAAACACATTTTAAAACCCGTTTTTTTGTATGTGTCATTGTGTAGATTGATGAAGGGGAAAATATTATCTCATCCATTTTAGAATGGGGCTGTAACGTAACAACATGTGGAAAAAGTCAAGGGTTTTCTTTGTCATTATAGGATAGTGTGTAGATTGATGAAGGGGATTTTTTTTTTTTTGAATAGCCTGTCCTGCTATTTCTCCCTCCACGTGTAACCCACAGCGACACCATGAGCACAAACAGGGAAACTACATCTATCCAGAACAGATGTATCAAATCAAACCTATCCCATCTATGGTTCAATCAATCCATAATCAATCCAGCCCACTCTGATTTTAAGGAGAAGGAAATAGTAGAGGGAAGGTAATGACACTTTGTGGAATGAACCTCGGCTCAGTCGAGATCTAGAGATTCTAGTATTCTATTGTCTCGGGAGTGGTGCCTTTAACTGTGGCGCGTCTCACCTTGAAGACGTTGGGCCTCTGGATGAGGCCCATGAGGGAGAGGAAGCCGCCGTAGGACCAGCCGTGGATGGCCACGCGACTCAGGTCCACAAAGTTGAACCTCTCCGACACGTACTGCAGCCCCTCCACCTGGTCCTCGATCTCCACCTGGCCCTGGTAACACACAGAGCGAGAGAGAGAGAGTAGGGCGTTAGTCTCACCGATAGATCCACATGCCCAGATGGCTTGGGTAGAATGAACATGCTTCTAAAATTCACAAAAGGATTCATAGTCTGGATGAAAGCTGTGTGAGAGATATGAAGTGCACATTCCAAATAGTCACGCTGGCGCTGCCCAATGAATAAATAGTATGAAGTAATATTAATAAATAAAAGGAAGCTAGCATACGGTATATGCTGCACACATGTGCTTTAATGAACACGCACAGCCGGAACAGCCTTGGTTGGCAAGGTGCAAATTTGCCATTCCTATGTCTAAAGTTGAACACGGGCGCCTTAACACTTAACTACAAAAAGACGGAACCATTTCTATTGAAACCATTTATAAACAAAAAGCAAGATATGGGTTGGAAGGGAAATAGTTGTTTTCGAAAACCAATCCTACCATTTTGTTTTTCAGAGCCCCTTCAAACTCCAGGCCCCTCTGACAGGAGCCCCTCCCGTCGATGACCACCACAGCGTATCCCAGGGAGGCCAGGGTGTTGAGGCGCAGGTATTTCATCCCCTTGAAGGAGTTATTCACCAACTGGACCTGTGGATACACACAGATCCCATTTTCACACCACTGAGACAAACCTAGCAGAGCCGAGCCTCACTAAGGCCGGCATGATTCTGCATCCATCGTAGATGCTGGAACCATGCTGGAAATGATCACTCGAAAATAAAATATATCTTAGCAAGATAACCGCAGTGAGGTTTGGGTCAGCCCTATCGTGAACCCAGGACTTCAGCCTTGTATACGTCTTGCTACTGTATGTGAAAAGCAAGGTGACAGAGCTTGGAATGGCTATTTCCTGGGTTAAACAGGAAAGCATTCACTATTATTGCTAGTTACAAACAGGTCATAAAGGACCAGTTCCATTTTAGTCCCTGGCTCCTTCCCTTGTTCCTACCTCGTCGGTGCTCACAGGTCTGACTGGATTTCTATCAGGAATCAGACATACCATTTTTCTTGTATGTCTGAGAGAAGCCACAAACCTGCGGGCCGCCATAGACAAAGAGGACTGTGGGATGCTTCTTGCCAGGCTGGAGGTTGTGAGGCTTGTACACCATTCCGTAGAGCTGGAAGCCCGACTTTCCTGGGAAGTCAAAGATCTCCGGAGATTTGTAGTCTCCTGGGCAACCTGAAATACACACAGCGAAATAAGTACTGATTGACATCAATAATTGACTGACATAAAATTGCCCACCTAGCTTAAAAACTGCAATCTGGGATTAGTTTTGCAGCAAAACGACAGCCCTGCTACTCGTTTTAGTATATAGCTGAGGGATGGGGCTGGGGAAATGTATCCACTCTCAAATTCACGAATATATATAAATAACTGAATTGAACATCAAACAGATCCCAGATTGTAGCTTTAATAAATCTGTGGCCTTATGGCATCACCACTCCCCCCAACACAGCGACCAAGCTACTACCCCTTAGCTACCCTAGTGAAAGATTCCTGGTGATGCCACTGCCTTGAAATAATCACCGCTCGGCCTCAACTCTACTCTAAATATTTATATATTGATTGTATTTTAGGAACAAAAAAGAAAAAGATAGCCGACCTTCACATTTCCTCTTAATTATGCAACATGTACTACGCACAAAGTATTACTCCAAAATAGACCAATGGGATTATTTCACTGCGCTTGCTAAGATATATCCTGACCCCTCCTGTCTCAGCCTCCAGTATTTATGCTGCAGTAGTTTATGTGTCGGGGGGCTGGGGTCAGTTTGTTATATCTGGAGTACTTCTCCTGTCCTATTCGGTGTCCTGTGTGAATCTAAGTGTGCGTTCTCTAATTCTCTCCTTCTCTCTTTCTTTCTCTCTCTCGGAGGACCTGAGCCCTAGGACCATGCCCCAGGACTACCTGACATGATGACTCCTTGCTGTCCCCAGTCCACCTGGCCATGCTGCTGTTCCAGTTTCAACTGACCTGAGCCCTAGGACCATGCCCCAGGACTACCTGACATGATGACTCCTTGCTGTCCCCAGTCCACCTGGCCATGCTGCTGCTCCAGTTTCAACTTCCACCTGACTGTGCTGCTGCTCCAGTTTCAACTGTTCTGCCTTATTATTATTCGACCATGCTGGTCATTTATGAACATTTGAACATCTTGGCCATGTTCTGTTATAATCTCCACCCGGCACAGCCAGAAGAGGACTGGCCACCCCACATAGCCTGGTTCCTCTCTAGGTTTCTTCCTAGGTATTGGCCTTTCTAGGGAGTCTTTCCTAGCCACCGTGCTTCTACACCTGCATTGCTTGCTGTTTGGGGTTTTAGGCTGGGTTTCTGTACAGCACTTTGAGATATCAGCTGATGTACGAAGGGCTATATAAATAAATTTGATTTGATTTGATTTGAATAAAGATCTGGATTTAGCTTGGTTTACCCTATGGTGCAAAGGTCACTATGAAACACCCATGACCTCATTGTAATGACGTAGTAAGATATGTTGCTTTAAAGCAATGAAATAGTGAAGTATTGGTGAGTCATACGGGTTGGGCCACTCAGAAGTGATTAAGTAAAGGGCAGTCTAAATTCAAAGCATACTTTCTTCTTTTTTTTTACACCATCCCTCTGCACTTCATTGAAGTAATCACAGATCTAACACAACTGGATAGGAGCAACTCAGAATCCCTTGGTAGAGTTTACCCCTATCCAGTTAGATCAGTGAATGCCTCAAGGAACGAGGAAGGAAGTCTTTGAAAGGGGTAATCTGCAATTGCTACATACATTTTTGGACTTTTAAAGGAATGATATATACCCATTGTTTCTTGAAGAGTATACAGTGCATTCTGATTCAGAGCCTTTGACTTTTTTCACATTTTGTTACATTACAGCCATATTTTTTTCCCCTCATCAATCTACACAATACCTCATAATGACAAGGTGAAAACAGGTTCAGACATTTTTGCAAATGTATTGAAAATAAAACCTGAAATAATTTATTCACATAAGTATTTAGACCCTTTGCTATGAGACAACAAAAGTGAGCTCAGGTGCATCCTGTTTCCATTGATCATCTTTGAGATGTGGACTCAAATCAAGTTGTAGAAACCTGTGGGAAATTCAATTGAATGGACATGATTTGGAAAGGCACACACCTGTCTATATAAAGGTCCCACGGTTGACAGTGCATGTCAGAGCAAAAACCAAGCCATGAGATCAAAGGAATTGTCCGTAGAGCTCCGAGACAGGATTGTGTCAAGGCACAGATCTGGGGAAGGGTAGCAAAAACATTCTGCAGCATTGAAGGTCCCCAAACCCACAGTGGTCTCCATCATTCTTAAATTATTCTTAGAGCTGAAAATTCTTCTTAGAGCTGTCCGCCTGGCCAAACTGAGCAATCAGGGGAGAAGAGCCTTGGTCAAAGAGGACACCAAGAACCCGATGGTCACTCTGACAGAGCTCCAGAGTTCCTCTGTGGAGATTGGATAACATTCCAGAAGGACAACCATCTCTGCAGCACTCCACCAATCAGGCCTTTATAGTAGAGTGGCTAGATGGAAGCCACTCCTCAGTAAAAGGCACATGACAGCTCGCTTGGAGTTTGCCAAAAGGCACTTAAAGGACTCTTGAGAAACAAAATTCTCTGATCTGATGGAACCAAGATTGAACTTGTTGGCCTGAATGCCAAGTGTCACGTCTGGAAGAAACCTGGCACCATCCCTATGGTGAAGCATGGTGGTGGCAGCATCATGCTGTGGGGATGTTTTCAGTGGCAGGGACTGGGAGAGGATCGAGGTAAAGATTAACTAAGCAAACTACAGAGAGATCCTTGCTGAAAACCTGCTCCAGAGCACTCAGGACCTCAGACTGGAGCGAAGGTTCACCTCTAACAGGACAACGACCCTAAGCACACAGCCAAGACAATGCAGGAGCGGCTTTGGGACAAGTCTCAAAGTCCTTGAGTGGCCCAGCCCAGACTTGAACCCGATCTAACATCTCTGGAGAGACCTGAAAATAGCTGTGCGGCAATGCTCCCCATCTAACCTGACAGAGCTTGGGAAGATCTGCAGAGGAGAATGAGATCAACTCCCTAAATACAGGTGTGCCAAGCTTGTAGCGTCATACCCAAGAAGACTCTAGGCTGTAATCACTGCCAAAGGTGCTTCAACAAAGTACTGAGTAAAGGTTCTGAATACTTATGTAAATGTGATATTTCATTTTTATTTATTTTTTATACATTTGCAAACAAATTTTAAAACCTGTTTTTTCTTTGTCATTATGGGGTAGTGTGTAGATTGATGAAGGGGAAAAAAATATTTAACCCATTTTAGAATTGGGCTGTAACATAACAACGTGGAAAAAGTCAAGAGGTCTGAATACCTTCCCGAATGCACTATAACATAAATGCATGATGAGGTAATGGAACGAGGCCTAACCCCTCTCTTCCTAACCTGGGGCTTCCATCATGCTGGCCCAGCACTCAGGAAGGATGTTGATTAAACAGTATTGGAACGAGGCCTAAACCCTCTCATCCGGTCACCCTTACCTGGGGCTTCCATCATGCTGGCCCAGCACTCAGGAAGGATGTTGATTAAACAGTATTGGAACGAGGCCTAAACCCTCTCATCCGGTCACCCATACCTGGGGCTTCCATCATGCTGGCCCAGCACTCAGGAAGGAATGATGTTGATTAAACATTATTGGAACAAGGCCTAAACCCTCTCATCCGGTCACCCTTACCCGGGGCTTCCATCATGCTGGCCCAGAACTCAGGCACCATGTGGAGAGGGTCTCCCTCTGAGGCGGTCAGCTTGTAGACGTGGACACAGGGGGGAGTGCTTACGTTACTGTAGTGGCTGACAAACATGTCAAAGTTCTGCCGAGAGAAGAGAGAAAGAGAGAGAAAGAGAAAGAGAAAGAGAAAGAGAGAGAGAGAGAGAGAGAGATACAGTGATAAGAAGGAGAGAGAGAAGGAGACAAGAGATGAGTGGCAGTGAATTAATCTTCTTATCGTCACATCGGAGACAGAAAGTCACTGGGCCCTGATTTCAAGCCAGCTTTGCTGCTCATCTTATAAAGTTAGAGGCACACCTGAAACAAATCACACAACTGATCTTAGACCAGCAGCTTCAGAACCAACTCCCTGTGTATTTCAACATGGGTCCAGATGCCCACACAACAGGCCACACCCCACGACACAGCATTGTCTACTCGGCCCAATCTGTTCACAGCCAGGGCAAATCCCTTACATTGTAGCAACGTCCATCAATATCCTCTCTATGTCTCTCTATGACACACACAGACATACACACAGACACACACACAGAGAATGACCAGATGGTTACACCGTATGACATGGGCAGTTTCACAACGCTCCCTGATGTAACCAGGCTTCTCATAGGGAAGGGATCACAGCTGTCCCTCCCTAAGGTTCTTGTGTGGCATGATCTGATGAAGCGTGGGTAGAGGTTGATTAAGTGCAGTGTGTCAGAGGTCAGGGTTGTTGCAGTGTTTTGTCAGTACTACCTACTGCAGCGGTGTTGTTTGGCAAGATGGCTAGTGAATGCAATGCCAGGCGACAGAGGGCTCTATTCCACCAAAACCTGTAGCTCAGTTTCAAGAATGCATTTTGCGGTGAGAGTTGTAATTACAGGGGTGCCAGAGGGGGGCTAGGCACACAAAGATTTCCAAATAGCACCGAAAGCCAGGCAGTCCATAAGCGTTACAAAAATCTAAATGCTGAGCTAGCCTACTACTGTTAGCTCAGTCCCAAAACAGTAAACGTATACTCCCTACCCTGCGTTATTAGGGAAAGGGCTAAGGGTAATGTTAACTAAATGATATTTTGTCGCGTCCGTACCTTACTTATGGAACAGCTGTGGGAGAAGCCAGGCTTGGTGAGTCTGACCACGTCGCCAGGGGACTGATAGCTGACCACATAGAGGTGGTGCTCCAGGGGAGTGTCTCTAGTGCCCTGGAAGTACACCAGCTTAGAGGCCTCATTCACCCAGATCTACAGGGACAGAGGGAGACAGAGAGATACAGAGTGAAAGAGAGAGATACAGAGTGAAAGAGAGAGATACAGAGTGAAAGAGAGGAGAGAGAGAGAGAAGAGAAGAGAGAGAGAGAAGAGAAGAAGAGGAGAGAGAAAGAAAGAAAGAAGAGGAGAGAGAAAGAGAGAGAGAGAAAGAAAGAGAGAGAGAGAGAGAGAAGAGAGAGAAAGAAAGAGAGAGAGAGAGAGAAAGAAAGAAGAGAAGAGGAGAGAGAAAGAAATAGAGAGAGAGAAGAGAGAGAGAGAAAGAAAGAGAGAGAGAGAGGAGAGAGAGAGTGAGGGAGAGGAGAGAGAAGAAAGTATGAGCGAAGAGAGCGATGAGAGAAGAGAAAGAGATAGAAGAGGAGAGCGACAGGAGAGAAGGAGAGAGAGAGAGAAAGAGGTCCTGAGATGTATTTTGACGGCAAAGTACATTATAACTGTACAATAGCGTTGGCGCACACAACACACACACACACACACACACACACAAATCCATTATAAACATATTCAACACATCAGATTATAAAAACACAGCGACAAGAATGGCTTTAATCTGATGAACTGAAGTTACTACCTTGGAACCATGCCTGGCCAACACCTCCCACTCTCCACTGGTCAGAGTCACCTCCTCCTTGATTGCACATTTAAAGTCTCCTGCAGAGGAGGAAGAGACCATCGAGATTTGAGATGCTGTTTTGACGTCCTTAGCATTACTTGACCGACAGTGCGGCAATCTGACACCCCCCTGGATGGCGACCGCAGATATTTCGAGGTTATTTGCCTTCAAGATCTCGCCATTCACTTAAACCGGCGACACATCCAGATCGGTGATTAGCCCGAGGAAGGAAGGACTAAGCCCGAGTCCTGGATCTGTTTGTGCTGTGACATGGCGATGACAGCAATGACATTGGCAAGACGGCACAAACCGATCTGAGACTCAAGGCAATTTGACGTTGTTATAGGTTCTTCAGTCTAATGACTCACCCTCTGTATGTGTGTAGTTTCCTGACCATTGGTAGCAGCCTGGTCGCAAAGTTGACGTGATTTTGTACAGATGGCTGAAGCCCGTTTTGGATTCATTCACCCATATGAAGGAGAAGTCGTCCTCGGACGTTTGAACGAACGGATAGAAAATATCATGAACCTGGAGGCAACAGAAGATCATGGCTGTTATTCGTTTGTCGTGGCCCAACTCTTCCATGCAAATATACACCGAGTGTACAAAACATTAGGGACACCCGCTCTTTCCATGAGACAAACTGACCAGGTGAATCCAGGTGAAAGCTCTGATCCCTTATTGACGTCACTTGTTAAATCCACTTCAAATCAGTGTAGGTGAAGGGGAGGAGACAGGTTAAAGAATGATTTTTAAGCCTTGAGACAATTGAGAAATGGACTGTGTTTGTGTGACATTCAGAGGGTGAATGGGCATGACAAACTATTTAAGTGCCTTTGAACGTGGTAGGTACCAGGCGCACCGGTTTGAGTGTGTCAAGAACTGCAACGCTGCTGGGTTTTTCACGTGCCACAGTTTCCTGTGTTTATGAAAAATGGTCCACCACCTAAAGGACATCCAGCCAACTTGACACAACTGTGGGAAGTATTGGAGTCAACATGGGCCAGCATCCCTGTGGAATGCTTTCGAAACCTTGTAGAGTCCATGCCCTGACAAATTGAGACTGTTCTGAGGGCAAAAGGGGGTGTTCCTAATGCTTTGTACAATCAGTGTATATGTCAAGATACACCCTCAATATATAGTGACTGTTTTAAATGTAACATTTTAGTCATTTTAACAAATACTCTTATCCAGAGCGACTTACAGGAGCAATTAGAGTTAAGTGCTTTGCTCAAGGGCACACTGACAGATTTTTCACCAAGTCTGATCGGGATTCGAACCATCAACCTTTCGGTTACTGGCCCAATGCTTTTAACCACTAGGCTACCTGCCAACTGTCAATTCAATAATCAAACTCAATAGGCAAATGTTCGAAGAGTAGTTCCCAACAAGCGTCAAACCATTATTTTTGAAAGAGCACGGATAACCAAATCTAGAGTCTTATGATTCATGGTACACATAATACTAACCACATAATCTGGTAGCTACAATTCTCTCATATAGTACAAAACGGGTTAAATTGAGGGGCCCCTCCATTACCAAACCTTATTCAAGTTCCATCATAACAAAATGTTTACTTTCCCTGTTCATGCTCAAAACAACAACTGAGATGTGCCCAGCCTCTTAAGTAGTGCCATCCCCAGAAACTCTCTCTCACATTGATCCAGATGTCGGTGGTCTCCTCGTAGACAATGTAAGGGTGGACGTCCTCGGGCACGGCCTCCAGGCTCTCCTGTCTCTGGGCCGGGTCGTCTGTGATGGGGATGAAGAGGGCCGGGGGAAGCAGGACCAGCTGGAGACTCTTCTGACTGCGGTCCAGTAGAACGGCCCAACCACTGAAGAGGGAGACAGAGAGACACTTTACCTCACTGACTGGATCCTATACAGTACACCAGGCAAAAGCAAATTTGAGCCATGCATCCTCCGGGATCGAACCCGGGTCTGTAGTGACTCTAGCCTCTAGCACTTGGACCACGGCGCCATTCAGGAGCCCCCCCCCCAAAGGTTTTCTGAACAAAAAATAAATATGGAACTGGGAACTAAGGGGCCTAGGCTTGCGTGCGGCTGCTCGGCCATGGAAACCCATTTCATGAAGCTCCCGACTAACAGTTCTTGTACTGATGTTGCTTCCAGAAGCAGTTTGAAACTCGGTAGTGAGTGGTGCAACCGAGGACTGATGATTTTTATGCTCTACGCGCTTCAGCAGTCGGCGGTCTCATTCTGTGAGCTTGTGTGGCCTACCACTTATGGCTGAGCCGTTGTTGCTCCTAGACGGTTCAACTTCACAATAACAGCACTTACAGTTGACCGGGGCAGCTCTAGCAGGGCAGAAATTTGACGAACTGACTTGTTGGAAATGTGGCACCCTATGATGGTGCCATGTTGAAAGTCACTGAGCTCTTCATTAAGGCCATTCTACTCTCAATGCTTGTCTATGGAGATTGCATGGCGGTGTGCTCAATTTTATACACCTGTCAGCAAGGGGTGTGGCTGAAATAGCCGAATCCACTCTTTTGAAGGGGTGTCCACATACTTTTGTATATATAGTTTATATGGTCTACTGGAACAATGCGGTCATATCCTGCATAAGAGTAATGGTAGTAGGCACCTCCATTAGCACAGCTAATTGATGGAGATAAAATAATGATATATTCACGAGAAATGACTATACATACCCAACTTATCAATCGCCAAATTTCTTTTATGATACATCATGTACAAATATAATGTATATTTCTTTATTTTTTACTAAATGTTTTATTGTTGGACATAAAAGACTGTAAAAAACACCAGCAAATAAGATCCAAGTTATTTCAATTTTGGAAATCTGTTCCCACGCAAAATAGAGAGAGAAAAAACCTGAGGAACACCTTCCTAATATCGAGTTGCACCCCCTTTTGCCCTCAGAACAGCCTCAAATCGTCAGGGCAGGGACTCTACAAGGTGTCGAAAGTGCTCCACAGCTATGCTGGCTCCAATGCTTCCCACAGTTTTGTCAAGTTGACTGGATGTCCTTAGGGTGGTGGACCATTCTTGATACACTCAGGAAAACTGTTGAGCGTGAAAAACCCAGCAGTGTTGCATTTCTTGACACACTCAAACATTATATCTGTTTGGGCTTCCTGCGGACAAATTTGCAGTCGGCAAATGATTTGTAATTATGTTCCGGCCCCCCTGACCATCCGCTCAAGAAGATATCGTCCCGCGGCAGAATCTAGATGATGATCCCTGGTGTACAGGCATGTGTTTGAGCTCAACACTAACACAACTGATTAAACTAGTCAACTAACACCTACACAACTCTAGTAGCTTTCCTCCAGTTGGGAATCAGTTGCACACCCCCCATCTCTAACCAATATAAGCCAACAAAGAAACAGAGACTAATGCGTTCCCTGGGGAAACATTATGCCGTAACACTCACTATTTGCCGTCACTCGTCCATCCTGCCCGGGCGATGTACTCCGCCCCGGGGAATAGGGTGGTGAAGGGGAGAACCAGCTCCTTGTCTTGGATGCTCATGATCTGGAGACAGACAGAAAGACAGACAGAGACAGGGGAAGACAGGAACAGAAAAGGACGGAGAGAAGGACAGACAGAGACGTAATTAGTCTGCTCATAAACAATGCAGGGAGCAGAGAGAGAAATAAGAGAATGAAAGAGAGAAGTTGAAAGTAGGCAACTTACTTTGCCTTGGTTGTTAGTCTTTATCTCTGTCAGTTTGAGGGTGGTTTGTGGATTTTTACTGCCTAGAAAAATAGAAACATTCAGATTATAGATAGAGAGAAAAGAAAACTCAGGAGCTCTACTCTTGAAATGATTTGATTAGGTCATTACCAATATGTGTTACTACATACACACAATGTACAATCCTACATGAGTAGGCCTCAACCTGCGCCGGGGGGGGGCTCAACCTGCACCGGGGAGGGGAGGGGCTCAACCTGCACCGGGGAGGGGCTCAACCTGCACCGGGGAGGGGCTCAACCTGCGCCGGGGGGGTGAGGGGCTCAACCTGCGCCGGGGGGGGTGAGGGGCTCAACCTGCGCCGGGGGGGTGAGGGGCTCAACCTGCGCCAGGGGGGGGGGGCTCAACCTGCGCCAGGGGGGGAGGGACTCAACCTTCGCCAGGGGGGGAGGGGCTCAACCTGCGCCAGGGGGGGGGGGGCTCAACCTGCGCCAGGGGGGGGGGGGCTCAACCTTCACCAGGGGGGGAGGGGCTCCACCTGCACCAGGGTTGGGGGGGCTCAACCTACACCAGGGGGGGGGGGGGGGCTCAACCTGCACCAGGGGGGGAGGGGCTCAACCTTCGCCAGGGGGGGAGGGGCTCAACCTGCGCCAGGGGGGGGGGGGGGGGGGGGGCTCAACCTGCGCCAGGGGGGGGAGGGGCTCAACCTTCGCCAGGGGGGGAGGGGCTCCACCTGCACCAGGGTTGGGGGGGCTCAACCTACACCAGGGGGGGGGGGGGGGGGGGCTCAACCTGCACCAGGGGGGGGGCTCAACCTGCACCAGGGGGGGGGGGGGGGCACAACCTGCACCAGGGGGGGGGGCTCAACCTGCACCAGGGGGGGGGGGGGGGCTCAACCTGCGCCAGGGGGGGAGGGGCTCAACCTGCGCCAGGGGGGGAGGGGCTCAACCTGCGCCAGGGGGGGGGGGGGGGAGGGGCTCAACCTGCGCCAGGGGGGGAGGGGAGGGGCTCTACCTGCACCAGGGTTGGGGGGGCTCAACCTACACCAGGGGGGGGGGGGGGGGGGGGGGCTCAACCTGCACCAGGGGGGGGGGGGCTCAACCTGCGCCAGGGGGGGGAGGGGCTCAACCTTCGCCAGGGGGGGAGGGGCTCCACCTGCACCAGGGTTGGGGGGGCTCAACCTACACCAGGGGGGGGGGGGGGGGGGCTCAACCTGCACCAGGGGGGGGGCTCAACCTGCGCCAGGGGGGGAGGGACTCAACCTTCGCCAGGGGGGGAGGGGCTCAACCTGCGCCAGGGGGGGGGGGGGCTCAACCTGCGCCAGGGGGGGGGGGGGCTCAACCTTCACCAGGGGGGGAGGGGCTCCACCTGCACCAGGGTTGGGGGGGCTCAACCTACACCAGGGGGGGGGGGGGGGGCTCAACCTGCACCAGGGGGGGAGGGGCTCAACCTTCGCCAGGGGGGGAGGGGCTCAACCTGCGCCAGGGGGGGGGGGGGGGGCTCAACCTGCGCCAGGGGGGGGGGGGGCTCAACCTGCGCCAGGGGGGGGGGGCTCAACCTTCACCAGGGGGGGAGGGGCTCCACCTGCACCAGGGTTGGGGGGGCTCAACCTACACCAGGGGGGGGGGGGAGGGCTCAACCTTCGCCAGGGGGGGAGGGGCTCAACCTGCGCCAGGGGGGGGGGGGGGGGGGCTCAACCTGCGCCAGGGGGGGGAGGGGCTCAACCTTCGCCAGGGGGGGAGGGGCTCCACCTGCACCAGGGTTGGGGGGGCTCAACCTACACCAGGGGGGGGGGGGGCACAACCTGCACCAGGGGGGGGGGCTCAACCTGCACCAGGGGGGGGGGGGGGCTCAACCTGCGCCAGGGGGGGAGGGGCTCAACCTGCGCCAGGGGGGGAGGGGCTCAACCTGCGCCAGGGGGGGGGGGGAGGGGCTCAACCTGCGCCAGGGGGGAGGGGAGGGGCTCTACCTGCACCAGGGTTGGGGGGGCTCAACCTACACCAGGGGGGGGGGGGGGGGGGGGGGCTCAACCTGCACCAGGGGGGGGGGGCTCAACCTGCGCCAGGGGGGGGAGGGGCTCAACCTTCGCCAGGGGGGGAGGGGCTCCACCTGCACCAGGGTTGGGGGGGCTCAACCTACACCAGGGGGGGGGGGGGGGGGGCTCAACCTGCACCAGGGGGGGGGCTCAACCTGCGCCAGGGGGGGAGGGACTCAACCTTCGCCAGGGGGGGAGGGGCTCAACCTGCGCCAGGGGGGGGGGGGCTCAACCTGCGCCAGGGGGGGGGGGGCTCAACCTTCACCAGGGGGGGAGGGGCTCCACCTGCACCAGGGTTGGGGGGGCTCAACCTACACCAGGGGGGGGGGGGGGGGCTCAACCTGCACCAGGGGGGGAGGGGCTCAACCTTCGCCAGGGGGGGAGGGGCTCAACCTGCGCCAGGGGGGGGGGGGGGGGGGCTCAACCTGCGCCAGGGGGGGGGGGCTCAACCTGCGCCAGGGGGGGGGGGCTCAACCTTCACCAGGGGGGGAGGGGCTCCACCTGCACCAGGGTTGGGGGGGCTCAACCTACACCAGGGGGGGGGGGGGGGGCTCAACCTGCACCAGGGGGGGAGGGGCTCAACCTTCGCCAGGGGGGGAGGGGCTCAACCTGCGCCAGGGGGGGGGGGGGGGGGGGGGGCTCAACCTGCGCCAGGGGGGGGAGGGGCTCAACCTTCGCCAGGGGGGGAGGGGCTCCACCTGCACCAGGGTTGGGGGGGCTCAACCTACACCAGGGGGGGGGGGGGGGGGGCTCAACCTGCACCAGGGGGGGGGCTCAACCTGCACCAGGGGGGGGGGGCACAACCTGCACCAGGGGGGGGGGCTCAACCTGCACCAGGGGGGGGGGGGGGCTCAACCTGCGCCAGGGGGGGAGGGGCTCAACCTGCGCCAGGGGGGGAGGGGCTCAACCTGCGCCAGGGGGGGGGGGGGAGGGGCTCAACCTGCGCCAGGGTGGGAGGGGAGGGGCTCTACCTGCACCAGGGTTGGGGGGGCTCAACCTACACCAGGGGGGGGGGGGGGGCTCAACCTGCACCAGGGGGGGGGGGGGCTCAACCTGCGCCAGGGGGGGGAGGGGCTCAACCTTCGCCAGGGGGGGAGGGGCTCCACCTGCACCAGGGTTGGGGGGGCTCAACCTACACCAGGGGGGGGGGGGGGGGGGGGGCTCAACCTGCACCAGGGGGGGGGCTCAACCTGCACCAGGGGGGGGGGGGGGCTCAACCTACACCAGGGGGGGGGGGGGGGGGCTCAACCTGCACCAGGGGGGGGGGGGGCTCAACCTGCACCAGGGGGGGGGGGGCTCAACCTGCACCAGGGGGGGGGGGGCTCAACCTGCACCGGGGAGGGGAGGGGCTCAACCTGCACCGGGGAGGGGCTCAACCTGCACCGGGGGGGGTGGGGGGGCTCAACCTGCACCGGGGAGGGGAGGGGCTCAACCTTCACCGGGGAGGGGAGGGGCTCAACCTGCACCGGGGAGGGGCTCAACCTGCACCGGGGGGGGGGGGTGAGGGGGGGGCTCAACCTGCACCAGGGGGGGAGGGGAGGGGCTCAACCTGCGCCAGGGGGGGAGGGGAGGGGCTCAACCTGCACCGGGGTTGGGGGGGGGCTCAACCTGCACCGGGGGGGGGGGGGGCTCAACCTGCACCGGGGAGGGGCTCAACCTGCACCGGGGGGGGGGGGTGAGGGGGGGGCTCAACCTGCGCCAGGGTTGGGGGGGCTCAACCTACACCAGGGGGGGGGGGGGGCCTCAACCTGCACCAGGGGGGGGGGGCTCAACCTGCACCGGGGAGGGGGCTCAACCTGCACCGGGGGGGGGTGAGGGGGGGGGGGCTCAACCTGCGCCGGGGGGGGATGAGGGGGGGGGGGGCTCAACCTGCACCAGGGGGGAGGGGAGGGGCTCAACCTGCACCAGGGTTGGGGGGGGGGCTCAACCTGCACCGGGGGGGGGGGGGGGGGTCAACCTGCACCAGGGGGGGAGGGGCTCAACCTGCACCGGGGGGGGGGCTCACCTGTGCGGGGGTATCTGTAAGCGTCGGCCTTCCGCTCCTCCAGGGCTGGAGAGGGAACATGAATGATCTCTACCTCCGTCTCATCCACCTCTTCATACAGCAGATGCAGGGTTTTCCCCCCATCTGAGTCTAACAGAAGGGAAAAGCAGGCTGAAAATGCATACAGATACAGCTGGAGTTTCTATGACAGACATCTTCATGACGACAGTGTCTGGGGGGCAGGTTGAAGCCTGTACAATGTTCATCAAAGCATCACTGATTGACTGACAGACAAGACTACTTGATTACAGAAGAACCCAATTTCTCTCGCATGAAAGTGAGTGGTGCTCTACTCGTATGGAAGGAGTGGTAGATGGTGACCCTACTCACCCTCTACAGCAGATGGACTCCACCAGTAGCCAGTGAAGCGGTCAAACTCCTCCTGGATCACAAACGTGGCCACGCCCGCAGACTTGGGGTCCTCCTTCACGTTATCCAGACCTGAACCAGGGAGAGGGGATTCATTAATTTGATTAAATCTATGCAGCGTCAGCAGCATGGCATTGAGAACGTTTACAATGCCATACGACTACAGTACAACAAACGTCCAAAAGTTGCTGACCCCCCCTGACCTTTGTGACAGAAGGTGAGTCTCCTCTCCTCCCCAGACTTGATGTTAGCCAGCCACAGGTCGTTGTTGTTGATAAATGCAATGAAGTTGGGCTCTCCTGGGGAGATCTTGGGGTCCATGCGGGTCCCTGAGCACTGTGTCTTAATCTCCACCGGCTTCATTGGGGCAGACTGCTTTTAAACCAGGAAACACACTGTCAGTGTACAGGGTCGTATTCATTAGGCACCAAACGGCACAAAACAGACTGAAACAGGGAAGACCTAGACTTGTCCAATACAACGGCTTGTTTTCATTTTCCATTGAAAAACTATTTTTTTTGTTCTACAATGTGCACTAATGAATACAACCCTGAAGACAACCATATATACAGCAACAGTCATTCATTGCAGTGGCGTTGGGTGCTGTGCAGTTCGTACACTAATGCTTATCTCAACTACAGGATTTTTTAATTCCACTTATATTACGCAGATATCAATCCCAGGATGGTCATAATTGAACCACAACAGGAAATAATCAGACTGCTTGCAATGATAGATTCAGTCTTAGACAGATATGTTGACAAGTGTGAACACCGAGGCAGGCCATGTATAGAAAACAACATAACGGTAGATATGGATATAGATATCGAGCCCATATAGCCAACCTATTCTCTAGAATCTATAAACTAACCACAACCTGAGAGAACTAAGGGAAGAAGTGAGTGTAACGCTCTAGAAAGCACTAGAAAAAAAGATACACTAGCACACTTACAGTGCCTGGTAAAAGTAATCAGACCCCTTGGATTTCTACACATTTTATTGTGTTACAAAGTGGGGTAAGTTGTTAAGTTTGGGGCGACAGGTGGTTAAGAGCGTTGGACTAGTAACCGAAAGGTTGCAAGTTTGAATCCCCGAGCTGACAAGGTTCAAAAAAAAATTATCTGTCATTCTGCCCCTGAACAAGGCAGTGAACCCACTGTTCCTAGGCTGTCATTGAAAATAAGAATTTGTTCTCAACTGTCTTCCCTAGTTAAACAAAAGGTCAAATAAATAAATACATTTAAATGAAAATCTTGACAGAAATAATTTGAATGCATTTATTTTCTCCATTTAAATGTCTGTTCTGTCCTTGAGCGGTTCTTGTCTGTTGTCACAGTAATGCTTTGGCATTTAGCCTGGGGGAAATGCACATTGCCAATACATTTGTTTTTTTATTGACTTTCACAGGTAAATATTTAACGGCCCTTATAATTATAAATGATAGAAACGTGTGCATATTAACCAAACTTAAACAACAAATCGCTAGTAGGCTATCTCTGTCTACAGACAAAATAAACATTGGGGCATTTGAAATCAGAGAAAGTGCACGATGATGTGACCACATCCAAAGTGGATCAAAAAAAGCTACTTTCTGAAATCACCCTACAGAAGTCAGATCGTTTTAAACTTCTCTTATATGACAGTGGTTCCACACGTTACTGACACTCAAGTTGTGTGGGAAAAATATGATTTATTCTGTTATATTCCATTATATTAATTCTTACTATAAAATATGTGTGTTGATTGATCAGGGCAGGGGAATGTATGCTAAGTATCTATGTCTCTTGAATGAACAAAATGAAATAATAATTTGCACAGACCAGTAATATAATTAAACTCTAAATATACTATTCTATTATTTTGAAAATAAATTGTATTAGTTGTATGTTTCTTAGGACCTACATAAACCAATTAAAAATGGATTTCTTTGTCTAGCCAGCTCATATATAGTTGAAGTCAGCAGTTTACATACACTTAGGTTGGAGTCATTAAAACTCATTTTTCAACCACTCCACAAATTTCTTGTTAACAACATATATAGTTTTGACAGGTCGGTTAGGAAATCTACTTTCCAACAATTGTTTACAGACAGATTATTTCACTTATAATTCACTCTATCACAATTCCAGTGGGTCAGAAGTTTACCTACTCTAAGTTGGCTGTGCCTTTAAACAGCTTGGAAAAATCCAGAAAATGATGTCTTGGCTTTAGAAGCTTCTGATAGGCTAATTGACTTAATTTGAGTCAATTGGAGGTGTATCTGTGGATGTATTTCAAGGCCTTCCTTCAAACTAAGTGCCTCTTTGCTTGACATCATGGGAAAATCTAAAGAAATCAGCCAAGACCTCAGACAAAAAATTGGTTCATCCTTGGGAGCAATTTCCAAATGCCTGAAGGAACCACGTTCATCTGTGCAAACAATAGCACGCAAGTATAAACACCATGGGACCACACAGCCATCATACCGCCCAGGAAGGAGACGAGTTCTGTCTCCTAGAGATGAACGTACTTTGGGGCAAAAAGTGCAAATCAATCTCAGAACAACAGCAAAGGACCTTGTGAAGATGCTGGAGGAAACAGGTACAAAAATATCTATATCCACAGTAAAACAAGTCTTATATCGACATAACCTGAAAGGCCGCTCAGCAAGGAAGAAGCCACTGCTCCAAAACCGCCATAAAAAAGCCAGACTACGGTTTGCAACTGCACATGGGGACAATGATCGTACTTTTTGGAGAAATGTCCTCTGGTCTGATGAAACAAAAATGAAACTGTTTGGCCAATGACCATTGTTAGATTTGGAGGGGAAAGGGGGAGGCTTGCAAGCCGAAGAACACCATCCCAACCGTGAAGCACGGGGGTGCCAGCATCATGTTGTGGGGGTGCTTTGCTGCAGGAAGGACTGGTGTACTTCACAAAATAGATGGCATCATGAGGAAAGAAAATTATGTGGATATATTGAAGCAACATCTCAAGACATCAGTCAGGAAGTTAAAGCTTGGTCACAAATGGGTCTTCCAAATGGACAATGACCCCAAGCATACTTCCAAAGTTGTGACAATATGGCTTAAGGACAACAAAGTCAAGCTATTGGAATGGCCATCACAAAGCCCTGGCCTCAATCCTATTGAAAATTTGGGGGCAGAACTGAAAAAGCATGTGCGAGCAAGGAGGCCTTACAAACCTGACTCAGTTACACAGGCTCTGTCAGGTGGAATGGGCCAAAATTCACCCAACTTATTGTGGGAAGCATGTGGAAGGCTACCCGAAACGTTTGACCCAAGTTAAACAATTTAAAGGCAATGCTACCAAATACTAATTGAGTGTATGTAAACTTCTGACCCACTGGGAATGTGATGAAAGAAACAAAAGCTGAAATAAATAGGGAATTTTTACTAGGATTAAATGTCGGGAATTGTGAAAAACTGAGTTTAAATGTATTTGGCTAAAGTGGATGTAAATGTTTGACTTCAACTGTAAGTGCCAGAACATATCTGACAACGTTTTGAGTTGCCAACTTTTTATTCGCCATACAGGAAAATGGCTATGATGGCTATGGCAAGCTGCTAACTTACTGTTGTGAATGTGAAGAAATGAAAGCAGCGGATGGTCTAAATTTAAACAGAGGAATTAAGAACCGCTGATGTAGGAAGGGCTTTATGAATACACTTGATTGATAATAAAAGGGGGTAAAACTCACAATGAAGCCGTTGTTTCCCCCGTCCTGACAATAGAAGAGGCTGTTGCTGGCCTGGAAGAGGAACAGGCCGGTCTGGGAGTGGTAGTCGTAGGAGGTAATCCCAAACGCTCCCAGACGCTTACGCTCCCGAAGCAGCTCCTCCTCCCGGGAATAGGCCCCCTGGTGCGGTGTGGCCTGGAAGTGTTGGAAAGAGGGGAAAGTCATTTGTATGAGTGTTTGTGTATGTATGTATCCCACAACTGTTGCTAGTGAGTAAAGATGTAAGGGACAATATAGGATGGATCACAATAATGGTTTGCTAAAATAATAATTGCTTGCCAAAAATGTAATTTCTGTAATGGCAATCCTGGTTAGAGGTAACAATCCTGGTTAGAGGTAACAATCCTGGTTAGAGGTAACAATCCTGGTTAGAGGTAACAATCCTGGTTAGAGGTAACAATCCTGGTTAGAGGTAACAATCCTGGTTAGAGGTAACAATCCTGGTTAGAGGTAACAATTCTTTGCATGAACTGCCTACATTATTACTAATATTATTTGCTAATTGTGGAAACTAAGATAAGTAGGATGTTGTATATATATATATATATTCAGAAAGTATTCAGACCTCTTGACTTTTTACACATTTTGTTACGTTCCGGCCACATTCTAAAATGTATTAAATATGTTTTTTTTCTCATCAATCTACACACGATACCACATAATGACAAATTGAAAACAGGGTTTTAGACATTTTTGCAAATTTATATATTTATTTATATAAGTATTCAGACCCTTTGCTATGAGAATCAAAACTGAGCTCAGGTGCACCCTGTTTCCATTGATCATTCTTGAGATGTTGCTACAACTTGCCTGGAGCCCACCTGTGGTAAATTAAATTGATTGGTCATGATTTGAAAAAGCACACACCTGTCTGTCTATTTTAGGTCACACAGTACTGAGAGATTCTTGATGAAAACCTGCTTCACAGTGCTCAGGACCTCAGACTGGGGCGAAGGTTCAACGACCCTAAGCACACAGCCAAGACAACGCAGGAGTGGCTTTAGGACAAGTCTCTGAATGTCCTTGAGTGGCCCAGCCAGAGCCCGGACTTGAGCCCGATGGAACATCTCTGGAGAGACCTGAAAATAGCTGTGCAGCGACACTCCCCATCCAACCTGACAGAGCTTGAGAGGATCTGCAGAGCAAAATGGGATAAACTCCCCTAATACAGGTGTACCACGCTGGTAGCGTCACACCCAAGAAAACTCAAGGCTGTAATCGCTGCCAAAGTTGCTTCAACAAAGTACTGAGTAAAAGGTATGAATACTTATGTAAATGTAATATTCCAGGTTTATTTAAAAAAATACATTTGCTAAAATATCTAAAAGCCAGTTGTTGCTCTGTCTTTATGGCGTATTGTCTGTAGATTGATGAGGGAAAAATCCATTGAATCCATTTTAGAATAAGGCTGTAACGTAACAAAATGTGGAAGAAGTCAAGGGGTCTGAATACTTTCCGAATCCACTTTATATTTTTTAATAGCTATATATATATATATATACATATAACACAAAAAGAGGTGAGGGCGATGGAAATGCTTTTGACAGTTGATTTGCTTCCTTTCGAATGGTGGCACTATGGGTCTCGGTCTCTCTCGAGGGGCCCTGGGATCGGGGGGTGGTCTGCCGATCACGGGGATGACAACCCAACTTGGGAAGGGGAGGGGTTTTAGCGGGTGGAATAGTGGGGAACAATTGGAGGTTTACTTCATAGCAATGCAAATATAGTACAGCTATATGGACACTCAATCACCATAGTACTTTTTAAATGGTGAGTTTACAAACATATATTATGATAAATAGATTTGAAACTTGTATCTCATTATGGTAAATGGTGAAATTAGTATAGCCAGTTATAACTAATGGCTTAGCAGATAATAAGAAAAAGACAATCAGTATTTACCTGGCTAAAAAAGAAGGAATATAATATCTATTATTTACAGGAAACTCATTTAACATTTTCTTTAGATAGATAAGATAGATAGGAGAGACTTGAGTGACCAGCCGGAGGAAGATGACACGACAGCACCCTTCTCAGGGGATAGGTACTCAGTGTAAAGCCAATTATTACACAGCTGGGCCCACTAATTGCTTTGTGTCTTCCTCTAGATAGGTGTGCCAGGAGAGGAGCTAGGGGAGGATTGGGAGTAGAGACGGGGACCTGTGAGGATGTCGGTTTTTCCTACCTCCAGAGAAAGTTCTGTGACCGGGCACCTTGTCTCTCTGTTAACCTAGGCAGGCTTTAGGTAGACAGAAGCGTTCCTCCTTGTAACAGTTATGTGTAGACGATAGTCTAAGACAGGAGTAGCCGTTTTGCGGTTTTGCTTTCAATTTTTGCACACGGCCTTTTGATTCTCGGCTTAGTTTATGTTGCTTTTGTTACGCTGGTGTTTCAGCATTGGAAGTTTCCCAGACTGGAGTTATCTTGTCGGGCGAAAGAAGACCCGTTTAGTAAACAATACGACAACAAAAAAGGAACCACAACCACTGCCTCTCGTCTGTTCATTTTATGCCTCCTGTGTTAGGGTGTTTCAGACAAGCTGATCCATTCTAAACGGGTGGAGAATACAGGCACTTTGAGGCAAGATCACAACCTTTCCCCTTTCCGGTGGCTGTGATTTATAATATACATCCCCCCCCCCCCCCCCCCCCCCCCCCGGAAGCCCACTACACCGGCTGACGTAGAAATTCTTTGCTCATGCCTTAGGATGCCTTCCACCCCCAAGCCTTAAGACTGCTACTCGCTGTTTATTATCTATGCATAGTCACTTTACCCCTACCTACATGTACATAATACCTCAACTACCTCATACCCCTGCACATTGGCCCTGTATATAGCCTCGTTATTTTATTGTTGTTATTTTTTTCTTTAGTTTATTTAGTCAACATTTTTCTTAACTCTTTTTCTTAAACTGCATTGTTGGTTAAGGGCTTGTAAGTATTTCACGTTAAGGCCTACACCCGTTTTATTCAGCACAGGTGACAAATACAATTTGATAAATGTAGCTGTGTGGCACTAGCAGAGGCTCTAAAATGTCAACTGCGGCACTCACTGCAACTAAACTATGCCGAAATTAAATGACCACATTATAGACGTACCCTAAAACCAAATTGAAATCTGATAGGTGACAATATTAATTGTCAAATTGTGAATGACGAGACTAATGAACAGTGCAGCGTTTGTAGGCTCATTGACACAGAAGCAGGGAATGGAGCAAATGCTTATTCTTACCAACAAGTGACTTTTTGAAATCCTCCTAGTGAGATGCATGCAAGAGAGCACGGGCCACAGACTATATGGCACAGGCTTGACTAGTTAGATTTGCGGTTTTAAATGATCAACCGGGGCGCTATCCATGGTGCTGAATCTCCGCTTTTTGCTGCTGTTGCGTGTCTGTTTCTTTAGCGCAGCATCAGATATGCCACAATCAGTAGGTAGGCTAAAACAAACGTCATTTTCAGTAGGCTGTAATAACCTCATCATTACCAGTTGGCAAACAGTGCTTCATAGGCCTACATTAAAACTAGGCTACATCAACGAAATAGCCTAGTGTGTTGACAGAGAACTTTGTGTTGATTCAATTGCAGCAAATACCACAAGAAACCTGTGTTCCTCTGTATATTTACCAATTTACAGTGGTATAATCATGTCAGATTTTGGGGGGTGGTATTATACGCTTTATAACATTTCCGGTTTGAATGGGAATACCGGGATGCACGGTAGGGCTTGCAATTTACTCGGGAAGGAAAAAGTGTTGATTTTGGGAAAATATTCAGCCCTAGTTTGGATGTCATTAGGTTTCAGTGGAACAAATTAGATAAGTGATATTCACCTGGAAGTGATCCAGCATCTGTTTCCACGACAACACCAAGAGGGCCTCTTTCCGGATCTTCTTGGGGATTTCGGAGTAGAGCAGTGAGTTCTCTCTACTTCCGTAAGACATCCCTAGTAGAGAGATACATTGGAATTGAAAACGAGTTAGGTGACCAAGGTACAACTTGCAACACGGTGCAGTTAATTGTAAAAACACAAGTGGTACTCAATGAACCACTGATTGAGCAATAGCGTGACAGTCTTCAGTGGCAGGTGGTTTTGAGCTCACCGAGGTAGTACAGGCGATGGGAGTGGGGGCCTGACTCATCATTTTTCTGCACAAACTGGAAGTCATGGGGCGCTTTGTTGGCGATCATTCCCGAGTACTTCCTGCTGCTGTGGATGATGTCACGCAGGCCATCCCACGAGTGCTTCTCCACGTAGAACTGAGAGGGGACGTCCTCCATCTCCACCACCTCTGTGCTCTCTGTTAGCCCGTCCACCGCCGTCATATTCACTTCTAAACAACTGGGGGGGGGGGGGGGGACAACCCAGAGACAACCCACTGGTCATTTACATGCTCACAAACAAATGACACTTGCATCTGGTATGGAAACGCACACAGACAGAGACTCACACATATGTCTCGGCCGACACAATGGGTTATCTAGCACAGCGTTTCCCAACCCTGGTCCTCCAGTACCCCCAACAGTTTCGTTGTGGCCCTTGACAAACACCTCACTCAACTCATTGAGGGCTCGATGATTAGTTGACAAGATTAATCTGGTGTGCTTGTCCAGGGTAACAATAGAGTGTGTACTGTTGGGGGGGGGGGTATTGGAGGACCAGGGTTTGGAAAAATACTGATCTAGCACTCCTATTCGCACAGGTCATTTGAACACACAAGGACACCATACCTTTTCCAGTAACCTTCTGTTTTGTTCCCACGCTTCACTTTCTTCACTCTGTGCATTCACCGGCCAACCAGCCTCGACCAGACTCTGCAACCTAAAGTTAACCATTTAAATAAACAGGGGGAAATCAGTCTTACAGACATTGAGCAACACCTACCTATAGAATGGCTCTCCCTCATTCTAAATCCAGGTGTCATAATCAACGTGACAATCAGGCATGCAGTAAAGGTTTGGCATCTCGGGAGTGGTAGAAGGTAGCAGCGGCATAAGGAATGTCCCACATTCCATTCCTGGTATAGTTGGATGTTACAGGAATACATGACACTTTAGCTAACATACTGTATCGTGAAAGTAAAAACAAAGTCATTCAAAAAGTTTAAATAAATAAATCTTTACTTGGCTCTTCGCCAAAAGGGGGTAGAATGATATATTTTTTTCAAGTATGGATTTCAGCACCCCGCGGAAGGACTGCATTTGTACAGGGACAAACACACAGGTATGTTTTCCATAATATTTTTTTTTTTACAAGTATCGACTGATTGTGACTCAATGTTGTTGTCAGAAAATCGCGCAACCATTTATCAATACTCAAATCCTCCTCGATATAAGAGAACGAAGATGAGCGCTCCTCGGCTATACTGCCATGAGGATGATAAGCGCAACATCGTTCACGAATTGCAGCACTCCAGCGATTCGTTCTCGAGTTAAATTTGTTGAGCAGACGCTGTGTATGTTTTGCTTCTACAAAGCTGTGTCCATCATAGCATTCGATAATCAATTAATTGTATTCATTCTTGCACCATGCGATCATTTATTTTCTTAACATGTATTTTTCTTCTCTATGATGCCTGCGCGCATAGGCCTAAATGTATGACAGAAAGTTGTTTGGTCGGAGCGCGTATCTTGGATCATCGGAGGAGCGTGTATTAATCCTGATGTAGAATTCATTGCGTCCAGCAGCTCAAACGAACCGCTAAAATTAACGAGTCCCTCAGGAAAAACTCATCATGACTCTTGAGTCAGAAAAAAAGTGTGGTTCAAAAATAACGAATTGTTCGCAAACTAAACTACTAATTTTGAGACAAATATAGATGTTGAATTGACGGCTTTTCCTAGTGGGTTGTGTTGATGGGATTTTCAGAGTACTTGTTATTCATCTGTCATTCCCTTTCAGATGATGTAAAAGAGAAAACATTCAAGTACTGGATGTAAAGGGAATCTGAACACCAATTGCTATAGAATGCTCGGTGTCAATTACACAAACCTACCCGCCTGGCCTGTACAATTTCACATTGAAGGTCCAGAAGGAGCTGATGGGTGTGTAAACAATATGACAATTGCTCAAAATAGCCATAAGGTAGGTTAGGGTATAGATGCACAAATTGGTCCTAGATCCGTAAGGGAAAACCAAGGGGAAAGGAAAATATGGGCAGGCTCGTGGAGTTGGATTAGGAATGGGTAGACCTAAACTGCACCTTACAGAAGAGGTACAAAGAAGTATCACTTTTGCATTTGGAAAGCAGGAAGTGATAGCTGACAAGCTGTTGTCATCCACACATCACCTGTCTTAGAGCCTCATATTTGGAGCATAGACCATGTACACTGAGTATACCAAACATTAGGAACACCTGCAGGGCCTGGACTCTACAAGGTGTCGAAGGCGTTCCACAGGGATGCTGGCCCATGTTGACTCCAATGCTTCCTGCAGTTGTGTCAAGTTGTCTTTATGTCCTTTGGGCAGCGGACCATTCTTGATACACAGGAAACTGTTGAGTGAAAAACCCAGCAGCTTTGCAGTTCTTGACACAAACTGGTGCGCCCGGCAACTACTACCATACCATGTCCAAAGGCACTTAAATATTTTCTTGCCCATTCACCCTCTGAATGGCACACATACACAATCCATGTCTCAATTGTCTCAAGACTTAAAAATCCTTCTTTAACCTGTCTCCTCCCCTTCATCTACACTGTCTGTGATGGAAAGAGCAGGTGTTCTTTTGTAATACTCATTTGTATATAAATGGAGTGATGACTACACAAATCTGAGTCACTGTGATTTCCTCTCCCGTTCATAACCCTTTGTTAAAGGAGATTCCAGATTTGAACTCAAATGTCTACCGTTCTAAATATCAGATAGGTTTGGCAGCTAAAATGGGGAAAGGAAAACAGGGAGGGGGAAATAATTTAATGACCAGCACGACATAGCCTAGTTAGAAGCTATCTTTGTTCTCAAGAGCCGAGGTCACACAAAAACTAACTGTTTACTGCTGCTAGCTATAGTACAAGTTGGCAACAATCTCGTGATTAGCTACATTGTATATCTAATAGAACGTACGCGTTACAGAAAAACCGCAAGCTAGCTAGCTACATAATACCGCAACGTTTCCTAGCTAGGCAGGAAACATTGTAACGTGACAGCTCTCTCATGACAGTTCTCGGGTTTACCAGCTATGAGTTAGCTGGTTCTATAGCAAGCCTGTCACTCTAGCTACATCCTCCTGTCGGAAACGAGTTTAGAAGCGAATACTTACCAATCCGGCTACTACTTATTTCCCCAACTATCCTTGGCTTTATTAGCTAACTATTAAAAAACAAATATTACTAGTGCTAAAGGTTGCGTCCATGGCCCAGAATGTGTAATAAAGTGAATAGCGTCTCATCAGCAACACTAAAGAAGTACTTCCGGGTTACGGTATTTCGAAAATGTTCAAATATAAAAGTACCCATGTAAATGTACAATAACCTAAATAAGTGTCAATAAATTGTATTTATTCATGATATATGAAAAATAATTGTCTAAACATTAACAATGATTCAGATCACTGTATATGGAATACATATTGGCTTATAGAGCAAAAAATATTCTGGGGGCAGCAGTAAAATTATTGTAGGGAATACTCAGTAAGGTCTGTGGAGTGTATATATGGTGTCATTTCATAGGGCTCTGAATAATACGGAGTGTTGCTGGCCTTTAACTGTTGTCAAACAGATTCAAATTGGGTGCCTGGACACTATACGGTACAAATATAACACTACAGAAAAACTATTATTTGTGCTGATGTAAAGTGGGGTGGGGAGAACTTAGTAGCATCTGTAGAATCTGTATATGGTGTTTTTTCACTGGGGACTGAGGTCATTATGCCCAGCAACACTTTCTACTCCACCCATTCTATTGGTCCCAATGCAATACACTGTAGGCCTATAAATTACATATTGGCTTATAAAGAAATTAACTATTCTATGTGCAGAGGTAAAAGTGTGGTTGGGAGTACTCAGTACGGTCTGTAGAAAAGCACCTTCGAATTACCCGGTGGTATTCATGTTCCTGAATATACATACTAAACTATCAACACTCAAAAAACAATCACAATAAGGTAACCTTTTCAGTCAAAACAAAAAACGAATTTAAGTACAATTTTAACATAATGAATATCAACCAGGCTATAGGTACACAGTCACTACAGTCACCAATTTAATACAATGGGTCCATTTAAAAATAATGGTCAAACACACTCTAGGATACATTCATTTGTTTCAGTGGAGTCCAGACAACTGCTTGTGGATTGCCCATTGGGCCAGCTGTGTTCTGGTGGTATAAACCTACTTAACCAGTTTAATAGAATGGGAAGCCCATCCACAATTGATCAGCAGGCAATTAAGTACAGCCTGTTTTTGTTTTGATGTTTAAAAAAAAAACTATGCTATGCAGCCTGTTAGAAGTTCTGTGAGACGGCTTTGTGCATGCAGGAACAGTCGGGTATGCTTTTTTTTTTACAGAATAGTGTAGGTTAACAGGAAGAATAAACCAATATCACGACATGCCTTGCTCATATTGATATCAAACGGTATCGATATCATATCAAATTATCGATATTGGTGCCAACCACTATATAAAATAAATAACATATTTATATTTAAATATAGTTCAATTATTAAGCATATATAGTGTACTCATACTCCTTGATCTATTCCATATTTTGTAGTATTACAGCCTGAATTGAAAATGGATGAAATGGATTTTGTTTTCACACCCATCTAAACACAATAACCCATAATCACAAAGTGAAAACATGTTTTTAAGACATTTTTGCAGAATTTATTACAGAAATATCTCATTAACGTAAGTATTCACACCCCTGAGTCAATACATGTTAGAATCACCATTGGCATCGATTACAGCTGTGAGTCTGTCTGGGAAAGTCTCTAAGAGCTTTGCACACCTGTATTGAACAATATTTGCACATTATTCTTTTTAAAATTCTTCAAGCTCTGTCAAGTCTTGCCATAGATTTTTAAGCCAACTTAAGTCAAAACTGTAACTAGGTCACTCAGGAACATTCAATGTCGTCTTGGTAAGCAACTCCAGTGTATATTTGGCATTGTGTTTTAGGTTATTTTCCTGCTGAAAGGTACATTTGTCAACCAGTGTCTGTTGTAAAGCAGACAACCAAGTTTTCCTCTCTGATTTTTCCTGTGCTTAGCTCTATTCGTTTATTTTTATCCTAAAAGACTCCCTAGTGCTTGCCGATAACAAGCATACCCAAAACATGATGCAGCCACCCCCATGCTTGAAAATATGAAGAGTGGTACTCAGTGATGTGTTGTGTTTGATTTACCCCAAACATAACGCTTTGTATTCAGGAGATAAAGTTAATTTCTTTGTCAATTTTTTTGCATTATTAACTTTAGTGCCTTTTGCAAACAGGATGCATGTTTTTGAATATTTCTCTTCTCTACAGGCTTCTTTCTTTTCACTCTGTCATTTAAGGTTAGTATTGTGGAGTAACTACAATGTTGTTGATCCATCCTCAGTTTTCGCCTATCACAGCCATTAAACTCTGTAACTGATTTAAAGTCACCATTGGCCTCATGGTGAAATCCGCAAGCAGTTTCCTTCCTCTTTGGCAACTGAGTTAGGAAGGACACCTGTATATTTGTAGTGACTGGGTGTAAACACCCTCCAAAAGTGTAATTAATAACTTCACCATGCTCAAAGGGATATTCAATGTCGGCTTTTTTTTACCCATCTACCAATAGGTGCCCTTCTTTGTGAGGCATTGGGAAAACCTCCCTGGTTTTCGTGGTTGAATCTTTGTTCGAACTTCACTGCTCAATTGACGGACCTTACAGATAATTGTATGTGTGGAATACAGAGATGAGTACGTCATTCAAAAATCATGTAAAAAAATATTATTGCACACAGAGTGAGTCTATGCAACTCATTATGTGACTTGTTAAGCAAACTTAATTCTGAACTTAGGCTTGCTATAACAAAGGAGTACTTAGTGACTTATTGACTCAAGACGTTTCAGCTTTTCATGTTTTATTAATTAGTAAAAATGTCTAAAAATATAATTCCACTTTTACATTTTGGGGTATTGTGTGTAGGCCAGTGACACACAATCTCATTTAACTAAATCCATTTTAAATTCAGGCTGTAACACAACAAAATGTGGAAAAAGTCAAGGGATGTGAATACTTTCTGAAGGCCCTGCTGTAGCTTCATTTTGTCAGTCTGCTGTATCATTCAAGCTTAAAATCTTAACTTCTTTCAAATAAGTAATTTCCTCTCCGATAACTCACGTAAAACAGTCTTGCATGCCATTGTGAAAAAGCGTGTTCACATTGCTCTCTCATAAGACTGTTTTAGAGAACAAGCACACACATACATCACAACTGCTACTGTTTCTAAAAGGCAGAGGCTGCTGATCCAACTTTTCTCGACCTTGCTTCTCGGCGGTGCAAAAAGGCCTACCCATGAGAACTTTTTTAAATACTGTACCTGCCGCTATTTTTTTAACCTTCCAAAATGTACCTCATCTGACAAAACACACTTCCTCGCTTATTTCGACGTCAACCTCCAGTTACATGCTGCTCATCTGATTCAATTGTCATAGAGCTTATGATGTCCTCACCTGATAAACCTCAACCACAACTTTCTGCCTCTAAATGGTAGTATTCATTCCCAATATCTTAGGTGTCTGATTGGGCTCCACCACTGACACTCCATCATGTGAACTATTGGATACATCAGGTTGAAGATCGGAAGCAGGTTCTTTATCCTCAAAAGGGTGTACATTTTGTTGGCAGTCTGAGTGTCTTGTTTGAACAGTTGACATTCCCTCGTTTAAACTCTCCACAGGCAATAGGTTTTGTACCTGAGCCTCATTTACAGTGCCTTCGGAAATTATTCAGAACCCTTGACTTTTTCCATATTTTGTTATGTCACAGCCTTATTCTAGAATTGATTATATTGTTTTATCCCCCTCATCAATCTACACATAATAACACATAACGACAAAGCAAAACCAGCTTTTTAGACATTTTTGCTCATTTATATATTTTGTAAAAGTGAAATATCACATTTATATAAGTATTCAGACCCTTTACTCAGTATTTTGTTGAAGCACCCTTGGCAGAGATTACAGCCTCGAGTCTTCTTGGGTATGACGCTACAAGCTTGGCACACCTGTATTTGTGGAGTTTCTCCCATTCTTCTCTGCAGATCCTCTCAAGCTCTGTCACGTTGGATGGGGAGCATTGCTGCACAGCTATTTTCAGGTCTCTCCAGAGATGTTCGATCTGGTTCAAGTCCGGGCTCTGGCTGGGCCACTCAAGGACATTCAGAGACTTGTCCCGAAGCCACTCCTGCGTTATCTTAGCTGTGTGCTTAGGGTTGTTGTCCTGTTAGAAAGTGAACCTTCACGCCAGTCTTAGGTCATCCCAAAACATTCACACTGCATGATGCTGCCACCACCATGCTTCACAGTAGGGATGGTGCCAGGTTTCCTCTAGACGTGACGCTTGGCATTCAGGCCAAAGAGTTCAATCTTGGTTTCATCAGATCAGAGAATATTGTTTCTCATGGTCTGAGAGTCTTTAGGTGACTTTTAGCAAACTCCAAGCAGGCTGTCATGTGCCATTTACTGAGGAGTGGCTTACGTCTGGCCATTCTACCATAAAGGCCTGATTGGTGGAATGCTGCAGAGATGGTTGTCCTTCTGGAAGGCTCTCCCAACTCCACAGAGGAACTCTAGAGCTCTGTCAGAGTGACCATCGGGTTCTTGGTCACCTCCCTAATCAAGGCCCTTCTCCCCCAATTGCTCAGTTTGGCCGGGCGACCAGCTCTAGGAAGAGTCTTGGTGGTTCCAAACATTTTCCATTTAAGAATGATAACAATGGTTTTTCCAATTGGCCATTTTTTGGCAACTTCCTACCAAAATTGGAAATAAAATATTTCATTATGCTGCATTATAGAAAGTATTGCCAATGAAATAGAATGGTAATCCAAACATTTAATTTAATTTAAAAAAAAAAGGTGATTCTTAACTTTCTGATCCTCCCCAACATCCCTATACAATTTATGTTTCAGATTTGGTGGTTCAACAGCATTATTTTCATTTATCATGTGTTGTGTCAAATCATTCTGATCTATGCATTTAGAGTTAACTATCACCACAGACAACAGCGTCACTATCAGTACAAGAGTAGGGCAGGCCAGGGCTCATGATTGGGATATCCATTGCAGTGTGTTAATGCAGTGTAGCCACACCATCCCAGCAGCGCAAAAACTCGGAAAGGAAGTTAGAAATATAACTTTGCCCTGTGCTTCTCCGAGCATGCACTTCGTATTGCCTCGGTCCCACAGTATGAGTCATAATAACCATACAACCTAGCAGTCAAACAGGGAAATGGTGTCAGTCATTGTCCCACCATTTTTATCATAGAGGATTTTTAGAAACAGTTTTGATAACGGTGCAAATCTCTCTAGGACACGGTGATTTTTATCAATACATTCGCACGCATTTACCCTTAAAAAAATGAACTGCTAATGTGGCTATCAAAAAGAACTACAAATACCGCAAGTGATCTGGACAGCCTGCCGAATTTAAGAAAAGGTAAGAATCTCTGGATTAACTATATAATGTTATATATAACTATATACATTTCGGGATTAATAAATTGGCTACATTTCTTTCAATTGACAATTCTGTGAACTGTCTTGTGCAATTTTTAAATTGACACAATACCCGTTAGCATAGGTGTCAGCTGGAGATGACGTGCATAGATTTGTCGTCTGCTTTGATGCTAATTAGCATTTCAGAATCTGAGAGTAAATAGAGCCAAATATATTGTCCTAGAGAGATTTACATGGCTATCAAAACCGTCATGCTAGGGTACGCCTGCACGAAACGCAGACCTTATTTTTGTGTGTCTAAAGTTCCCTATGGGAATGTCCTATTATGACAACTCCACCATGGGGCTAATCAACAGAATAATCAATTGATTGAGAGAGACCACACTAAATATACGCACACTAAATAAGCTCCCAATTGGCACAGTGGTCTAAGGCACTGCATCTCAGAGCAAGAGGTGTCACTACAGTCCCTGGTTTGAATCCAGGCTGTATCACATCCGGCTGTGTTTGGGAGTCCCATAGGGTGGTGCACAATTGGCCCGGCGTCGTCTGGGTTGGGCCGGGGTAGGCCATCATTGTTAGTAAGAATTTGTTCTTAACTGACTTGCCTAGTAAACATTTATTTATATATATATATACTGCACGCCCAGCACATACATCGGCATACATACATTTTACTTCGGCATCTAGAATAGTTTTCTCTCTATAAGCCAATATGTAATTTATAGGCCTACAGTGTATTGCATTGAGACCAATAGAGTGGGTGGAGTAGAAAGTGTTGCTGGGCATAATGACCTCAGTTCCCCCATGAAAAAACACCATATACAGATTCCACAGACCCTACTAAGTTCTCCCCACCCCACTTTTACATTGGCACAAATCATTGTTTTTCCTTTACAGTGCTATATTTGTACCGTATAGTGTCCAGGCACCCCATTTTAAGCTGTTTGACCACAGTAAAAGGCCGGCAACACTGTATTATTCAGAGCTCCATGAAATGACACCACATATAGATTCTACAGGCCCTACTAAGTACTCCCCACCCCACTTTTACATCTGCACAAATAATAGTTTTTCCTGTACAGTGCTATATTTGTACAGTATATAGATTTCCCAGCAGTGGAGGCTGCTGAGGGTAGAACGGTTCATAATAATTGATGGAACGGCGCAAATGGAATGGCATCCATGCCACAGAATTGAACGTTAATTTCTCTGACATAATATTCTTCACCTGCAGGATCGTCTGAGACTAGCAACCCGGACAGCTGAGGAAACTTTGGGTTTGCACAACTGAAGAATTTCTGAGCAAACTGTCCGAAGCCTTCTCAGGGAAGCTCATCTGCGTGCTCATCATCCTCACCAGGGTCTTGTCCTGACTGCAGTTCGGCATCGTAACCGACCTCAATGGGCAAATGCTCACCTTCAATGGCCACTGGCACGCTGGAGAAGTGTGTTCTTCATGGATGAATCCCAGTTTCAACTGTACCGGGCAGATGGTAGACATGTGGGCAAGCAGTTTGCTGATGTCAACGTTGTGAACAGAGTGCCTCATGGTGGTGGTGGGGTTATGGTATGGGAAGGCATAAGCTACAGACAACAAACACGATTGCATTTTATCTACGGCAATTTGAATGCACAGAGA